>NW_027466477.1:4415000-4465000 GCF_050575085.1 Anarhichas minor
CCTAAATGCGCATTAAAAGAAGGTAAATTAGCTGTCGAGAACTTCATACGTTAATAAACCGCTCAGCTTTTACTTTGAAGTTTCAGACATTTTAAGACTCCTTCAGTTCCTCTTAATCACGAGTAAAGCATCTAAAAACCAAACCCACATGAAGACGAAGATGAAGATGAAGATGAAGATGAAGACGAAGATGATGGCAGAGTGATAACCTGCTGCAGGAATGTTTCACCACAACAAGACGGATCGCAGCAAATCTCAAATGAGACCTGCATGATGTCAGATCTTCTTATGTAAATACAATACAAACAGTCTGTGTCACATGTGAGATTATACCTGGATTATGTCCAGATTACAGTGCAGTACTGTACGTGGATAATCCAACATATGAAAGGTTGAAGGTTGAAGAAGCATTAAGCCACATGTTTGTTTAAGTGCATCCATCTCCACAAATAGCATCGAGTCACATGACCGTCGAGGACACGAGTGAGACCATCGAATTCTGACGACCGATTCTTTATCTAACTTTAAAATTAGGAAATAATATCAGCAGTATATATATATATATATATATATATATATATATATATATATATATATATATATAGTGTATTTTGTAAGTCTTGACAACACAGGATATTGCTTTTTCAGGAGGATGAATTTAATTTGTATGTGCAGAAAGTAGTGAATAAAATTCAAATTAACTGAACTGGAAGTGTGTTGAACAGCTGAGGAGGGGGAAGAAATAAAGTGTAACAACGAGAAGGAACAGGAAGAGGAAGTGTTTCAGTTTTATTCTGTTTATATTAGTCACACTAACGAGTGACCGATAGCGTCTGCAGCACAGGAAGAGACACAACTAAACATTCTCTTAAAGAGACGCAACAAAGTAAAAGGTGAAGTCAAAATGAGCTGAGTCAGCGCTTCAAAAAACTAAATCAGGAAACAAATGAGTCTGGATTCTTTAATTATTGTTCCAATCATTTCTTTAATTAACCATTTCATGAAGACTTTAATGACGCCCAGCTGCATACGATGTACTGACTCTGTAAGGATGACTTCAATCTGCTGAATTATGAGGTTTGGTTGGGAAAGAAATAATAATAATTATTGTTGTTCTATTTTTACTATTATGATTATTATGAACTGGGAAACAGTGTTCGTCTTATTGTACCAATAAAGGTTTACGTTTTGAATGAGACAGAGAACAGAGAAGAGTGGAGTTTATCTTGAGTGTGTTAATCCTCACAAGACCAGTTTAATCTGTTGACCTCACTCTGCTGGTACAACACACACTCACACACTCACACTCACTCACACTCACACACACTCACTCACACTCACACACACTCACTCACACTCACACTCACACACACTCACACACTCACACTCACACACTCACACACACTCACACTCTCACACTCACACACACTCACACTCACACTCACACACACTCACTCACACTCACACACACTCACTCACACTCACACACACTCACACACTCACACTCACACACTCACACACTCACACTCACACACACTCACACACTCACACTCACTCACACTCACACACACACACTCACACTCACACACTCACACACACTCACACTCACACTCACACACTCACACTCACACACTCACACACACTCACACTCTCACACTCTCACACTCACACACACTCACACTCACACACACTCACACACACTCACTCACACTCACACACACTCACACACACTCACACACTCACACTCACACACTCACACTCACACACACTCACACACTCACACTCACACTCACACTCACACACACTCACACACACTCACACTCACACACTCACACACACTCACACTCACACACTCACACACACTCACTCTCACACTCACACACACTCACACTCTCACACTCACACACTCACACACACTCACACTCACACACTCACACACTCACACACTCACACTCACTCACACTCACACACACTCACACACTCACACACTCACACTCACTCACACTCACACACACTCACACTCACACACTCACACACACTCACACACTCACACTCACACACTCTCACACACTCACACTCACACACACACTCACACTCACTCACACTCACACACACTCACACACACTCACACTCACACACTCACACACACTCACACTCACACTCACACACTCACACTCACACACTCACACACTCACACACACTCACTCTCACACTCACACACTCACACACTCACACTCACTCACACACTCACACACACGCACACACTCACACACACACACACTTGCTTGGGAAAATACCTGCAGCTAAAACATGTTTAACCATCAAAGTGGAAGATTGTACAACACACACACACACACACAACATAACCCTGACCTCATTCCACTGTGTATGAGGAGATACAGCCACACACACACACACACACACACACACACACACACACACACTCACACACACTCAGGGTGGTGGCCTGTGGGCGTGCGAGCAGCTGTGAATAATTGTGTTTACAGATGGAGTACGTACGACCTGTAGAGAGAATCAGTCCTCACTAAAGAAGACATGACATTTAAACTGAACCTCTCTCTCTCTCTCTCTCTCTCTCTCTCTCTCTCTCTTCTTTAATTGGCATAAGTGGTAACCAGGCGTTAACAGCCAAAGCAGAACAATGAACGGTGGCATAAGTTAAAAAGTAAAGGAGTGTTTTTAGATGCGTGTCTAAAGAATCATTTGGCTCCTGAAAGCAGGTAAATAAAGAACTGTATTTATGCCAGAGGGAACTTTAAAAATAAAACGCTATGAACGTCAACACCTACTGTATATCATCATCTAATTTAAACATTATAGTGTGCTTTACGAACTAAAAGTGTGTGTTGTCCAGGTGCTGATGCATCTTTTTAATTATTATTTTAGTTTATTTAATAATACAAGGACTATTAAACGATTTATTGGCCTGTTTTTGGGGCTTTAAAAGAAGCCAAAATATGCTACAATATCTTGAGCTTGAAAAACTGCCTCGACTGTAATAAAATAAAACACAGATAAATCAATAATGTAAAGACAAGACAAGTCATGTGACGTATTTAGTTCCTGATGTATTTTAGACAAACTAGATAAAAATATGACTAAAGTAAAGCAGAAAGTACAATTCAGTGACTCTATCTGCTAACAGGCTACAGCTAACAACAATAGTCCACCATGTCTGTTCACACCCAACAGGAAGTTAGAAATATTAAAGTGAACATGCTAGAGTCACGTTAGCAACTAGCTAACGTGAACACGTATATACTGGATTTCCTGCTAGTCTGGGTTGTGTTTAGGTTGATAAAAAGTAAAAGTTACAGGTGAAAGTCAGGGTGCTAACACAAGGATCTGTAGGCCGACATCGGACTCCTGTTAGCTTGTCCTTGCTAGCTTCAAACACATCCAGAGAAGAGTAAAACACGAGGCTAAGGGGTAGCCTATTAGCATCGTTCACAATTTCTCATCTGCCAAAAGGCTACAGCTAACACAGCTAACAGCTAACTAATAGCAACGACCTACATTCTGTAATCTTACATTAAAACGTCAACATGCTAACACGTCATGGTAATAGTACGCTAGCAGGAATGTTTTCCCGCCTTTCAGTGTTTCAACTGTTGAGTTACACCAAAGCTATTCGGTTAAAAGTTAGCATCAAAGCTAGTATTATAAAAACACAGTTGTATTACCCAGAGTTCAGTATTTCTGAGGCTAATATGATGATAATACATGCTAACAGGATTTGTACATTTGAGCAGCTAGATTCTTCCATGTTAAACTGGCTCACAAAAGTAAAGCAAAAAGCATGTGTGTGTTGTGTTATGTATGTGTTGACGTAGCATCATTAGCATCTCTGCTAATAGGCTACAGCTACCATTTCCATGAACCTGGGAGAGGCTTAAACAAATCAACGTGCTAACGCGATGATGACAGGCTGACAAAACGCTAACTGAAGTGAAAACAGAGGGAGCGGCTCCGCTCTCTGCGGATCCATGAGTGGAGCCGATGGAGGGTTGGGCTCGGTGTGATTTACATAATTGGGATGTTAATTCGTTAAGCTGTGGGAGTTGATTATGTTGCATATTGATTGTGTTGTTGTGCTGCTGTGAGGTCACACACCTCTTTAACCAAAGGTATATATATACACGGCGCGCCGGGAATTGTGGGAGTCTGATTAAAAAAACATTAATATTCCTGCTGACACACTGTGTTTCTGACATGTGTGTGTTATGAAAGTGTGTGTGTGTGGACGGATGGAGGTAAATAAAGAGGAAGAAGAAGAGGGAGGAAACTCCCACCTGGTCTTACCGTTCTCCGGGTGCTCCATCTCTCCGATGCTGCCGTCGGGCGTGGTCCTCTCGTAGTGGTCCTCCGGCAGCGCCAGGGGCCCGATCCGAGGCCCCGACGACGACTTGGAGCTGGGCGTCTCCGACTCCTCCAGGCCGCTGTCGTAGTAGCTGAGCTGGGACGCGTCCTGCAGGTCCTGCGCCTGATTGGCCGTGGAGAAGGTCACACGGCGGTGGGGGGGCTGTGACTGGCAGGGGAAAAAAAGGAGGCGGGATTAGTTTTTTCAAACTCATAGTGACACTTTAAAGTTAAATTTAACATTATAAATCTAGTTGAGGTGAAGCAGTGGAGAAGATTAAAGATATCAAAATAACTTTAAAGAAGTCACTTCAACGAACTCTTTGCTCTCAAAGTTCTCAAACTCTCTCATTTGATTTCTCTATTTAATTTCTCGCTTCCTGAAACCACAAGAATTCTTTCATCTTTCATCTCGTCGCTGCTTTCATGATCCTCTTGTTTCATTTTACATCGAGATCTCATCTGATCTTCTGTCGTCTTTGAAAGAGACAGTCGCACATCTGAAGAGTCAAATGAAATAGTGACTTTAAAAACAGAACAAACGACACTTTGAGTGTTCACTATCAGTTAGTAAAGTCTCTAACTGAGACGTGATCACATTAAATAAAGAAGTAAATGACAAATGAGACAATTAGCTTCAAGCGTGTCAGTTAAACTTAAAAATACACTTAAAGTAAAACACAGTTTCTGCAGAATCAAAGTATAAAACTGACGAAACATCGAGACAAAAACATGCAAAAGAAGATGTTAATATTTTCAAATAAAATGCACAATATGATCCTTTAACTTCCAGGTGTAGACGTACGTTTTATTAGTTATAAATACATAAAAAGAAATTCAAATACTTTAGATCACATTAAATGTTTTAAATATAACTTTAAAGCTCCAATCATGAAGTGCAACATCCCTGTTCTTTCATGTCATTCCCCATCTTTCACCCCTCATTTCCTCGTCTTAAAAATGCCCGAAACTATTAATAAATAAATCATAAATGATAATTATAATTTAGATCACACTTTATAATAATTCCGTTCTCCTTCACAGAGCGTTTCCTGGAGGGGGAGGCCGTCTGACTCCTGAGTTTGATGGTTTTTTCGTAACTAGAATACAATTAGCCTCCATTTAGGGACGGTACTCACACACACACACACACACACAGCTGACCGGCCGATAAAGAGCATCCATCCCTCCGTCACCATGGCTACTGAGCGGTGGAAGCAGCGGTCGTCTCTCAGGACGCGCTGAGGTTGAGCTCTTTTTTTAACGCCTTTATCTTTTACTCTCTTAAGCAGCTTTTATATATTCTTCTTTTTTCCGCCGCAGCTGAAAAGATTTGCTGACTTTCTGTTGCTTCACAAGGAAATAAAGTGTTTATTGAGCAGGGATTCAAACCAGCAACTTTCAGACTGCATGTTTGTAATGTAGTGATATTGTTTCATATTTCCTGTCTTGTAAAAACTTCTTGTCAATGTTATTGTACGTATTCATATCTTCTGCGTATTCATTTCATGTTCTCTGTAATGTAGGTTTTAATATTATAAAGGTGGAGGCTTCCAATGAGCCCCGGCTCCCTGCTCAGTGATATTATTTATCTGGTATGTTTGTTTATTCTTATTTCATTGTTTGAATTCATCAACCAGTCTGAGAATCTCTGTTAATGGTGCAGAATGCAGGTTAACAACTAAACTTAATGTCACAGTGATGGAACGTGAACAGAAGCTCAAACCTCAGCAGAGCCATCCTTTAAACTGACGACACGATGGGGGGGGGCTCCTGTCCAGGTAAACACACTCACTTCCTGTCTGTATTCCAGAGCTATTACGTAATGCAAGTAGAGTCGTTAACTGCGGATTTATTTTTTACCGATTACAGAGCTGCATTATTAAGAAGAACCTCCAGCCAGGTGACACCCAGGTAACTATTTTTACACCTTTAACGGACATCTTTCTTCAAAACACTTCTTAAAACACAATTTTTACAGACTGGTTTTTATGTGACGTCATCACTTTTCTGTTTTATTTTATTTTATTTTATCTATTTTATCTATTTTATCTATTTTATTTTATTTATTTTATTTATTTTATTTATTTTATTTATTTTATTTATTTTATTTATTTTATTTATTTTATTTATTTTATTTATTTTATTTATTTTATTTATTTATATGAATAAAGTTATTATTATTATCTTGGGAGAACGATGAATCTGTCGCTCTAAGCATGTATTTGGCTAAATTTGGCTGAAAAGTGAAAGTTTATTTCTACAGTCATTTTTAAATTGCGTTACATCAGCTGTTCTATTGGAGTGAAATGGAGCCGGAGGTTGAAAAAGCAAATGAAAGGTCCACAACGCTTCAGTTTGTTGATTCTTTGCATTTGGAAAGAATAGGTGATTCATTTTAATTTTTTATTCTAAAGAAGATAGCTTTCAGTGTTGAGCAGGCAGTTTTGTTTTTCCATCTCAGGATTCCCAACAAATAAAAACAGAACAAAAAAGAACAAACATTTCCATTTTGCCAAATATTGAGATTGGTCCGTACACCTTAGACCCTGCAGCCGCTTTCCAATTAAACAAGTGTGTGTTATTAACACCTGCTCCCTCTGCATTATGAAATAAATCACATCTATATATACATGAAACGGTCTGGATCCCTCTGCTGACTGTCTGTCACCTCCACAACGCCCCAAAACAAACACACACTGCTGTTTTCTGCCCTCTTTCTACTTCTGGAAATAAAAGTGCCACCTCAGCAGGTTGCATCATGGGAAAGTGGAGCAGATCAGAGGGGAGGAATAAAAAAACAGCCAACATGCAGGACAACCTCCACCCTCAGCCTCCGACCGAACGCCATCTTGTGCCGGCACAGGACGTCTCCCTCTCTGTTCTAGATTGGCGCCGGGCGGGGAGAACAAAATGGCCGCCATCTGCCTAAACTGTGCACCCCTGTGTGGGGTCCTCGCTGCCCTATTTCCTCCGTTGAATGTCGACCGTGAACCTCAAAGAGGCCTCGACCACCAGACAACCTCCTCTTCTACAGCTGGACCAGATGTTTAAGATATAAAATTAAACGGCCTCGGCGTCTTGATACTGGCGCGCAACGTCTTTCAACTAACTCCAATGTGAACACATCCACATCATTATTAGACGTCTAAACCTAACTAAGTAGTTGTATTATCTAAACCTAACTAAGTAGTGTTGTTGTCTGAACCTAACTAAGTAGTTTTGTCGTGTCAACCTAACTAAGTAGTTTTTCTGTCTAAACCTAACTAAGTAGTTTTTTGTCTAAACCTAACTAAGTAGTTTTTTGTCTAAACCTAAGTAAGTAGTATTGTTGTCTAAACCTAACTAAGTAGTTATGTTGTCTCAACCTAACTAAGTAGTTTTGTTGTCTCAACCTAACTAAGCAGTTTTGTCATCTAAACCTAACTAAGTAGTGTTGTTGTCTAAACCTAACTAAGCAGTTTTGTTGTCTAAACCTAACTAAGTAGTTTTGTTGTCTAAACCTAACTAAGTAGTTGTATTATCTAAACCTAACTAAGTAGTTGTATTATCTAAACCTAACTAAGTAGTTGTATTATCTAAACCTAACTAAGTAGTGTTGTTGTCTAAACATAACTAAGTAGTTTTTTTGTCTAAACCTAACTAAGTAGTTTAGTCGTCTAAACCTAACTAAGCAGTTTTGTTGTCTAAACCTAACTAAGTAGTTTAGTTGTCTAAACCTAACTACGTAGTTTTGTTGTCTCAACCTAACTAAGTAGTTTTGTTGTCTCAACCTAACTAAGTATTTTTGTCGTCTAAACCTAACTAAGTAGTTTAGTCGTCTAAACCTAACTAAGTAGTTTTGTTGTCTAAACCTAACTAAGTAGTTTTGTTGTCTCAACCTAACTAAGCAGTTTTGTTGTCTAAACCTAACTAAGTAGTTTTTTGTCTAAACCTAAGTAAGTAGTTTTGTTGTCTAAACCTAACTAAGTAGTTATGTTGTCTCAACCTAACTAAGTAGTTTTGTTGTCTCAACCTAACTAAGCAGTTTTGTCATCTAAACCTAACTAAGTAGTGTTGTTGTCTAAACCTAACTAAGCAGTTTTGTTGTCTAAACCTAACTAAGTAGTTTTGTTGTCTAAACCTAACTAAGTAGTTGTATTATCTAAACCTAACTAAGTAGTTGTATTATCTAAACCTAACTAAGTAGTTGTATTATCTAAACCTAACTAAGTAGTGTTGTTGTCTAAACATAACTAAGTAGTTTTTTTGTCTAAACCTAACTAAGTAGTTTAGTCGTCTAAACCTAACTAAGCAGTTTTGTTGTCTAAACCTAACTAAGTAGTTTAGTTGTCTAAACCTAACTACGTAGTTTTGTTGTCTCAACCTAACTAAGTAGTTTTGTTTTCTCAACCTAACTAAGTATTTTTGTCGTCTCAACCTAACTAAGTAGTTTTGTCGTCTAAACCTAACTAAGTAGTGTTGTCGTCTAAACCTAACTAAGTAGTTTAGTCGTCTAAACCTAACTAAGCAGTTTTTTTGTCTAAACCTAACTAAGTAGTTTTGTCGCCTAAACGTAACTAAGTAGTTTAGTCGTCTAAACCTAACTAAGCAGTTTTGTTGTCTAAACCTAACTAAGTAGTGTTGTTGTCTAAACCTAACTAAGTAGTGTTGTTGTCTAAACCTAACTAAGTAGTTTTGTTGTCTAAACCTAACTAAGTAGTTTTGTTGTCTCAACCTAACTAAGTAGTTTTGTTGTCTCAACCTAACTAAGTAGTTTTGTCGTCTAAACCTAACTAAGTATTTTTGTTGTCTCAACCTAACTAAGTAGTTTAGTCGTCTAAACCTAACTAATTAGTGTTGTCGTCTAAACCTAACTAAGTAGTGTTGTCGTCTAAACCTAACTAAGTAGTTTAGTTGTCTAAACCTAACTAAGTAGTTTAGTCGTCTAAACCTAACTAAGCAGTTTTGTTGTCTAAACCTAACTAAGTAGTTTTGTTGTCTCAACCTAACTAAGTAGTTTTGTTGTCTCAACCTAACTAAGCAGTTTTGTCATCTAAACCTAACTAAGTAGTGTTGTTGTCTAAACCTAACTAAGCAGTTTTGTTGTCTAAACCTAACTAAGCAGTTTTGTTGTCTAAACCTAACTAAGTAGTTTAGTCATCTAAACCTAACTAAGCAGTTTTGTTGTCTAAACCTAACTAAGTAGTTTAGTCATCTAAACCTAACTAAGCAGTTTTGTTGTCTAAACCTAACTAAGTAGTGTTGTTGTCTAAACCTAACTAAGTAGTTGTATTATCTAAACCTAACTAAGTAGTTGTATTATCTAAACCTAACTAAGTAGTTGTATTATCTAAACCTAACTAAGTAGTGTTGTTGTCTAAACATAACTAAGTCGTTTTTTTGTCTAAACCTAACTAAGTAGTTTAGTCGTCTAAACCTAACTAAGCAGTTTTGTTGTCTAAACCTAACTAAGTAGTTTAGTTGTCTAAACCTAACTACGTAGTTTTGTTGTCTCAACCTAACTAAGTATTTTTGTCGTCTCAACCTAACTAAGTAGTTTTGTCGTCTAAACCTAACTAAGTAGTGTTGTCGTCTAAACCTAACTAAGTAGTTTAGTCGTCTAAACCTAACTAAGCAGTTTTGTTGTCTAAACCTAACTAAGTAGTGTTGTTGTCTAAACCTAACTAAGTAGTGTTGTTGTCTAAACCTAACTAAGTAGTTTTGTTGTCTCAACCTAACTAAGTAGTTTTGTTGTCTCAACCTAACTTAGTAGTTTTGTCGTCTAAACCTAACTAAGTATTTTTGTTGTCTCAACCTAACTAAGTAGTTTTGTCATCTAAACCTAACTAATTAGTGTTGTCGTCTAAACCTAACTAAGTAGTGTTGTCGTCTAAACCTAACTAAGTAGTTTAGTCGTCTAAACCTAACTAAGCAGTTTTGTTGTCTAAACCTAACTAAGTAGTGTTGTTGTCTAAACATAACTAAGTCGTTTTTTTGTCTAAACCTAACTAAGTAGTTTTGTCGTCTAAACCTAACTATGTAGTTTAGTCGTCTAAACCTAACTAAGCAGTTTTGTTGTCTAAACCTAACTAAGTAGTTTTGTTGTCTCAACCTAACTAAGTAGTTTTGTTGTCTAAACCTAACTAAGTAGTTGTATTATCTAAACCTAACTAAGTAGTTGTATTATCTAAACCTAACTAAGTAGTTGTATTATCTAAACCTAACTAAGTAGTGTTGTTGTCTAAACATAACTAAGTAGTTTTTTTGTCTAAACCTAACTAAGTAGTTTAGTCGTCTAAACCTAACTAAGCAGTTTTGTTGTCTAAACCTAACTAAGTAGTTTAGTTGTCTAAACCTAACTACGTAGTTTTGTTGTCTCAACCTAACTAAGTAGTTTTGTTTTCTCAACCTAACTAAGTATTTTGTCGTCTCAACCTAACTAAGTAGTTTTGTCGTCTAAACCTAACTAAGTAGTGTTATCGTCTAAACCTAACTAAGTAGTTTAGTCGTCTAAACCTAACTAAGCAGTTTTTTTGTCTAAACCTAACTAAGTAGTTTTGTCGTCTAAACGTAACTAAGTAGTTTAGTCGTCTAAACCTAACTAAGCAGTTTTGTTGTCTAAACCTAACTAAGTAGTGTTGTTGTCTAAACCTAACTAAGTAGTGTTGTTGTCTAAACCTAACTAAGTAGTTTTGTTGTCTAAACCTAACTAAGTAGTTTTGTTGTCTCAACCTAACTAAGTATTTTTGTTGTCTCAACCTAACTAAGTAGTTTTGTCGTCTAAACCTAACTAATTAGTGTTGTCGTCTAAACCTAACTAAGTAGTGTTGTCGTCTAAACCTAACTAAGTAGTGTTGTTGTCTAAACATAACTAAATCGTTTTTTTGTCTAAACCTAACTAAGTAGTTTAGTCGTCTAAACCTAACTAAGTAGTTTAGTTGTCTAAACGTAACTAAGTAGTTTAGTCGTCTAAACCTAACTAAGTAGTGTTGTTGTCTAAACCTAACTAAGCAGTTTTGTTGTCTAAACCTAACTAAGCAGTTTTGTTGTCTAAACCTAACTAAGTAGTTTAGTCATCTAAACCTAACTAAGCAGTTTTGTTGTCGAAACCTAACTAAGTAGTTTAGTCATCTAAACCTAACTAAGCAGTTTTGTTGTCTAAACCTAACTAAGTAGTGTTGTTGTCTAAACCTAACTAAGTAGTTGTATTATCTAAACCTAACTAAGTAGTTGTATTATCTAAACCTAACTAAGTAGTTGTATTATCTAAACCTAACTAAGTAGTGTTGTTGTCTAAACATAACTAAGTAGTTTTTTTGTCTAAACCTAACTAAGTAGTTTAGTCGTCTAAACCTAACTAAGCAGTTTTGTTGTCTAAACCTAACTAAGTAGTTTAGTTGTCTAAACCTAACTACGTAGTTTTGTTGTCTCAACCTAACTAAGTAGTTTTGTTGTCTCAACCTAACTAAGTATTTTTGTCATCTCAACCTAACTAAGTAGTGTTGTCGTCTAAACCTAACTAAGTAGTTTAGTCGTCTAAACCTAACTAAGCAGTTTTGTTGTCTAAACCTAACTAAGTAGTGTTGTTGTCTAAACCTAACTAAGTAGTTTTTTTGTCTAAACCTAACTAAGTAGTTTTGTCGTCTAAACCTAACTAAGTAGTTTAGTCGTCTAAACCTAACTAAGCAGTTTTGTTGTCTAAACCTAACTAAGTAGTGTTGTTGTCTAAACCTAACTAAGTAGTTTTGTTGTCTCAACCTAACTAAGTAGTTTTGTTGTCTCAACCTAACTAAGTAGTTTTGTCGTCTAAACCTAACTAAGTATTTTTGTTGTCTCAACCTAACTAAGTAGTTTTGTCGTCTAAACCTAACTAATTAGTGTTGTCGTCTAAACCTAACTAAGTAGTGTTGTCGTCTAAACCTAACTAAGTAGTTTAGTCGTCTAAACCTAACTAAGCAGTTTTGTTGTCTAAACCTAACTAAGTAGTGTTGTTGTCTAAACATAACTAAGTCGTTTTTTTGTCTAAACCTAACTAAGTAGTTTTGTCGTCTAAACCTAACTAAGTAGTTTAGTCGTCTAAACCTAACTAAGCAGTTTTGTTGTCTAAACCTAACTAAGTAGTTTTGTTGTCTCAACCTAACTAAGTAGTTTTGTCGTCTAAACCTAACTAAGTATTTTTGTTGTCTCAACCTAACTAAGTAGTTTTGTCGTCTAAACCTAACTAATTAGTGTTGTCGTCTAAACCTAACTAAGTAGTGTTGTCGTCTAAACCTAACTAAGTAGTTTAGTCGTCTAAACCTAACTAAGCAGTTTTGTTGTCTAAACCTAACTAAGTAGTGTTGTTGTCTAAACATAACTAAGTCGTTTTTTTGTCTAAACCTAACCAAGTAGTTTTGTCGTCTAAACCTAACTAAGTAGTTTAGTCGTCTAAACCTAACTAAGCAGTTTTGTTGTCTAAACCTAACTAAGTAGTTTTGTTGTCTCAACCTAACTAAGTAGTTTTGTTGTCTAAACCTAACTAAGTAGTTTTGTTGTCTCAACCTAACTAAGTAGTTTTGTTGTCTCAACCTAACTGAGTAGTTTTGTTGTCTCAACCTAACTAAGTAGTTTTGTTGTCTCAACCTAACTAAGTAGTTTTGTCGTCTCAACCTAACTAAGTAGTTTAGTTGTCTAATGTCTGTGTTAACCGTCCCAACACACATAATATTGACGAGTGTGTTCACTGAATACTGAAGTAACGCTGATGAAGGTCTGTCGGCTCCTTCCTCATCATCAAACTGTTAATGCTGCACTTTGATGGAAGTTTCTGCTCATTTTCTCCACTGAATCACATTCAGTTCTCTGCAGGCTAAATATGCACTTTTATGCAAAACAAGGAGGCCTGATGAACCACATTTCCTTGAATCTATAACTGACCTTCATTACCGTCGCTGAGTGAAACAATGAATATGCTGCAGCATTAAAGAGGCTTTAAATGAAGCACAGAGTTCAGAGGGGAGGCAGCAGGAGGTCTGGGAATCTTTCAGAGGAGGTGCATGAGGAGCAAAATGAGGAGAATGATGAAGAAGTAAAAAGCAGAAGGAGGAAGAGAGAAGGATAAAGAAGAGTAACATGAGGAAGAAGAGTACAGAAGATGAAGAGGAGGAGATGGAGGAAAAAAGATGGAGGTAGAGGAACAAGAGGAGGAGAAAGAAGAGGAGGATGGATATGACGACAGTTCATGTAAAAACACCGGAGGAGGGAGAGGAGCAGCATGAGAAGCAGGAAAAGGAGCAGGAGGAGGAAGAAAAGGAGTGGCAGGAGCCAAAAGCGAAGGAGGAGGCCAGCCTTGGTTTCAAACAGAAAAGGCCAGGCCTCCTCCTGCTGCCTATTGTTCTCAAGCAGGAGGTGATAGAGGAGAAACAGGAGGCCAGCATTGAGTTCAGACAGATAAGAAGGCCAGACCTCCTCCTCCTGTTGCTACTCCTCCTCCTCCTGCAGTAGATTGAAGTAGAGGAGGAAGATGAGGAAGACGAAGTAGCGGAGGAGGAAGAGGAGGAGGAGACGCATTCACTTGGCCACATTGTTCAGAGATGATTAAAAACCAGCGAGAGGAGAAACGCACGACGCCTCGCTGGCTGTTTGTCAGCCGAGACACGGAGAGGGAGATAACTGAGAGTGTGTGTGTGTGTGTGTGTGTGAGATCCTCATTACCTCCCTCTGTGGGAGATAAGAGTGTGTGAGGCTGCATTGTGCATGCTTATAAAAGTCTGTCCTTATCAAGTATGCATGCACACACACACTCTTAAACTAACACACACACACACACACACACACACACACACACTCGGTCCACGTGAGCAGCGGCTGCCAGAGATAATTCGACACAACTATGTTGAATTCAAGTGGAGAATGAATGAGAAGTGGAAAAGAGACGGAGAGACCAAGAGCATCGGAAGGTAGTATGTGTGTGTGTGTGTGTGTGTGTGTTTCTATATGTCATGCAGTGGTGAAACAGAAAAAAAGAAAAAACAGCCCTGCAGCCAAAACAGCACTTCTCTTTCTCTATATTTCTTTCTTTACCAATCAACACTTTACTCTGTCCTATATATGTATATATATATATATATATATATATATATATATATATATACATATGTATACATATGTAGCTTTTAGATTCTTTAGAAACAGGATCTGTTAAAATTCTACATTTGAGTAAATATCTTGCAACCAAATCAAATAGTTTACAGGATGTTCAACCTTTGTTTCTTTATAAAACATGTAACACTTGACTTCTGTTTGTACAGATCTTCTATAAAGGTAATAAAGTAGTTCATGAATATGAGAAATTAGTTTACAAATGATTAGTAAAACTATTAGTGTAAGTATAAGTATAAACAAAGCTTAAAGTGCCAAAAACTGCAGGCTTGAGGCTCCAAACCTGAGTGAATCCCATAGACCTCTATGGTGAAAAGAACAGCTTTAACAGCAGGAATAAACATGTTTACAGCCTGGAACTAAAGAGGGTTTTGGTGTCTATAGCTAATATCTCCGTTGAATTGATATACAACTCACCCGTCAAAATTGAGGGCGTGGCCTCTTTGAGTGACAGGTATCGTCTCAGGCTGTCACAGAGACGACGTCCATGTTCCATACGGTCTACAACACAACTGTAGCTTCTGAGAACACTTTTCTTAATCTTCATCATTATAGATCATACTATATGACCAATTCTGAGAATGTTTCATCTTATGATGGTAAATCTTACGGCTGCGTCACAAAACGATATTTTAATTAATAGCCTCCAACGTTTTTACTATTTAATTTATTCATACTTCATTTTATAAGATACAAAAACAACGTCAGATAGTTGAAAATCATTTCCTCTCTGAACCAAACCACAGAGTATTTTCACTTAATTTAAGAGTTCTGAAGTAAAACTATCGATCCACGGGAGATTAATAAAGTACAACAAACCCCGACTGATACCGAGTTTGCTTCCTGATGATGAACAAACAGCAGCTGTGTGTTTTCTATGTAAAGGTTCCACATGAACACAAATAAAGAAGCTGCAGGGAAATGAGTTTCCATCGCAGCGCAGACCGACTGAATTTATGCAAAACACGCTGACATGTAGAGGAGGATGTTTGTGTTTGTGATATCGAGATCAACCTTCAACATTAAAATGGTCTTTTTAGAGACTTTGAAGTACATTAAAACTACTAAAACAGTGAGTGTGAGCCTCCTTGTTGTTCCTTCATCACCATCAACACACTGTAGTTTATTCTGACTCCATCACACACACAAACACTCACGGGGATTAATCCACCGCTGAAAATAGTCCACAATAAAGTCACTATTTCCTCCAGTTTGTGGGATAGTGAGCAGCTGTTTTCTTATATAGAGATAGAGACTTTTTTATAATGAAGCTATATATTTGTGTTTTTAGAGATTATTAAAGAAACCGACTTGAAGCTGAGAGCCACAGACAGGAAGTCAGACAGACAGGAAGTAACGCAACGTTTGTTGACATGAAGAAGAAAACAGACAAGTGAGTACAAAACACTTGGTTATGTTCAGGCAACAAAGTAGTTGGTTACATATTCGTATTCGTTTATTTATATATAGACAGGGCTGAGTTTTAGATACTTGATACAACGGACACATCTCGTTCAATAACTACCAGACTGTATATTTATTAGTGCTGGGCAAGTTAACGCGTTAATTTCGCGTTAACGCATTCATCAATTAACGCCGACAATTATTTTATCGCGCGTTAATGCATTTTTTAAATTTATTATAATTTCTTTTTTTTCTTTTTTTTTTAATTGAAAGACAAGAGACAATACATAGACATAACAAGAGGATGACAAGAACAGTGGGATAAAAGGCAGCAAACATCCTGTAGTCAGTTGTGTGTGTGTGTGTGTGTGTGTGTGTGTGTGTGTGTGTGTGTGTGAGTGTGAGTGTGTGTGTGTGTGTGTGTGAACATGTGTGTGTATGTCCTTGAGCCTTTTTTAAGATGGGAAAAAAAAAAATGATCTCCGTGGTCAACTCAGCAGACACTTACATGTTAGTGCACCTATATGCTGTAATTCACGGTAAACGCATTTAAACGGCACAGATCGGGAGCGAGCGAAGGACTTTGAAAGTTAGCGGAAAGATTAACGTGAGACAACATCCGGTTTCTTCAGACTAACATCCGGTTTTCAGAATAAGATGCCAACAAAGTATGAATTATATTCACATTAAGTATAAAACATGCTACCTGCATCTCGTTAACCAAATGTTATTGCCCTTTAGTTCATATAGCAGTACTTTTAAAATAAAAGTGCGCAATACACTGCTTTTGAATTCATTATTGAACTTTGCCATAACAATGCGATTAATCGCGATTAAATATTTTAATCGTTGCCCAGCACTAATATTTATACATATAAAATACACAGAATAATCTGTCGGTACTAACACTACCTTCATGTGCTACTGCTGATGCTCACTGTCTCTGTCCAACAGAAACAAGCTGTATCACTGCATCTGTCACTCAGCATCACTGAGACACACTGAGACACACACTGAGACACACTGAGACACACACTGACACACACTGAGACACACACTGAGACACACACAAACACACACTGAGACACACACTGAGACACACACACACACACACACACACAGAGAGAGGAAACAGGTCAGCTGAGTGTCTCATCTGGTTCCCAGAGTTTAGTCGCACGCCTGCATTCCTCTGCCCTGCAGGTGTGTGTGTGTGTGTGTGTGACCACTCAGCCAGTAAATCTAGTGTTGTACTTGCAGAGCACATGGAGCCATAACTCTAGAGCACACACTCACCTCCGGCATCAAACACACACACACACGCACACACACACACCAGTCATGTCCTCAGGTAAACTACAGTGTTGTCGAGAGAGGAACCACACACACAAACGTCTGCATGTGTCTGTGTTGTGTTCAAAGCTGACAGTGACAAAGACACTGACACAGCAATCCAGTGAACTCGAGGGGGCACACACACACACACACACACACGCACACACACACACACACACACAGATCAGAGAACCTAAATCTTCTTCTCCAGCTTGTAATTTTTTTCAATTTGCTGCCTCGCTGCTCTCTCATGCGGCGCTCAAATTCACTGACAAAAGTGAACGCAGCGCTGACGGTTGACAGGCGGACAGGAACCCCCCCCAAACTGACCTAAATGACCAGGATTGTGTATTTTCTGTATGTGCATTTATGACTCGCTGATGTAGTCAAACTGTCAAAGAAACTCTTCAAAGCAAAGCAGAAGCGCGTTTATTTAATTATATTTACTGGATTGACAAAAAAGAGAGACGGTAAAAACACACAAAAAACACAAAATGTAGGTTCTAAATTACGTCCAAAACTTGATTTCTGACTTAATTCTTTCTAAATCTGCAGCATTTAAGGGTCAGTTTACCCAAATCAGCAAAAGAATATCTATTTGTTTGCCTCAGAATCACAATTTAATGGAAGTAAATGAAATGTAGTTTATAGGGCTTTGATGCAGCTTTCCTGAGTTTTAATTAAATTAAATTAAACTTTTATGTCAACATCTTTTTTTATAAAAGCAGTATTTGGTGTCGGTCTGATCAAAATAATTCATTTTAAGGCCAACAACAAACAAATAAAGTATTAATAAAGTACTACATTTCCATCCCAACTTACTGTTCCTTCCATTGTGGACAAAGTAAATATTACTTAGATTGTGTTTTTATGATCCTGTTGGTTCATCCAGTCGTGTTGAAATCCCAGCTGGTCTCTGAGTTTGTTGAGCTTTTATTTTGTTACTTCCAAAATTTGAATTAGCATTAGCAACAAGCTAACAGTCCTGCCCTGACAAAAAGGCCATTTACCTCCTTTAGCAGAAGTATTTTCATGTATTTCGTGTATTTCTATGGGTGTGTAAGTGTGTCCATGTTTTTATTTTAAGTATTTCTATTGTCATGTATTCCAATACATTTTTCCATACATGTACATGTTTAAAGGTCAGGTATTTTCTGAAGCATATTTCCAGGTTATGTTTATGTTTGTGAACGTTTCCTGATTCACTGTAAAGTTTCATAACGAGCAGAGAAACGTTTAGATTCAAACAGTGGCAGAGAAAAAGAGAAATAAATGTGATGAAGTGGTTTCCAGCTTACAACTCTGGGATGTTAATCCCTAAAAACACCTCCTCCTCCTCCTGCTGCAGCAGGTTATAATATATATATATTATATTAGGCAACGATTAAAATATTTAATCGTGATTAATCGCATGGATTTTTTGCGATTAATCGCGATTAATCGCATTGTTATGGCAAAGTTCAATAATGAATTCAAAAGTAGTGTATTGCGCACTTTTATTTTAAAAGTACTGCTATATGAACTAAAGGGCAATAACATTTGGTTCACGAGATGCAGGTAGCATGTTTTATACTTAATGTGAATATAATTCATACTTTGTTGGCATCTTATTCTGAAAACCGGATGTTCGTCTGAAGAAACCGGATGTTGTCTCACGTTAATCTTTCAGCTAACTTTCAAAGTCCTTCGCTCGCTCCCGATATGTGCCGTTTAAATGCGTTTACCGTGAATGTCAGCATATAGGTGCACTAACATGTAAGTGTCTGCTGACTTTACCGCAGCGATGTCCAGTAGTCTCCAGGGAGAGCAACAGCTGGTGCAGCTTCTCTCTTTATTTCTGCCCCCCCTCGACCAGAAGCGGAAGTCGCCTTTTCTCTACGGCAACCCTGAAGGGACATCATATCTCCAATACAAAACGATAAACATGAGACAGTCTGTTACAATAATAATAAATAAAAAATACTTACCTGTTTTTTTTTGTTGTTGTTTTTTAATTATTATTATTATTTATTTTTTTTCCCATCTCAAAAGGCTCAAGGACATACAAACACACACACACACACATACACACACAACTGACTATAGGATGTTTGCTGGCTTTTATCCCACTGTTCTTGTCATCCTCTTGTTGTTATGTATATGTATTGTCTCTTGTTTTTCAATAAAAAAAATAAAAATAAAAATAAAAATTATAAGAAATTAAAAATATGCGTTAATGCGCGATAAAATAATTGTCGGCGTTAATTAATGAATGCGTTAACGCGAAATTAACGAGTTAACTTGCTCAGCACTAATATATATATATATATATATATATATCAATAAATATGTATACAGTATATAATAATTGGCTCCAGGAGGGAGCGAGGAAGGATGAAAGAATGAGAGGAAGGTGGAGGTTTGGTTTTGATTTGCTCGTCCACCTTCAGAGAGTGTAGGAAATTTAGGTTCAGAAGTGTGTTTTAGGATTTATAATTAGAAGTGTTTATAGTAGGATTTATAGCACCCTCAGAGGTGGATAATAAAATGTTAGCAAGTACTTGGGTTATACCAAATATGCTTGTAAAGCTTGTCAAGGTCTTTGCCAAAGTTGTAAATTCTTATCGGATGTATAGTATGTTTACAGTATGTTTACCATAGAAGTGTTAAGCGATAAAAGACAGCCATTGAATGTATAAAACTGTGAAGAATAGTCAAGGGACAGACAGGGATTTTTAGACAGGCATTCCAGGGACGCGCAGAAGGATCATCACACCCACGCCAAGGGTCCTTCAGCTGGCTGATGCGAGAAGGAGGAGCTAGCTGGATTTAACCAATTGTAGCAAAGACGGACATTTTGAGAACTTTTACGAACTATATAAGGAAATTCAGAGAGAGAATTCGGCCGGTTCATCTCATTTCATCCAGGCAGGTAACAAGCTTCCTGGCTGTGGTGTGTATGGCCGCTTTTCCACGCGGATCATATTTCTATATCGATACTGTAAATATTTCTATAGATTCTGTAAATAGTGTACTTCACTTTGCAATTGTTTGAGCTTCTGTAGTATTAAATACTTTTGATTATAATTTCAGCCGGCTGACCTTTTGGCACGGCTCCATCACTGCGGTTCTCCCACAGTTTCGAGAGGTTCTTGAACCTAACAAGAGACGCAGAAAAAAATATGATCTCTAGTTGAAGTTCTAGCTGTAAATCTGTTTCCTCTTAAGTTTTTTTTAGGTGAAAGAAGTTTGAACTTAAAAACTTAGAGAATTCAGGGGAACGACAGGAAGTGAGTCAATATTAACTCTTCAGATAAAAATGTTTCTGAAACTAAATGCTGAAGTCTAGCAACATGAGTCAGTTTCTGCTCGTTACATTCATACAATCTTTTCAAAATAAACTTCTGTCTCCAAAGGAAAACTACTGAGTTAGGTTTAGACAACTATACTACTTAGTTAGGTTTAGACAACTAAACTACTTAGTTAGGTTTAGACAACTATACTACTTAGTTAGGTTGAGACAACTAAACTACCTAGGTTGAGACAACAAAACTATGTTAGGTTGAGACAACAAAACTATGTTAGGTTTAGACAACAAAACTACTTAGTTAGGTTGAGACAACTAAACTACTTAGTTAGGTTGAGACAACTAAACTACTTAGTTAGGTTGTGACAACAAAACTACTTAGTTAGGTTTAAACAACAAAACTACTTAGGTTTAGACAACAAAACTACTTAGTTAGGTTTAGACAACAAAACTACTTAGTTAGGTTGAGACAACAAAACTACTTAGTTAGGTTGAGACAACAAAACTACTTAGTTAGGTTTACACAACTGAACTACTTAGTTAGGTTGAGACAACAAAACTACTTAGTTCGGTTTAGACAACAAAACTACTTGGGTTTACACAACTAAACTACTTAGTTAGGTTCAGACAACAAAACGACTTAGTTAGGTTTTGACAACTAAACTACTTAGTTAGGTTTAGACAACAAAACTACTTAGTTAGGTTTAGACAACAAAACTACTTAGTTAGGTTGAGACAACAAAACTACTTAGTTAGGTTTACACAACTAAACTACTTAGTTAGGTTGAGACAACAAAACTACTTTGTTAGGTTTACACAACTAAACTACTTAGTTAGGTTTAGACAACAAAACTACTTAGGTTTACACAACTAAACTACTTAGTTAGGTTCAGACAACAAAACTACTTAGTTAGGTTTAGACAACTAAACTACTTAGTTAGATTTACACAACAAAACTACTTAGTGAGGTTTAGGAAAAGAGCAATTTGGAGTTAAGTGCACAAGGACACATCTGCATGGACTAGCGGAGTCAGGGATTTAACCGCCGATGTTTTGAATGGACGACCCACTCTACCACTTTATCCCATAGTCGCCCCTTTACTCCTGAGACTCTAAGACTTACAACATAGGGACATTTCTATTCTTTACAACTATTAGCACAGCCCAACTGACTGACGTTGACGAGCTACAAGGACTCGTTAAAGAATGAAAACACATGCAAGCTGATGACTTCGTCATGTGTTTCTAAGCAGCATTAAAAAATAACTGAGCTGAGTACTGGATGTGAAACACACATTCTGTCAATCCAGCCGACTGACGCTGGTATTCCCAGGCTGAGGTCAGGAGGAGGTGGAGGGTATGGGGGGGTTCTTTATATTTCTTCGCCTTCACTTTCCCCTCCATCACCCATCACCCATCTCACACACACACACTCTTCAGAAAAGGATGACAGGGTTTTTTCAGCCATCTCTTGCGAATTTTGTTCACAGACGGCGGAGAGTTGAAAAGCGAAAGAGAGTGAAGAGAGTTCAGAGAACAGAAGAGTCAATCAGCCGAACCTTTCGCATGAAAAGTGCTTCCACTCACACGATAGTGTGTGTGTGTGTGTGTGTGTGTTTCTAAGCTAAAGGTACAGTCACACACTGCAGTTTAACCTTTAACCCTTACTGCCGACATAAAACTAAATGTTCAGTTGTGCTTCAGTAGAGATGTACTCCTAAATTTGAGTCACAGAGTGTCTCCCTGAGTATATACTGTGTATATACAAATATATATATATATATATATAGCACACTACCTTACCCACAATCCCCTTGATTAAAGCAACGCTGAGCTTACTGGTTTGGAATTCTTTTTTTCAGAATTGGTTCATTCTGAAGCCGTGATTGTTTATTATTATTATTATTATTATATTCTAATGAACTTGCATGTGACCTAGGAGGCGGAGTCAATTCTGATTGGCCCATTGAATCACGTTTTCAGCCCCTCAATAACCAGCCTGGTTCTCTTACTTCACAGTTAGTAGTTTGGTAGGAACTAAAGATACTTAGATGTCTGGACTGAAAAGGTAGTATTACCATGAAAATATTGATGCATGTGTAGCTGGTAAAGGTGGAGCTCATTTTAATGACTTTATATACTGCTGGTAGTTTAACCTATAATAACACATCATCATTTATTATATTGTCTATTAATAATCTGAATCTACAAACCTTTAAAATCAACGTTGTGGAGTAAAACACTACAATATTTACCTCTGAGCAGCACTAGAATAACAGGGAAAGTACAAGTACCTCAAGATTCTTTCCATCACTACTCATGTTTTCAATGTTTACATGTTTACATGTTACATGTTACATGTATATATACAGTATATATATGTATATATATACATATATATATATATTAGTGCTGGGCAAGTTAATGCGTTATTATCGCGTTAACGCATTAATTAATTAACGCTGACAATTATTTTATCGTGCGTTAACGCAGTTTTTTTTTTATTATTAAGCGGACATTTTTAACACAAGCCGGCCGGCAGCAAGCGGTGAACAGCTGTTTGTGTGGCGTCTCTTCCGTCTCTTCCTGTTTCCTTCACCTACATTCCCCTGGGTCCTAAGTCCCTCCATGTACAGCTTCTTATCACCCTCTATGTACCAACGTACATTTATAACAAATACCACACATATTACGGTAATCAGCGTTGCATATGTGTCTGACCAAAATACCAAAAAAAGCAAAAAATAAATGATTCATTTAAATTATTGTTTTAGAGTTTTTAAAGTGTTTTGTTTGTAATATGTATAATAAGCATCATTTAGTATCACTACTGAGAATTTAACAAACATAAAAACATGACGTAGATAGGTTTGCAGTTTTCAAGGTGTATATTTAAATATCATCTCTTACACATGAAGATAAAGTTGTGAACACCGGCTGAATATCTATGATCAGAATTATTATAACTGTGTTATAACTGCTACTGTGTAAAGAGAATACTGCTGCTAACAAGAACCTGATGTGTTTAAAGTGTTTAAACCAAATGTTATTGACCTTTAGTTCATATAGCAGCACTTTAAAATAAAAGTGCACAATACACGACTTTTTAATTCATTATTGAATTTTGCGCATAACAATGAGATTAATCTCAAAAAATCATGCGATTAATCGCGATTAAAAAATGTAATCGTTGCCCAGCACTAATATAAATATATATACACGCACAACACACAGTGATCTGACATAAACAACAACAACAACAGTATTCCCGTATTAAACTACATATATAACAGATTTGGGATTATTTGGAATAAGTGGATTAAATGTTTTCTATGAATAGAACGTCAAATGCAACATTTAAAGAGTGTGAATACAAACTGAATGCACAGTCAGTGTGTGTGTGTGTGTAGATGTGTGTGTGTAGGTGTGTGTAGGTGTGTGTGTAGGTGTGTGTAGGTGTGTGTAGGTGTGTGTGTGTAGGTGTGTGTGTGTAGGTGTGTAGGTGTAGGTGTGTGTATGTGTGGGTGTGTGTGTGTGTGTGTGTGTAGGTGTGTGTGTGTGCATGTAGGTGTGTGTAAGTGTGTAGGTGTAGGTGTGTGTGTAGATGTCTGTGTGTGTAGGTGTGTGTGTGTAGGTGTGTGTGTAGGTGTGTGTGTGTAGGTGTGTGTATGTGTGGGTGTGTGTAGGTGTGTGTGTGTGTGTAGGTGTGGGTGTGTGTAGGTGGGTGTGTGTGTGTGTAGGTGTGTGTGTGTGTGTAGGTGTGTGTGTGTGTAGGTGTGTGTGTGTGTAGGTGGGTGTGTGTGTGTGTGTAGGTGTGTGTGTGTGTAGGTGTGTGTGTGTGTGTAGGTGGGTGTGTGTAGGTGTAGGTGTGTGTGTAGGTGTGTGTGTCTGTGTAGGTGTGTGGGTGTAGGTGTAGGTGTGTGTGTAGGTGTGTGTAGGTGTGTGTGTGTGTAAGTGTAGGTGTGTGTGTCTGTGTAGGTGTGTGTGGGTGTGTGTAAGTGTGTAGGTGTGTGTGTGTGTAGGGTCCACATGTGTTTCTGTATGTCGGACAGTAAAAATAGTCGTGGCTCGATTGTGTGGAAACAATAGAGGAGGAAGGAAGACGCTTTCTGTGTCTGAGCTTCTTCTTCTGTGGGAAACAAAAAATTACGTCTAAAAAGTAAAATAATGAAAAGACAAAGACACGGTGTAACAGGAACAGGGAGGAAACATTTCAGCATAGCGGACGCACGAATGACAAAACAAGTTCCGTTGTGTTGTTTAATTGATGGAACAGACACATTTTAACGCTTCTTTTCATTTCAAAAGGAGTTCAATGTTAAACAAATAGTTCCTGCTTCTCCAGAAGGAAAATAGAAATGACTATACATTTAAATTACTCATCTTAAAGATGTCTGTAAAGTCACTAGCTATCGCCCTCGTAACATAACGGTGCCATTGCATTTGCAGAATTAAAAACCCGAAGCGGCGACAGGTGTTTGGTTCTCTGTAAGAAGAGAGATCTAACAAACACGCCTGCAGTTCCCGCTTCTCGCCACAGGCGCCGCCAAAGAGAACGAAACAGAGATCTTGGAGATTGAAACATAAACATCGTGTTCACAGGAGCGTTAGAAACATACGAAGCGAATACAAAGACGTGAATAGACGCAAATTAGCGCTGAGATTCTCCTCCTGAAGTCACTCACGTTGAGTCAGAAAAGGAGGAAAATATATCGTATCAAATGTAATAATTGTGTAAATATAATGTGCATAAACCATAGACTGTCTATTGTACAAACAGCTTTATTCACGCTTATATAATGTTAATTTAAGTGTTGATGGAGCTGCTACAATGCTAGCGTAGCCTAGCACTGATCAAACCAAACTCCATTCAGAAATCAAGCGTCTTGTGGAGACAACTAACAAAACATGAATTCAGACTTTTTCCAAATCTTTATCATTATGTAGTTAATTCTGCATTTTTTATCAGTTTATTGCAATTAAATTACATCAAAATTGTTCATTTTGGGTTCATACAAGGAATGACCCTCTATGATGTTTTATTTAATATATTTCAAAGCTTTTTGTTGCATGTGTGCTATTCTATTGATCTTATTCTTGGGTGCATTGACACTTACGGCCTTTTAGTAATTGACCCAATGTATTTATTGTTTTCAACTCACTGCAGTGGCCTTACAAGTTCCTCCTGGAACTACATGTACATGATTTATATTTATATTCATAGGAATGAACCTAGAGTCCACAAAGCTTCCCACCTTTATGTTTTAAACAATACAACAATGTAGTTAAAGACTTCCTGTTGGAGCTAAAGGGGCCAAAAAAATGACCAACGCAGAAGACGAAACGGATCTCACGACACACTGAAATGTATTTAAATGGATCTGAAACCATAAATCTCAATCCATGCATTTATAAACATACTGTTGGAGATCTATATAAGGCAAATTATACCTGTTTTTGATAAAAAGGCAAATGTGTTAAATATATTTTAGACAGCCAAGATGCTTATTGATTTATGCACAAGTGTGTGAGAACAAGAATCCAGTCATGTGCCCAAAACTATCTCAGTAAAAAGTAAATGTATTTATTAATTTCTGGGGGGTTTTGGTGGTAAATAGTTTTATGTTTGTTACCAAAAAACAACTAGTTTTAAACAGCTATTTATACTTAAGTTACGGTTTAAAACGTCTGGTTAACACACATCCTGACTGTCCATGTGTCCAGTATTTATTCCCCCATTAGCAGCTAACAGCTAGCAGAAGTCCAGTTAGCCCGGCTCCAGGTGGTTCTGTCCATCCGTCTGTCTGTGCTGGCCGGTTGCAGCCGTGGCACGTTAGCCGGTTAGCCGTTTAGCCGTCGGGGCTTTACAGAAACAGACGTCTCTACAGGAACGAAGGTGGACGCCGGCCAGAGTTCATTAGCATCCAGTCTGGATTAGCCGCTAGCCTGCCAAGACTTTGGCTGCTGCAGTTAAGCCAAAAGAGACAACAGGCCCATAGGGAATCGGGGGGG
Organism: Anarhichas minor; assembly: GCF_050575085.1. NCBI lineage: Eukaryota > Metazoa > Chordata > Actinopteri > Perciformes > Anarhichadidae > Anarhichas > Anarhichas minor. Next base: position 4,441,537 of record NW_027466477.1, read on the forward strand.
GGGGGGGCTAATGCTAACGCTAACGCCAAGTCTAATCGGCTGCAGACAGGAGGAGAGATGAGAGAGAGAGAGAGAGAGAGAGAGAGAGAGAGGAGCACAAGAGAGCAGATTCCTCCTAAATCACAATGAAGGAAACTCGTCTTCATGAAGAAAGAAAGGCGACATGATATCAAACTGAAGAGCAGGAACCACAACAGACTGGTGTCAGAGGAAATCTGACTTTTTTTGCTCACAAATATTATTACAGTGGTTTTCCAATTACACATTATCAATACTTTGTTTTCTACAAAACGTAAATGTAAGATCTGAGATTGGGAGCATGTCGATTGCCTCTAAACGGCTCTCAACATGTCGACGGCTGAGCTGGCGGCTACAAGCTAACCGGTGCTAACAGTGCAAACTACGACGACAGAGCTAACTGTTACACAGCTGCTCCTTTAATTATAAACACTTTAAAATCCTCTACACTGTATTTCAATTAAATAAAACGTAGAAAATGCAACGTTTATCGATAGCTAACTAGAGACTGACCACAAACATCAAAGTATTGTCCCAGTGTTATATTATATTTTAGGGACCGTATTTTCCGCACTATAAAGCGCACCGGATTATAAGGCGCACCTTCAATGAATGGCCTATTTTAGAACTGTTTTTATATATAGGGCGCACCGGATTATAAGGCGCATATAAGGCGCATATTGAATTCTCTCGCTGCTGCTCTATTCCCATGTTCGGCTGCGTAGCTGACAGCCTTGAGTTTGAACTCAGCGTCGTAAGCGTGTCTCTTGAAAGGTGCCATTTTGGGGTCTTTATACACACAAGTGGTGTTGGACTAGGAGTAAGCACAGTACCGGTGTTTACCGCAGTGCGGCTTTGTAGTTTACCAGTCGTACTGAAACATTTTGACAGAGCGCCGTGTACAACCAGTATGGATCAACCAATTAACCAATTGATCCATATATAAGGCGCTCCGGATTACAAGGCGCACTGTCGTTTTTTGAGAAAATTAAAGGCTTTTAAGTGCGCCTTATAGTGCGGAAAATACGGTAATTTACGAAACTTATACGACGTGTTAATCAGTGAGCTTTAGCGGTTAGGCTAGCTGTTTCCCCCTTATCCCTTCATCTTTATGCTAAGCTAAGCTAACCACAGCTCTGTCTTGGAACACACACGAGATTGATAGTGATAGATGTTTTTTATATAATTATGATTTTGGGGGGGAACTAATTTAGGAATTAAGGGAAAAAATGTAAAAAAAAATTGGGAAAAACACCTCCCAGACTGTGTTGATGTGGCTCCTGATCACACCTGCAGAGACCAGGACCTGAACACAGTCCTTTGACCCCCCCCCCCCCAGAGCCCCCAGCTCTCACCTGAGGAACACCTTCGCCCTCAGAAACACAACAACAACCTGCTGTCTCAGCCTCTCTGTGGCTGCTCACCTTTAACACACTGAGCGGGTGTGAAATGAGGTCACTCTACACACACACACACACACACACACACACACACTTCCTGTTCCCTCTCATTGTGTTATCAGAGCATGTAAAGCAGGTTTCTCTAATAATCTTGCTGGTTTTATCTTCATCTTTTACTGGAATGAGAGCGAACCGCAAATCAAACTTTTCCACTCAACTACTCTCTATCTTTGACCTCTGACCTGTGTGAGCTCTCTCCGTTTATCAGACAGTAAAAGTGCAGAAAGGTCAAACTGCTCTCACTGCGTCTCTGGAAATGTGAGGAAATAAGTTTGGAATTAGTTTTGTTTGGACTAAATGTTTGATAAGTCGTCATGTTTAGGGGAAGAATCTGAGGAGCAAGATGGACTGTTTCTCTTGTTAAAAGGGAGCTTTTTATCCTAATTACTCACATTTTAGGCTTTTTTCTGTCATTTCACAAAACGTTTTGTAGCCTCGACTTCGGCGATTTCGCCGTCGCCATCTTTGATTACAACCAGTGAACAGGAAGTGACCATATCTGGACTGAGGAGGAGTGACGTAGAGACGCCGTATATGTCTCTGGTAGAGACCTGTCAATCACTGTGTAGCCCCGCCCTAAAGCATCCCCTGCTTTATGGTCTGTTTGACTCTAAATGGACCATAATGTACTAAATGAACATCATGCTGTATTGAAGAAGACTTGAAACTAGAGATTGAGACCATAAACTCATGTTTACAATGTTTACTGAGGTAATAAATCAAGAGAGAAGTAGAGTCATTTTCTCATAGACTTCTATACAACCAGAGGAGTCGCCCCCTGGTGGACACTAGAGAGAATGCAGCTTTAACACATGAAGCTTTGAGACAGTCGAGCTTCGTTAATGGTGGAAAAATAAACTACAGTTACAAATAAACATTTGCTTGTGTTGTGGATCCTACGTTATATTTCAAGGAACTAATCATTGGAAACATCACTGGAAGATAATTTTCTAAAAAGCTCAAATATAACAAGTAGTTTCTCGATTAACTAGAGAGAAACACAGTTAGAATAATAGAATCACCAGAAACATCCTTCTGAAAGGAGAAATGTAAAAATATAGATATGTTTTATTAGCAGCAGCTCGCTGTGTTTCTCCTCTTTGAGCCGACTCTGCGTTTGTCGGAGGGTTTAATCAAAGCCCCAAAAAAAAAAACAGGTCTCCACCTCGTCGGTTAATTTGCAGCGTTCTGAGGCGGCAACATGTTTACCACTCAGAGACAGGAAGCTGGGTTTTGTCAGCCAGCAGATCATTTAATAACAATGTGTTTTAAGGCCAGAGACAGAAGAAGAACATGAAAGCCACGGTGCCTGGCTTTTATGTTATGTGGGAAGTGTTTTCTAACAGAGCTGAGTCACTATGAACAGAGAGTTATGATTAAAGAGGAAGGAACGTAATGCAGAATAAAAGAGACTCGAACTAGAAAATCATCCTCATCTGGTTAAAAGAAGAGAGTCCAGGTGACCTGAAGACAGACCACGTTAGGTCTTAAGCTCATCGATTATTGTCAAAACTTTAACTCAAGACTCACTTTAGAGGAAGTTAAATCAACTTGATATCAATACAATTAAATAGAATTCAAACTCTAATCAAAATCACTGCTTCTAGGTTTCAGAAACTCTCATAAAACATTTTAATATCTGTCAAAATATTAATTATCTTGATGTTGTGGGACAATAACTTCCTAAATATTTACCGCTTTACACCAAATATATACGCAGTGTCGAGTATAAAGAGTGAGGAAGACTATGGTGGGAGGAAGGGGAGGAGCTTCATATAACAAAAATAATAATAAATACAATAAATAAATACAATTTACAATTGACTAAATATTACATCAGTAAAACAATAAAATGTAAAAAATAAATAAGTAAATATAATATAATATAAACAAAGGCCTATCATAAAAAATAAGGGTTTAATATTACTAATAATTAAAATTCTATCAGTTATAAAACACCTGAACATCTGGAAATAATAATAAAGACTTTTATTTTGAAGGTAAAGCCACTAAAAAACGATTGTAGGTGTGTGTGTGTGCGTGTGTGTGCGTGTGTGTGTGCGTGCGTGTGTGTGTGTGTTTCAAAGACGTTTCAAGGGAACAGTTTGTTTTTAACGTATCATGAATACGTTAAATCAAAGTCTGTGTTTTCAATGACGATCTTTTACTGTAACAGAGTATTTTTAAAGTGGGGTACTAGCACTTTTACTGTAAGAGTTGTTTTACTGTGGTATTAGTACTTATACTGCAGTAAAGGATGTGAATACTTCCAAACCTTTTTTTCTTTAGAAGGTCAGTTGTCTTCATCAGTTTTTCTGTACTCAGAAGCGTCACATTGACTTCCATCATCTCTGGAACATGTTATAAGATGCACTCTTATCTCTCCTCTTTATATATATATATATATATATATATATATGTATATACATATATATATATATACATATATAGATATATATATATATATATATATACATATATATATATATATACATGTATATATATATATATATATATATATATATATATATATATATATATATATATATATATATATATATATATATATATATATATATATATATATATATATATATATATATATATATATATATATATATATATATATACATATATATATATATATATATATACATACACATAACGAGGCTTCTATTACAGAAACTACTGCAGAACTCTTTAAATAACTAGAGTTTATTCCGAATCTGGAGAAAAAGATCCTCCGGTTCTTTAACTTAAGAGCTAGGCTACTAGTTTCCCCTCGCTTCCAGTGTTTGTGCTAAGCTAAGCTAAGAACACATCCATCTCCTCATCCCACTCTGGGGAAAACAAGAAGCTAACAAGGTTCTCCAGAAAATATTGACCCGTTCCTGTAACAATCTCCAGGATGAACTAAGTGATAGTGTCAGCCAAAAGACAACACACACACACACACACACACACACACACAGTAAGCCAATGCTGATGCCAGAAACCAGAACAACAACACAGACTCTTGTAAGGACACTTGCACCATAAGTCACTTTACACACACACACACACACACATTAACATTCTGTGTGTACAGTAGCAGTGTTTACACGGAGAGAGAGAATCAGACAGTGATGGAGGATGAGCTCGATCGCCCGGTTCCTCTCTCGGCCTCTCAATTACCTCAGACTGTGATTAATACATCAGGCTGCATTAGCTTCTCTCCTCTTCCTCCTCTATCTCCTCCACAGTGTGAAGCAGAGACAAACAAACTGGCTGAGGAATGTGCTGATTGCAGTACTGGTCTGTGGTACTGGGAGTAGTGGGAGTACTGGGAGTAGTGGGAGTAGTGGTGGAGTCATGAGCATGTGGTTAACCGACGCTGTAATGAGAGGGAGCGACCGGCAGAAAGATGGAGCCTCCGCAAAAAAAACAAAAAAACACATGAGGATGCACTGGTGAGTCCGTTGTTGTTGTTGTTGTTTACGGCTGCGTGAATCATCTGCTGAGCTTCAGTCTGTGTTTAACAGGAAGTTGTGTTGAGATTTAAATGGAACGAAAGACACGAAAAATAATAAAATAAATAAAGAGAACGCCACATTCCTCGTCTCTTCCTGTTTGACTCTGCAGCGAGTTTATCACTTATGAATGATGACACGGAGAGAATGAATAATAAAAGACAGATGTGGTGTGTGTGACAGGGTGTGTGTGTGACAGGGTGTGTGTGTGTGTGTGCTGTTTGTCATATGGAAACAAAAGGAGGATGAGAGATGGTGAGCAGGAAAAAATACACTGCTTTCCATTGTATGCTGTGTGTACGTGCGTGTGCGTGTGTATGTGTGTGTGTGTGTGTGTGCTCTGTGCGTGTATGTGTGTGTGTGTGTGTATGCTCTGTGTGTGTGTGTGTGTGTCTGTGTGTGTATGCTCTGTGTGCGCGTGTGTGTGTATGTGTGTGTGTGTGTGTGTGTGTCATAAAGGATCACATCTAACGCTACAGTTTTGCTAAATCTGCGTCCGTTGCCGCAAATCTGCAAACACAAAAAAAGCTCTCTGAGGCAGAAAAGAGAGGGCCTGAGGGGGGAGGATAGGATGGAAGGAAAGGAAAGGACAGAAGGAGGGTTGACCATCCTTCCTTCCTTTCCTTACTCTGAATGAACAGCAGCTCTTTGACAGGGAGAGAGAGCGATACAGAGGGAATTAGGATTCTACTGCGGTGGTCGGCTCTGACTTAGATGAATCACCTGCATGCACGAAATACACACACACACACAGACACACACACACACACACACACACTCAGAAGGGATGGAGCAGTAAAAAGCAGCTGAAAGCCAAACTGTGTCTGTCCACATGGGAAAAGTCATTAAACCCCAAAACCTGCAGGAGCTCACAGCAGCTGATCTGCCATGTGTGTGTGTGTGTGTGTGTGTGTGTGTGTGTGTGTGTGCGTGTGTGTGTGTGTGTGGGGGGGGTCAGCTGCAGAGATTCAAAGCCACTCCTCTCCATCTCACTCTGAAAGGTCAGCGGTTTAGTTTTAATATGAAAACGTTTGTCTTTCCTCTCAGTGACGCTTTGCAGCAGCTCTTTTCTGCTGCGTATAACTATATATAATATATGTATATATAGTTATATAATATAAAGTATTAATATATACAGTATTCGGGCGGTACGGTGGTACTTCTCCTAAACGCACCGTAACCTTCAGTAGGAACACGTTTGTATCTTCAAGCCTCTCAGTATTAAATGAACTAATCAACTGATTCAAATGACAGAAGTGTAACGTATACGTGGAACCCAAAACCTGCCAGCGGGATTTAAAAGCATGTTTTCTTCAAAACTTCACCGTTCATCACAGAACAGAAGCTGTAAAAACCGACATTGTCATCAGATTTTCATCTTTCCAACGGTCCTCAAACACAGCACGTGTGTGACGAACGCTTCCATCAGAAAAGCAGCCAGAAATGTAAATAGTTTAATATTTATAGAACGTAGAGCCTCCATTTTATTTTTTCCAACATTAGTAACACTTGTGACTTAAATGTGATGAGTTGATTGATAAACTGATGGTGTCAGTAGGATGATGTGTCTCATCCTTTCTTTACTATCACTTTTTTTACAAAAGACACAGGAAGTGATGTCAGCCGAGGCCGGTTTCAGGAAGTGCGTGGGCTGTGGTCCGACTGCTAAAGGCGTCCCCCCCAGGGAAGACACAGACCCACACACACACACACACACACTCCTATACAAACACATGTACACACATACACAGAGGAAGGAAGAAGACAACAATGGATGAGACAGAGGAGGAAAAAATAAACGCTCAGTGTCCTCCTACAGGGGAACCCTTTGAAGTGCGTGCGTGTGTGTGTGCTTGTGTGTGTGTGTGTGTGTCTGCTCAAAGATTTGGCAACTGAAAGAACCATCTGACTTTCTTTTTAATCCAACGAGTCCGTCAACACGAAGGAGACGCTCAGAATCAGAATCTGAGTTTTTCTGCCAAAAGCAGCTCGTCACAGACGAAGAATGTTGTTTGTTTTTTGTTTTTTTTATGCATAATATTCAAAAAGAAACAAAAGAAACAAGAACTGCAAATGTCAAGAATAATACATTTGAGACAGAAATACGTCAAAATATGTCTGAAAAACTTCAAAATATGTCTGAAAAAAGACGGGAAACACTTCACCTGTAAAAGTGAAACTAAACAACTTTAGGTTCAAGAAAATTGAGCTTTTCGGTTCAAATAAGTACGTTTGTTACGTAACATGCACACTAGTTAAGTAAGTTTGTTACGTAACATACACACTCGTTAAGTACGCAAGTTTATGTAACAAAAGTATGTTAAAATTAAAACGGCCATCTCCTGGGTGAAAGTCCTGGTTTTGCTTGACCAACATGGACAAACAGAGTTATAGGAGCTGTACTACCATAATATTTAGAATATCTCAACACGTAGTATATCAAATGCAGTATGCCAAAAAAACATCAGGATGTTCCGACCCACAATCCTTTGCAGGTATAAGAGCAAGAGGGTCAAAATTCAAGGTGTCACGTGATGATGAAGTAATACTTCCAGTTGAACATATACTGGCTGTACCAGAAGGAACTTTTTAAGGGTAGCTGCAGTGTGTACTAAGAGTAAAAAGTATATATATATATATATATATATATCTTCTTCTTCTAATACTCTGTTTACTGGTAGATTACAGATGTGTAGCCTTTAACGCCCCCTTCTGATCAAACTACGCGGTAGCTGATGGAAACACTCTTAATTCACATTTATTTTTTGAAGCACTTTTAAAAGTTTGCTTAAAATTGATGAAGCAGTGAAGAATCTACTTGTAAAGAAAGTTGTTTTAAGAAAGTCTTAAAACTATTATTTGCATTTTATTGTGAAATCTACAAAACAAACTAGTTATTTCATCTTATGGCTCTTCATATTCCCATGAACCTATAGATTCATAGAAGCTTCCTGAGTCTCTGACTGTAATCTGATACTAATTACAGGAAAGTGAAGCAGTTGTCAATCAGTACGTTTTCCATTTAATTGATTTAACTGCTCACACAAGTTAGAGAGCTTTCTACCAGCTTCGTGCTCGACAGGTCGACTAAACACGCAGTAATGTGAAATATGTCTTCAGGGAAGCTTCAACATACACGGACAATAAAGTTTATAGTGAAGGAAAAATGAAATGGATATTAAAGTTAAATGGAGCTTTTCTTTCAAAGAAATTGATCTGGAAATATACAACCACATCAAAAACTGTCCAGAAAATGTGTATATATACATAAATATATATTTAAAAAAGAGTATATATACTGTATATATATATATACATGGATAAATATATTTATAGAAAATATGTATATATATATATACATATAAATACATATATATATAAAAACTATGTATATATATATATATATATATATATATATATATATGTTTAGGAGTAAATGAGGATGTTTTATTGTTTTTTATGTATTGGTGTTTTTCAGTCAAACCGTTTGTCACTAAAATGTATTAAAAATAAGTTTAATTGTCATAAAATTGCTTAAAGTCGGACCTGGAACTTTGTTTTTTCTTTTGACGTGTGACCCCACAGTCCATCACCATGACACTGCTCAACCTGTCAATCAAACCAGCGGAACACACACACTCACACACTCACACACACACACACACACACACAGCAAACAGGTGGACGGTGTTGTGAACCTTGTTCTGCAGCATGTTGACGACTGTGACCTCTGGCTTTGTTTACCCCCAAAACAAAAGACCACACACTCATAACACACACAATGAGAGACACACACACACACACACAATGAGAGACACACACACACACATACAATGGAAGACACACACACACACACACACACACAATGACAGACACACACACACACACATACAATGGAAGACACACACACAATGAGACACACACACCATCAGAGACAAATGGCAGTCAATAACTTGCTCCCTCCATCTTTATGGAGCTCGTTAACTTCTCTCTCCCTAATGGCTCTCTGCTGAGCCTTTTGTTAGACGCACACACACGCACACGCAGACACACACACGCACGCACACACACACACACACACTGCTCTAACAGAGTGATGGGACGTTTGGCTCGGAGGACACTTCCACTGCCAGTTTTTCCTGTTTTCTTAATATATTTTCATTCATTTGACGTTTCTTCTCCTCTTTGATGTTAAATATAAAGTCTGACCTTCAGCCATCTTGTTTATCGTCTCATCCAAAGTCAGAGGAGACGACGGATACCTCACGTCTTTCAGACCTTTAAGGAGACGGATACAGTTGCTTTAGAGAACTTCACTGGGTTAGCTACGGTTAGCATTACCAGCTAATAAGAATACTTTACGGCTCTATTTTGTGCATAAAATGGGACTAAAATATGTCAGAGGTGTTCAAAAACAGAGCAGCAGCCATCTTGGATTCTGAGTTCCAGTTATAAAATCTCTGCGCCCATGTGAGCTACATGCTAATGCTAACATGCTCACAGCGACAATGCTAACGTGTTGACCAGTGGTGGGCCGTCAGGGCCAGCTAAGCCTTCTCTGCTGGCCTAAACAGAATCACAAAGTTATAGATATTTTATCATTTAATAATTTTTCACAAATACACTACATGTACTATATTTTTTTTCCCATTATCTTATTTTCTCATTGCACAGCTCCTGTCTTCCTCTGTTGCTCTGCTTCCAGCACAGCTTGTTTTAAGGAGAGCTTTTATCCAATCAGATTCAGCCTCTATGTCTCTATGTAAGGAGAGAGACCCGAGGTCCGCTAGGTAGACTTTGCAGTTTAAGTGAATGGGGACGATGTTGTTGATTGTCATAGTGTTCAACCAATCAGTTCTTTAGTTTGACATGTTGGGCGTATTCTTTGACATGCCAGTGGTACCCAGGTAGCCTGCTAAGTACGTCTGCATTAACGTGGGCCGTGATTGGTCAGTGGGCCAGCGTGACCTTTGTCAAACACAAAGCTAGCTAGCAGATCTTAGTGTTTAGTAAGAGTTCAGGTCGAAACATATGTAAGAGAAGTTATGACATTGTTAGTGTTTTGCTTGCTGTAGATTCTTTGTTTTTTTTATACCTAGCTGTGTTTTTTTAACACTCAATGACTGAAGGAGGAGAAATGATTTGTGAGTTACTGACTTTGTTAACAAAGAAAGGAGGATGGACTTTGTCTTTAAGTGAAGGCAGCTTTGGTAAGTGAAGTGCTTTAGTTTTTTTACATCTACATTAGCCTTTCTACTGTGTTCATTTGTCTATCGTGTCGTTTCTATGAATAATATGAGTAATATGAATGGCTCGTGCTCTAGCGCTGCAGGTCTGCTGGATGGATTTGTTGCTTTGTTGTCATATATATGTGACTGGTTCTTGTGAGTTTGTTCTTGTCATTGTGTTAATTACATTGATTCTGACTATATGCATTGTTCATTAATGATGAAGCATCCCGTCATCGCGGGATTAGGGTCGGACATTTGATTCTCTGTTTGGGGTTTTGTTTTCTTTAACAAAGCAGGAATGATGTTCTGGAGGAATGTGGATTGTGTGGTGATTGCTTTATCCTGTTTGAATCAGTAGGAACAGCTAAACACTGCGGGGAGAGTTCGTAGCTAGTTTGCTGCTGTTGTTTCCCCGCTAAACTAGGTTAGCTTAGCCTCCTTGAACACACGTGTGGACCTCAGCTGTTTTTTGTTATTGTTCCGGGTTCAGAGGTCACACAGCCCGTTGTCTCCTATGTGAGCGCAGTCCACCAAAAACATTATATTTCCCACAATTTAAGCTTCTGCATTTTCCAAACGCACTAGTATTATTCAAACGTATTGTTCGGTTCGTAGGCCTCGTACCGAACGGTTTAATACGAATACGTGATGTTACAGCCCTAGAAACAAATAACCGTAGCTGTGGCTCATCATGAGGTTATTAGGAGGTGGTTCCAGTGTAGTCGGACAGCTCTGAAGGCCCAGCTATAGAATCCACGGCCCGTCACTGGTGTTGACGGTTAGCAGGCGACGACGAGTAATAAAAACGTTACTTCACAAATAAGTTATTTTTAACAAATTTAGCAAGATTGTTTAACTATTTGATATTTTCAGAATTGAATGTTTTTTATGTTTTATGATTAATCAGATAGTCAACCTGTTTACATTGGTTTTAACAACTTATTGATCATTTTCAATCTAAATATTTTGTTTCCCTGTGGACTGAAACTGATGCTCAATAATTTACCTCTTGATGAATAAAGTTTTATTTTATTTCATCTGATTCTCTCATGATTAACAGCTACGCTAATGTGATATATAATGAGACATTCAGCTGCAGCAGCAACTCTGCCACGTCGGACACATTTAACACGTTGTCATTTAACTTGTTCGTTTGCTCAAGTGTTTCCCACTGTTTCCAGACTTTATGCTAAGCTAAGCTAACCAACTTCTGGCTGGAAGCGGGTGGAAACTGCTAGCTTAGCATCATCTCCTCTGGAAACATGTTTCTACCACAATTAAAGCTGTCTGTCTCTCTCTCTGTTTCTGTTTCTGTCTTCCCAGAGGAGGACGATCTGTCAGACAGACAGGTTCCCTCTCTCTTAGTCTCCCTCATCAATCTCCGATCAGTCGTTCTTGTTGATGAGTCCACAGAGTTGTTTCCAGTTGGCAGCAGCAGCAGGAGAGACGGACGGACAGAGAGACGGACGGAGTGATGAGGAGGGTGATAAATTATGGGATGTATCCCAGTAGAAGACATTTAAAGTCTGATCTGATGCAGCTTTTATGACTTTGATCAGGGTAATGTTCTCCATGATGTGCTTGTCCTACATGTTATTTATTTACCTCCCTGACACGGCGGACATTTTAACATGTGTGAGTGGTGATAAACTCATAGTGAGGAAAAAACAACCCACATGGCAGCACATGGTTCTCATGTTTGGATGGTAGGTAGAAACAAAATATCTGATGTACTATTCTGTTGTTCAGCTGCTTTGTAGAAAACCACCAGTTAAATGGCTCGACCAATGACTGTGTCTGAGAAGCAGACATTGTCACCGTTAGGTCACCCATTGGTCTGTGGACTGGAGTTTTGAAGCCTCGAGTCTCATTTTGGCCGTCGCCATCTTGGTTTTTGGCGCCCGCCATATTTGTTTATGGCCGTCGCCATCTTGTTTTTTTGGCTTGATTCTTTGGCCGTAACCATCTTGGTTTTTGGCCGTCGCCATTTTGGTTCTTTAGCTGTCGCCATCTTCTTTTTTTGACTGTAACCCTCTTGGTTTTCTTGGCCGTCGCCATCTTGGTTTTTGGCGTGCAGCATATCTGTTTTTAGCCGTTGCCATCTTGGTTTTTGGCCGAAACCATCTTGGTTTATTTTGGATGTTACTATCTTGTTTTTTTGCAACCAGAAGTGACTCGAGAGGGTGTAGTTAAGGTCAACCGAACGCTGAATTAAACATTTTTAGGAAATAAAAATGTTACAATGAACTTTGATGACGTGAAAACAATCTGTGAAAATATTGAAGTTGAAAGACGAAAACAGGGACAACGTTGTGGTGTCGACCTGTCAATCACTGTGTAGCCCCGCCCTAAAGCACCCCTGCTTTATGGTCTGTTTGACTCTAAATGGACCATAATGTACTAAATGAACATCATGCTGTATTGAAGAAGACTTGAAACTAGAGATTGAGACCATAAACTCATGTTTACAATGTTTACTGAGGTAATAAATCAAGAGAGAAGTAGAGTCATTTTCTCATAGACTTCTATACAACCAGAGGATTATCAACACATTAAGGAACAATCCACAGAGTGTGTACTCTGAACAGTACTCTGTCAGTATGAAGCAGCAGAAAATGGAAGTACTCTGGTGAAGTACCTTGATTCTGACAGAAAAACTCTCTCTGTGTGTGTCTGTCTCTCTATCCGTTCTCCTTCTTTCTCTGGATTTCTTGGATGGAGTCAGATAACAGACGAGCAGAATTTCAAACAGGACACACACACACACACACTGATGTCTCTCTCTGTCACTGAGCTGTGAATGACACCTTCATCCTCGTCGCTTTAACATTCAAACATTTCTCTACACACAGGGAATTAAATTGAGAAAACACGCACACACACACTTGTACACACACACATGTACACACACACACACACACTGAACAGTGAGTCCAGATGTGTAAATGAAGTGCAGCTGTTTTAATATCGCTCTGTTTTCTCTTCTCCTTCCTCCACTTCACCTCCTCTTGTCTCATAAATCATCTCCTCCTCCTCTTTCCCCTCTTCCTCCTCTACCACCTCTCTCCTTCCACCGTATCCTCCTCCTCCTCCTCTCTCCACCACCACCTCTTCCTCCTCTTCGTCCCAGTCCTCCACCACTTCATACTTCTTCTTCTCCCCCTCTCTCCCCTCTGCTCTCCTCCTCCTCCCTCTTTCTTTCTGTCCCTCCCTCTCTCTGTCTCTATCTCTCTCCCCCTCTCTCTCTGTCTCTGTCTCCCCCTCTCTCTCTCTCTCTGTCTCTCTCACCCTCTCTCGCCCTCTCTCTCTGACCATATGTTTGTTTCCCAGCAGATGAAGCTCCTCCAGGTCAAAGGTCGCCGTGTGCAAACAGACTAATATTGACACAAGGTGTGTGTGTGTGTGTGTGTGTGTCTGTGTGTGTTTGTGAGAGAGTCCCGTAGCTGGAGACCAAACCTCCCCCTTTCTCTCCCCCAGAGGACGATGGAGGACAAGTGAGTGATCACCTTCCTCTCCTTCTCCTCGTCTTCTTCGTCTCAGATTAAACGGTGGCAGGTCAGAGGAGGAGGAGGAGGAAGAGGAGGATAAATAGAGGAGGAGGAGGGGGAAGAGGAGGAGAAAGAAGAGAAGGAAGAGGAGGAGGAGTGAGCGCTACATCTCATCTCACTAACGAGGTGGAGAAGGTCTCAGGACTAACTCCACCCACCTGTGAGATGACAGTAACATTACCAAACGCTCCCCTGAGTGAGAAAACGTCATCAATGCTTTTATCCTTCACGACTCAGTACGACTCACACATGGAACGAAGGGCTGTGATTGGTCAGATATGCTGATGATGTCACCGTCTCTCTGTGTATCATTCCTCGTATAGAATATTGTCACAGCTTCTTTGAGAGGTAAAATTCAATTACAGCAATGCTCCGACTACACACACTACATACACTACACACACACACACACTACATATACTACACACACACACATCTACACACACACTACACACATCTATACACACACACACACACACAGAGGATTTGCTGCCTCCTGATTCGCTGACTCTTCACTTTGTCGTCCTGTCAGCTTCACGTTTCAGAACAAACTGCTTAAAACAGCTTTTTTTTGGGACAGATCTCGTTTCCTTAAAGTCAGATTTAGTCCATTTGTCCGTCTACTCGTCTGTCTGTCCGTCCTGTCTCACCCTCTAGGAGGGAATTTAGGAAGGAGGGAAGGAAGTCAGGAAGGAGGGATAGAAGGCAGCGGGGGGGGTGCAATTCTTCATTATTTACATTAATATTAGAAAATATATTCAACCAAAGATTATGTTGATCTTATCAGTAATATCAATAACTATAATCCAATAATATAATATATGATACTCTGCATAATAAGTACTACTAAGTATATTTTGATGCCAATACTTTTGTACATTTTGTAATACAGAATTTTTACTTGTCACAGAGTATTTCTACACCGTGGTATTAATACTTCAGCTTTAGGAAAAGATCAGAGTAAAAACACATTTAATTTAGGAAGCGCTTTCAGAGAAACAAAGCGATTTACGAAGGAAGGAATAAAGGACAAATGGAAGAGGAGAAGGACAGATATAAGGCGTAAAACGAGTCCACTAATAAACCAGAACGATTATTTTTATTTCCACTGTTTGTGTGAATGTAGGACGCTCACTCCTCCCTATCTCCTCCTCTTCCTCTCGCTGTGCAGCCATCAGCAGATTCCCCTCAGCATGAACCATCCAGCAGTTTTTAATGAAGCGGCTTCGATCTCTCAGTTAACGACAGACGATGAGGAGTGAGGAGATGAGGATGAAGAGGAAGAGGAGATGAAGAGGCAGCACCACCTGTCATCTACACCTCCTCTCACAGCAGCAGCCATCAGGAAATATGTTGATGTGTGGAGAAAACCCTCAGACAGCAGATATTACTAAAATTAACCCTTAAAATATTGCACAAGATATTCTAAAACTGGATCCACAACAATATTATGTGTGCATGTTAAAAAGAAACAGCATTCATATCTACACATACAATAATCAATACGCTGTAAATTGTAGATATCACACAAATTAATTAGTATGATATCCACATAATCAAAACACTAGATCAAAACACAGACAACAACACTATCTAGTTAGGTTTAGACAACACCACTATCCAGTTAGGTTGAGACAACAACACTATCCTGTTAGGTTGAGACAACAACACTACTTAGTTAGGTTTAGACAACAACACTACTTAGTTAGGTTGAGACAACACTACTTAGTTAGGTTGAGACAACAACACTACTTAGTTAGGTTGAGACAACACTACTTAGTTAGGTTTAGACAACAACACTACTTAGTTAGGTTGAGACAACAACACTACTTAGTTAGGTTGAGACAACAACACTACTTAGTTAGGTTGAGACAACACTACTTAGTTAGGTTGAGACAACAACACTACTTAGTTAGGTTGAGACAACACTACTTAGTTAGGTTGAGACAACAACACTACTTAGTTAGGTTGAGACAACAACACTACTTAGTTAGGTTGAGACAACAACACTACTTAGTTAGGTTGAGACAACACTACTTAGTTAGGTTGAGACAACAACACTACTTAGTTAGGTTTAGACAACAACACTACTTAGTTAGGTTGATACAACACTACTTTGTTAGGTTGAGACAACAACACTACTTTGTTAGGTTGAGACAACAAAACTACTTTGTTAGGTTGAGACAACACTACCTAGTTAGGTTGAGACAACAAAACTACCTAGTTAGGTTGAGACAACAAAACTACCTAGTTAGGTTGAGACAACAACACTACTTTGTTAGGTTGAGACAACAACACTACTTTGTTAGGTTGAGACAACACTACCTAGTTAGGTTGAGACAACAAAACTACCTAGTTAGGTTGAGACAACAAAACTACTTCGTTAGGTTGAGACAACAAAACTACTTCGTTAGGTTGATACAACTAAACTACTTCGTTAGGTTGAGACAACTAAACTACTTAGTTAGGTTGAAACAACAAAACTACTTAGTTAGGTTGAGACAACTAAACTACTTAGTTAGGTTGAGACAACAACACTACTTTGTTAGGTTGAGACAACAACACTACTCTGTTAGGTTGAGGAAAAGATTGTAGTTTGGGTTAAAACAACTAGATTGCATCTAAATAAGGAAGTGTTGAAGGAAAACTCACTAAAAATGAGGAGTCACTTTTTTGTCAGATATCATACGAACATTTAGTACGGCAACATGTTTGACATGCTGACATTTAGCATCCTGCCCGGCCATGATGTTTGTCAGTTTACTGAGGATGACGGTGATGAAGCAGCCAACCGGTTTCTCTGCTGCCTGAAATCTGAATCCAGATCAGTTTTTACAGCCGCTGTCGTCGTTTTTTCAAGCTCAACTTCCCTTCTGCACAGGAAGCTGAGCAGCTGGAATACACGAAAACGGATCTATCACCCAATACACCTGGAGGGGATCACCTTACACACACACACACACACACACAACTCAAAACTGTGAATTGTCTTTTTTCAAACCTCAACGAATTTTTGAGTATCTCTGGTTTCAGTGAAGCTTCGTCGGGACTAACAAGGGCCTAACAAGGGCAACTAAATCTGCTGACATCAGCAGAAGAAGAAGAAACGACGACGGATGTTTGTTTGTTTTTTGCCTCAATGTTCATGACAGTTTTTCTAAACTGTACAATCGTAAGAGTATTCCGATATTTGACGTAGAAGTAGTAATACCACAGTGTAAAAATACAATTTATAAGTAAAAGTACTGCATTTAAAAAAAAAAAGCACAAACGTAAAAAGTATTCATTATGCAGAATGATTCCTTTAAGAATTATATTATGTATTAATAGTGATGAATTCATGTTGCATCAGTATTAAATATATTTAAACTAGATTAATAATATTATAGTATTAATCCAGTTTAATCCACAATAATACATCAGAATTTATTTGTCTTTAGTATTCGTAAATAAATGCAATAGCAGATAATGTAATACTTAAGTATAAGTACATAAAAATGCTCTTAAGTATAGCATCTGAATAAATACTAGTATGTATTAGTACTCAGTGCACACTTTAATGATTTATAGACCTACATGGAATGTGTTTTTTCCAGGTTTTAATCTTCACAGCTGAACAGACAAACCTGCATTATATTGCTAATTTATTTTATTATTTTTAAATAAAAAATTGTATTTTTAAATCAGAAAGTTGGAACCACTCAGATCTTTTTCAAGCCGTGTGAGCATCCCGTACAATAAAAACACACCTGTTCAAACCCTCCGTCCACAGGTGTGATTTTAAATCTAAACACTAGGATTCACACGTCTGGAATTCAGAGCAGCTGAGGCCGAGTGCTGCCTGAGGCCTTCTTCTTCTTCTGAGGAAGCAAAACAAAATGTGTGTGTGTGGGGGGGGGGGGGCTGACAGAGCACCTTGTTTCCATAACAACAGACGATCATTCAGCTTCACCTGTTGATCTCTTTTGAATTTTTCAAGAATGTCTGTGAGAACAAATGTGTTTAACCTCTCAAACTCTTTCACTTTCACATATTTTATATGTATATTTTATTTGTTTCACGTTTCACAGCCCCTCACTGCACGCACAGGAGGGTAAACACGTGCAGCCCGTGGTAGCGCTCCTCGTCTCTCTCACTACTTTCCGACGGGACAAAAAAAACTAAACAAACCGCAGTTCAGCTGATCTCCGGTCAGACCAGCTGAACAGGTTTGAAACCAGACAGTCGGTGTGTCACATAGACACACTCCTGTGTGTGTGTGTGTGTGTGTGTGTGTGTGTGTGTCCTTCTTTTATTGCTCCAGTCAGTGAGTGTGTTTTTAAATATTCATTCCTTTTCCCACTGAAGCCAGCGTTGCATTAAAATTCCCTTTGCAAAGCTAATGGCTATCAGCGCGCGAGGGGGGGGAGGAGAGGGCAATAAGAGAGAGAGAGGAAGAGGACAAAACAACAAGACAACCAGGGATTAAATACATTTGTTTTCTCTCTTACCAAATTAGTATTGACGGCAGCTACCGCCCTACTGCACCCACACACAAGCACCCACACACACCCACACGCACACACACGCACATGGCAAAAAACCCAGCCATGTTGAAAATGAATTACTCAAGTGTGTGTGAGGTGATACTACACACACACTACACTAATACAGACAGAAACCGACACACACACAACTGAAAGTGGCAGAGCAGGTTCTGCCCAGCTGCTCAGCTTGACAGTTGAAAGGACTCACACACACTATATAGTGTGTGTGTCTGTGTGAGTGTGTGTGTAGTTGCTTGGCTGCCGAAGGAAAAAGCAGCAGGAGAGAAAGAAGACAAAGTGACTTCATATCGGCCACACAGCAACACTCCGCATCCATCCATCAGTACAATATATATATATATATTAGTGCTGGGCAAGTTAACGCGTTAATTAACGCATTCATTAATTAACGCCGACAATTATTTTATCGCGGGCGTTTAAAATTTATTATAATTTTTTTTAATTTTTTTTTTTATTGAAAGACAAGAGACAATACATATACATAACAACAAGAGGAGGACATGAACAGTGGGATAAAAGCCAGCAAACATCCTGTAGTCAGTAACTTTAGTGCACCTATATGCTGAAATTCACGGTAAACGCATTTAAACGGCACACATCGGGAGCGAGCGAAGGACTTTGAAAGTTAGCGGAAAGATTAACGTGAGACAACATCCGGTTTCTTCAGACGAACATCCGGTTTTCAGAATAAGATGCCAACAAAGTATGAATTATATTCACATTATGTATAAAACATGCTACCTGCATCTCGTGAACCAAATGTTATTGCCCTTTTGTTCATATAGCAGTACTTTTAAAATAAAAGTGCGCAATACACTACTTTTGAATTCATTATTGAACTTTGCCATAACAATGTGATTAATCGCAAAAAATCCATGCGATTAATCGCGATTAAATATTTTAATTGTTGCCCAGCACTAATATATATATACTCACACATGTACGTTAATGTAATATGTGTACTATATCTCTGAGGGAAAGTGAACACAACATCCACATAATATGACATTAAGCTTGTTTCATAGATATTTAATATTCGTCATTGTTGCCGACATTGTGACATTTTTAGCTAAGCTAAACTAAGCTAAGCTAAGGGTGTTAGCTTGGTCCCTGACCCAGTGTTCTCTTAAACGGACTTGCTCTTAGAATTTGCTCTTCTAAAGATTACAGCCAACGGACGAGTGAAACCGTGGTAATGACACCGAGGCCATCCAGACCATAATAATACTTTCGCAAAGCCTAACTAAGTATTTCAGTTGTCTTAACCTAACTCAGTAGTTTAGTTGTCTCAACCTAACTAAGTAGTTTAGTTGTCTCAACCTAACTAAGTAGTTTAGTTGTCTCAACCTAACTAAGTAGTTTAGTTGTCTCAACCTAACTAAGTAGTTTAGTTGTTTCAACTTAACTAAGTAGTTTAGTTGTTTCAACCTAACGAAGTAGTTTAGTTGTCTTAACCTAACTAAGTAGTTTAGTTGTCTAAACCTAACTAAAGTTTAGTTGTCTAAACCTAACTAAGTAGTTTAGTTGTCTCCACCTAACTAAGTAGTTTAGTTGTTTCAACTAAATATAAATATAACTAAGTACTTTAGTTGTATTGCCACATCAGTACCTCCGTTAGAATAAGATGCTAATATTTTCATAACAGGGTGATGAATGAAACTCTCATAAAATAAACTGTCTGTCCAGACTGGAGGATCTGAGGATTAACTCTTTGTAAAATAACAGGAGTGACTCCATACCCCTCCACACAGGACTCATTGTTGATGTTGTAAAGAAACCAGTTCACTGTGTAAAAAGCAGCTGCAGCAAGTTAAACACTGTTTGTTTAACTTGTTCTCGGTTCAGTTCTTTCTCTCCAGCAGTCAGAACTAAAACTGCTGGATCAGAGTCCATCCAGACTCATCAATACCTGCATTAACTATTAATGTGTGAGCCGCTGCTTTATGGACAGACAGCTTGTAGGTGAAGGACAATCGATGAACTAATTCATTTAAGGAGCGTATTAAAGGTGTTTCTCATCTCGTCGTCTGAACTCAAAAATGAGAGTTGGTGAGATTTAGTCGGCTTTGTGAGGCTGAGAGGACGGACAGACGGACGTCTTATAGTCTGAGAGACAAATCTAGAGAGGTTCAACCATAACTCAGCTGATCTCAGCTGATCTCACCTGATCTCTGCTCACAGAGACACTTCACCAGACATCACTTCCTTTGTTGGGTTAGAGTGTCTTATTATTATGATTTTATTGTTTTAGAATTGGAGGAAAAGTAATCTGCAGCTATTTTGATAATCAAAAAAAAATGTTTCTCTTTTTTTCGTTTTTATAAGCAAAAGTGTGAAATATTTGCTTCTTCCATCTTTAAAATATGAGGATTTCATGCTTTTCCTCGATAGGAAACTGAATATTTTTGTTAGAGACAATTGGTTTGGACAAAACAAGACATTTAAAGAATATCTTTCACTATTTTTCTGACCAGAAAATAATCCGCAGATTAATCCTTCATGAAAATAATAGATTTCAGCCCTCGTGAGCAAACTCAACTTCACGAAAATAAGACCACCTGTTCACAACAATCTCAGAGTATAAATAAGACTTAATTATAATAGAAAATAAAAGAGGTAAACAAACAGCTATAGCTCACTTTTAAACACAAACAATATATGTTTTAACCACTTTTCCATCCAGGAAATCCTGTAGAATATTTTACATGTTGAACTGCTTTTAAAATAAAGTTCATAATCTATAAACTCGACATATTTTCTCCTGCAAACCAACAAAAAACACTCCGACAGACGCCAAAAATAAACTAAAATAAAACAAGACATAAAAACTTAATCTTCTCGCTTGAACTCTTGAGCAGCTCGCTGACAAATTAGAAGCTGAGACCGCTTGTTACACTTTTATTAAACGATATTAAATCTTATCTTTTGATGCAAAACGTCACTGGTTGATGTCATGCATTGATGATTAGTAATCAGCTAGCTAGAGTCACGCTGGAGGAGGAGGAGGACGATGAAGACGAAGAGGAGGATCAGGTTCAGACACGATGTCCGACGGCGAGCTGTTGATTATTATCGACTTCTCGACACAAATCGAAGGCTAAATATAGAAACAAGAGGACAGAACAGGACGATCTGTGTGTGTGTGTGTGTAGGCGTGTGTGTGTGTGTGTGTGTGTGTGTGTGTGTGTGTGAGTGTGTGTGTGTGTGAGTGTGTGTGTGTACATCAAAAACACTCACTGTCATCGATAGTTTAGCGATGCTAATCCTGTAGCTCGTCCGTTAGCTCCTCGCTCTCTGCTGTACAGCTAGTGATGCTAACTCAGATGGAGAGAGTCAAGTTGGAGGTTATAACTATTATTATTATTAATAATATTATTGATTAGTGGAATAAACACTGAACAATCTGTAGTTTCATTCATGAGACTTTTGTCTGATGAATGTTTAGGGACATTATTTATTGTCCTGTTTTACTTATTATAGATCACAACTCTACATGTTTCTATATATATATATATATATATTATTGTTTTTTCAATAAATAGAGGAGGAAGATGAAGATGAAGAGGAGGAGGAAGAGTCTCTCCTGCTGGGAAACAAATGGCTTCAACCACAGAAGGAAACCATTTGGATGAGGGGGGGGGGGGGGGGGGGGAAACCAGTATGTGGTCTGAGCTGGACTTCAGCCACATTTAAATGAGAGAGAGACAGAGAGAGAGAGACACACAGAGACAGAGAGGTCTGATGTCCTGAGTCAGAAGAGACAGAAACCAGCAGACTGACTGATACTGTGTGTGTGTGTGTGTGTGTGTGTGTGTGTGTGTGTGTGTGTGTGTGTGTGTGTGTGTGTGTGTGTATGTGTGTGTGTGTGTGTGTGTGTATGTGTGTGTGTGTCCAGATCTCCACCAACAGAAGATGTTTATTAATCAGAGATGATTTGAGGATCTGAGGGTGTTATTGGGTACTACAACAAAATAATACTAGTACTACTACTACTGCTACTAATACTACTACTACTACTACTACTACTACTAATAATAATAATAATACTACTATTACTACTACTACTACTACTAGTAGACCCGTCCGTCTCACCCCTTCTGACCCGTCACGACCTCTGACCCCACCGGTCACCTTCCACCAGCTCATCAGAGCGTGAGTCAGATGAGTCACCTCGTTAACTACTAATAATGATGTCATTTATTCCAGACGCTCGTTAGTGTCCGTTTACCTTTAAAACACTGATTTATTCTATATATTTAATGTGTTATTCATAATTACATTACACTTTATTTCTTTTGATTGGATGCAGACACGTCTTCACCACTTAATTAAGTAGGAAACACACACACACACACACACACACACACACACACACACAGGGAGCAACAATTAGGCTAATTAATTCATTTGTGGGTTCAAGTTTCAATTTCATCAGATTAAATTGGATAATTAACAAGCAGCTTTCTGGGAGCCTTTGCATTCATTTTGGTGGAACACACACACACACACACACACCTTGTTGTTTACCTGCCAGGGTCAATTAACAGGGCTTGTTTGGGGAACAGATTACTCATTAAGCCCCGCCCACATCGTCAGCTATTGGACGAGCTGTGAGATATTTACAGCTCGTCAACTCCGCCCACCTGTTTGAAGTCTCACCGGCCAATAGAAACAGAGAGATGATGAAAGCGCTGCATTATGGAGGGAACAATATCTGTCACTCAACAAGATGATGCTAGTCCCGTTTCCATTGGGTTCCACGAGCATTATTGCTAACAAGAGATCCAGCTTCACTGAGGGTCAGCCGAGTCCTTCATGGCTCATATTTTGAAGGATAAACACGTCAGATTGACTAAATTTAATAATAACACTAAATCTATGAACGTTCACGTCAGTGTCACACTCAGCCGCAGGCAGCCAATCAAATCAGAGCAAGAGGCGGGGCTTAACTACTTTACCTACTTCCTGTTTTGATGGCGGTAGACATGGTCGAGTTGGTGCGGCTCATGTGAGAAAGAGGGGGGGTTATATCTCATGTTGTGATAGAGGGCTGCATAGGGATGCACTGTCGCCTCACTAACTAAAAAGGTCCCGGGTTTGATTCTCGGGCTGGACGGGCCTTCTGTTGTGGAGCCAGGTTTCATTATCTTT
>NW_027466477.1:4467500-4470000 GCF_050575085.1 Anarhichas minor
CACTGTAGAGGTGTTTCTCTCTGTAGTCTGTTAACAAACTGTGTCCTGTGTTCTGTTTATAAGCACAGGATCCATTTCTACCAGCGGAATGCGATCGTCTTATTGATGAATTATTTGCATCTGTACGTTTTGAAATTGTGACTGATGAAGAAAGTTGTTTGTGGTCCTTTTGTTGTTCAGACTACAATGAACATTTATTTAAACCAGATGTTGAATCATAAACGAATCAAATATAAAGCTTGATTTTAATCTGTGATCGTCTTCACTGTTTACATGTTGAACATCTCATCAGTCCGATCGGCTGCAGCGTCCAATCACATGACTGATGACCAATGAGGGGGCGTGTCAGCCGTTAAAAGACTTCCTGGAAGTCTGTTCTCGTGGGTCCTCGCTCATGGCTCCTCAGAGATCCCTCCTCTCTCCTCGATCCTCTCTCCTCAGAGCAGAAATAAGAGCTTTGGGACGGCCGTCAATATGGCGGCGAGAACAACTTCCGGTTCAAGCGAGGATCGAAGAGCGAGGAAATGACAATTAAGAGACTTGGGATGTACCCCTAGAAATTATATATAGTTATAAATAAATAAATATATATATGTGTGTGTGTGTGTGTGTTTTATATTATACAGACTAGTATTATATGATATATATATTATTATATGATATATATAATATTATATTATAGTGAATATTATTATATGATATATATATTATTATATGATATATATATTATTATATGATATATATATTATTATATTATACTGAGACTATAATAAGATGTCCTGATGTGTTTATCAAAGTGTTATTTTCTGCTTTTTTCATGTTGGAATAAAGGTTCAACATTTAACTGTAAAGTAGTAATACGTGTTTGATACCTTAATGTTTCTGCATTAAATCATTCTGGGATGTTTGATGAAGTTGATTGATGTGGCTCAGCCCTACAGAGAACATGTTCACCAGCTCCACTGGCCCCGAGGTCAAAAAGGTGAAGAACCCTGATGTAGAGTCACTGAGACGAGATGAAGCGCACTGAAAGGAGTTGAAGTGGAGCTTTCTATGTATTCACTGTAGAGTTGGTAAAGAGACAAACATTATTCTTAAATGTCTTAATTAAATGAAAAATCTTTAATATTTTCATTCTGTTAAATGTTGAATTATATCTACCTATAAATTCGATTTGTTATTTTTACCACATAAAGCTTTAAAAGCTCTTTGAAAACCTTCTTCACACATATATATATATATATATATATATATATATATATATATATATATATATATATATATATATATATATATATATATATATATATATATATATATATATATATATATATATATATATATATATATATATATATATATATATATATATATATATATATATATATATATATATATATATATATATATATATATATATGTGTGTATAAATATACACCATGAGGTCACAAAGAAACTTCACATCATATGCTACGGACAAAACAAACACACACACACACACACACACACACACACACACACACACACACACACACACACACACACACGGTATTAAAAAATACTAAAACAGGATAAAACTAATTAATCCTTTGGATCCTCGGTATCCCACAATGCACCCTGTTTTAATGACACGTCCAGGTAATCCTCATCTATCCAGGAAGTCAAATATCTTCCTTAAACTTCATGTTTTTGTGTCAATTTAAACATTTTTGCTGCGATTTCTTCCTTCACAAAAAGAGCTTTTGAATCGTCCCAATTCCTAAAAGAGAATCCACCATTTTCTCTGTTTACTCTTTACAACAAAGACTGATTATTAACCGTCTTAATTAAAAGGCTCTGACCTCCAGCTTCTTCTTTTGTGGTAATTTAATTAACCACTGGAAAGGATAAAATAATGAGGATCCTGCATCTTGACCTCATTTAAAGCTGCAGATCAAACCAACTCAGCATGAAGACGACCATGAGAAACAATCAATATTCACTCCTCACGGTCTCAAGCGTGAGACACAGATTCATCGTTGTACTCCTTTATTTTTTAACCATAAGTGACAAAAGAGGGTGGAGATGAATAACAAAAATATTATAATTAACTGTGTGTGTGTGTGTGTGTGTGTGTGTGTGTGTGTGTCTGAAGGGCTAAAACTTACATTTCACTTTGTTTAACCTTGTGATGTAAAATGATGAAATTAAATAAATGAGCTATTTGAAGGCATTTAGTTGAACTCAACAATAATAATTATAATAATAATAATAATAAGTGTTCGGTCCCCTCTTCTTATTTTGAAATGTTGTCTATACTTCGACGGGTTCGACAAAGTTTTATGAGCTAAAATACACGCAGTCAAACAACGTGAATGAAGTCTTGATCGATAGTAGTGCTGATTGCATGTAAACGTCTGTATGTTAACTCATCTAAATATTTAAATATGTGCAAATAGAAGAGAGACACTGAGACCATGTTTGTGTGGCAGCAAAGTTAAATCTGCATTTTACTCTTTGA
>NW_027466477.1:4477500-4642500 GCF_050575085.1 Anarhichas minor
GCTCCGACACAATCACAGCCCTGAGGGGGCGACCGAGATAGACAGAGAGAGAGAGAGAGAGAGAGAGAGAGACGGGTTCCTTCACGGTTCTCTACAGACGGTTAAACGGTTAAAATAAGACGTACCTGTGTGACACACCTGGCCGGTTAGCTTTAACACAAACACACACAGAGAGGATTACAGTGTGCTGAGTGATGCTGCTGTTCAGGAATGTGTGTGTGTGTGTGTGTGTGTGTGTGTGTGTGCGTGTGTGTGTGTGTGTGTGTGTGTGTGTATGACAGTACAAAGGCCTCTTTGTGAGCAGGTATCTTCACCTGTTCATGTTTGAACCTGTGAAAACACACTGACCAGGTACAAAATACTACGATTGTACTACGGTCCTTCTTTGAATACTATCAAACTACTACAAGTGCTGCTTATTCATTTATTCATTTGTTTGTTTGTTTTAGTTAAATTATGAATTAAATTAGATTATAACAGACAAGATGAAAGTGGTACGTGGCCATAGAGGGAAAAAAGCATGTTTAATGAGCACCAGATATAATTCATTCATTGAATTCAAGTAAATGCTTTAGTAAATGTGTGCTTACAAGATAATAATGTATGAATATATCTCATTATTATTATTACATAAGTGTATATACATAAGTACTACTCTAACTTTTCCACGTTCAAAAAAATTGTGTAAGTGTGTGTGTATGTCTGTGTGTGTGTATCTGTCTGTGTGTGTATGTGTCTGTGTGTGTGTCTGTCTGTGTATGTGTCTGTGTGTGTCTGTCTGTGTGTGTGTCTGTGTGTGTATGTGTCTGTGTGTGTGTCTGTCTGTGTATGTGTCTGTGTGTGTGTGTCTGTGTGTGTGTCTGTCTGTGTATGTGTCTGTGTGTGTCTGTCTGTGTGTGTATGTGTCTGTGTGTCTGTGTATGTGTGTGTATGTGTCTGTGTGTGTGTGTCTGTGTGTGTGTCTGTCTGTGTATGTGTCTGTGTGTGTCTGTCTGTGTGTGTATGTGTCTGTGTGTCTGTGTATGTGTGTGTATGTGTCTGTGTGTGTGTGTATGTGTCTGTGTGTGTCTGTCTGTGTGTGTATGTGTCTGTGTGTCTGTGTATGTGTGTGTATGTGTCTGTGTGTGTCTGTCTGTGTGTGTGTATGTGTCTGTGTGTCTGTCTGTGTGTAGGCGACATGCCAACAGGTAGGCAGCTAAACCACACAGACACACACGCACACACACACACTGACCTCCAGACGAGGGAACAGGAAGTGAAATAAAATGCTGAGTCATGTCTGGTTTCAGTCTATAAAATTAATGAATAGTAGCCATTAGCCCTATAATTAGCCTGTGAATCCCTTATGCTAATCACTAGCATTCACTTAGCTAGTGCTAATGTGAATCGCTAGCATACGAACAGCTATCACTAATGCTAATGGTACGTACACAAATCTCAGCCTTGCATGTAAACGTTTATCAGAGTTTTTACTTTTGTGTTTGTCTCAATAATAGCACAACAATATAAATTAGCATATGCAAATTAGAAGGGTGACAGCTATGATGAACGGTCCTTTAAAAACAGTAAAGTCCGTATGCAGCGGAATGAAAGTATGCATGTAGCATGAAAGCATGGTGGAGTTAGCTAGCTAGTAGCTAGTAGCCAGCCAATGGTGACGGTACAAACAGACCATTTAGTTTCTCTTTAAAGTGACAGAAAGGTTCATGTTATGAAGAGAAAATGCATTTTATTTAAAAAAAAGGTATTTTTCTTGTTTTATATATTATTTTAAATGTATCCACATTCATTCACTGCATAATAAAATAAATATCTAATACAGACATTTTAATTTTAAAGCCAATCCCAGAATGTGAGCCTCAACATATAACTGTATATAATCTTTCATACACTGTTTGCTGCGTGATCAATAATGTATTAATAATGTATTATCTATTAATAGATCCTTCGTCACATTATTCATTCAGTGCACTTAGTAGCACCATTAGCCTCCATCTGTGAATATTAAAGTCATATCTTTACCTTTATATTTATACTTCTTACCTACTCGTCTGCATTTATTTTATTGTGTTTATTTTAAACTGAATATTCTCTGAGATTATAAAGTCATACAATTGTGAGATGGTTCCTTAACAATAAAAACATTTTTCTCAATTTGTTTGTGTATATTTGTGACTTTAATCTCATAAATTCTAAGTTTTTCTTCTGAAAACGTTATATTTTTCATACCTAAAACACGTCGTATTTCATCCATGTTCTCTCCATGTGTGTGAGGGATGGAAATGTAAACATTACCGCTCTACACCTCCCACTGTTCCCATTCAGCTGTTTGTAGCCCCGCCCACCACCCAGTGAATGCACATTTAACATTTTTCAAGCAAACATGTTTTATTGAAATAAAAATCTGCTTTTTGAGCTTTAAAAAACAAACATAAACAAACACTGTACATGTATTTGAGCAGCTGTGAGACGACGGTCGATGTGACGCTTTTTTAAAAGTCTGAGGTGTTAACAGGAACGTTAGCAGGTCGCTAACAGCTAACAGGAAGTCTGCTCCCACGACCAAATAAGGAAAACACAGTCTGCTTCATAAACATGATGGTGATGACAGTGAACACATGGCAGGTGTGTGTGTGTGTGTGTGTGTGTGTGAGAGGGAGAGTCTTTGGTACAGGTGAGTCTTTCGTAAGCACACACACACACACACGATAAACATGAAAAAGCAGTTAAAACACACCTGTGTGTGTACAGTCTGAACACACCTGGGTGTGATTGTCTCCACGGTTTGTTTTCTTCACAGTGCATGTTTTCAATCCTTCCTCCTCTTTTATTTTGTACATTAAATAGAATAGAGCAAGGCACTCTGGGTAAAAACAAGGCGAAAAGCGGCCGCCTGTAAAATTACCCGTCATTAAATGTGTGCAAACAATTGACTTTTTAAACTCCGGCTGATTAGGAACAAAAAAATGAATAAAGTGGTATTTCAGCCGAGGTTAAGGAAACGGTTGTATTTAGTCTGTCCTTCCTCCCTCCTTCCCTCCTCCTCTCCTCCTATTCCCTTTTCTCCCTTCCTCCTTCACTTCTCGGCTCCTTCACTGAGCTGAAAATGACCTTAAACTGTGAGCTGCTCAGTCAAGTCCAAAGAAAAAAACAGTGAAAATGGAAACAAAAAAACAAAATAAATCAGTCACTCTTCTTTGTCACACTTCAAACAAGCTGATCCGAGCGTAAAGAGCAGCGTTAAAAGAAACTTGTATAATAATAATATTAATAAAACTCATCTGCTCCTTCATTGAACCACAGTGACAGAACCAAACCAACATGTAGAAGCTGAGGATAGACCCATATGGGATGATCAACATGTTACACCTTCATATATCCAGAATATTAAACTTTTGTTGTTGTTTTTACTCGCTTAGAAAGAATTAAACACTGTAAGAATTGAACATTTTAACAACAAAAATCAACACAAAAACAAAACAGAATATATAAAAACAACCCTTTAGATATATTTTCTGGATCATCAGAGTTCATTTTTCAAAGGGAGGTCAGCAAAAGATAAATATTGGTAAGCCCATATTTGGTCTATCCCTCGATGGTGTGAGAAAACAAATGAACAGAAATGGAAAAACACAACTAAAACAATGAAAACAGTGCAGCCTTTGGCCAAAATAAGTCCCAGCGTGACTACCACACCTGATTGGTCCAATAGATGTTCCTGTTGTTGTACATTGGCGTGTTTGCGTAGTCTCCTACCTGTTTGCTGCTGTATTTGGGCGGGTTGGCCTTGTAGCTGTAATCCGAATATTGGTCGGAGCCCGTGGAGTTGTTGTCGCCCGTCCCCACGAAGGTGTTGGTGGCGGGCAGGTCCTGAACGGCCTGGTGCTTCTTGGAGGCGGAGGGCGACTGCGGCTGCAGCTGGATGGACGGTAACGGCGAGTTGGAGCGGTAGTGGCGCCCCAGATCGGGGCTCCCCGGCGGGTAGTTGAGGGGCAGGTGGATTCTGGGGCTGTCGGTGACGTCCTCGTTGATGAGGTTGAACTTGTGGCCCTTCTGAAGGCCGGCCTCCACGTCCTCCTCCAGCGGCTTCGCAGGTTTGGGCGCCTTCCCCTTTTTGCTCTTTTTCCCCTTGCCGTTTTTGGGACCTTGCTTCGGGGCGTACAGGTCCTTGCTCTCCTTCTTGCCGGCCTGGTAGCCGCTCTTGGTGTCCTTCTGCAGTCGGTGCCTGATGACCACCACGGCCACGATGACGAGGATCACGCCGGCGATCCCCGCCAGGCTGCCGTACAGGATGTTGCTGCGCTGGGCAAGGGCGTAGTTGGGGTCTCCGGCGATGTCCCGGTCCAGAGGGGTGTAGAGGCTGTGCCCGACCAGCGCCTCGATGAGGGACACATTGGACTTGGTGTCGTTGACGAAGACGTGGACCAGCGCGGTGGTGTGGCGCGGAGGTTTGCCCTTATCGCTGACCCTCACCACCAGGCGGTGCAGCCCGTTGTGCTTGCCGGTGAACTCCTGCACCAGCGTGATCTCCCCGCTGTTCGGCGAGATGTGGAACAAGTCGTACGGGTTTCCTCCCGTGATGGTGTAGACGAGCTCGGCGTTGGGTCCGGAGTCGATGTCCTCGGCCTCCACCACCTCCACCCTGGTGTCCAGCGGGGTGACGGGCGACATGTACGTGTAGGAGGAGTTTGCCGGTTTGGTGACGTAGGGGGCGTTGTCGTTCTCGTCCAGGACGTTGATGGTCACGCCCACGTAGGAGAACCGAGGCGGGTCGCCGGCATCCACAGCCTTCAGGCGGAAGGTGTAGGTGCTCTCCTTCTCGCGGTCGAAGGAGATGCTGGACAGGATTGTCCCCGTGCCATTCTGGATCATGAACTTCCCGTTGTCCGGTTCCACGATTAGCCTCACCCGGGCGTTCTCGCCCTTGTCGGCGTCGGTGACCGTCACAACGCCGACGGGGTTGAGCGGCGCCATGTTCTCGATGACGGAGAAGCTGTAGCCGCTCAGCATGAACTTGGGGTCATTGTCGTTGCGGTCTAGGATGTTGACCACCACGGTGGCGGTGCCGGTTTTGCTTGGTACGCCCTTGTCCGCCGCCGCCACGCGGAACTCGTAGTGCTCCGTCTCCTCCCGATCCAGCAGGTTCTTCACGCGGATCTCTCCGGTGTCGGCCCCGATTTCGAAGAGCCTCGTGGCCGCCGGCTCGACGATACTGTAGGCCAGCTCCGCGTTGGTGCCGCTGTCTGCGTCCGTCGCCATGACGTCCAGCACCTTGTCGCCCGGCTGGTTGCCCTCGGCAAAGTCCACCTTGAGCACCGCGGGGGAAAAGACCGGCGTGTTGTCGTTCATGTCCGTCACCTGCACTTTCAGGGAGTTGGAGCTGGACAGCGCCGGGTTCCCAGAATCCACCGCCACTATTTCGATCCTGTAATCCCTGACGCGCTCGTAATCCAACGGGGTCGTCGTCTGCAGGAAGTACTTCCTCTTCCGGTCGTTGGCCGACTCGCTGGCGGGTCGCAGCTGAAACGGGACGTCGCCGGCGACCACGCACGTCACCACTGCGTTCTCTCCCTCGTCGCGGTCCGACACCTGGACCAGGGCCACGGGTGTGCCGATGGGCATGTCCTCGGAGATGTTGGCCACGCCGTCCTGGTGCGTCACCAGGCCGATGCCGCGGATCTCAATGTTGGGCGCGTTGTCGTTCTGGTCCCGGACGTTGATGGTCACCAGGACCTTGGAGCTCTTGGAGTTGGGCCCGCGGTCCTTGGCGACTGCGAAGAACTTGAGGAAGTTCTCCTCCTCGCGGTCCACCAGGCCCTTGACGTAGATGATGCCCGTGGAGCGGTCGATGCGCAGGAGCCTCTGGACGACCTCCGACGCCTGATGGAGGCTGTAGTCGATCTCCCCGTTGGTGCCGGTGTCCGCGTCGTTGGCTCGGACCTGCAAGACCACAAGAGAAGACTTTTTATAACCCCAAAAAAGGTTGTGCAATCATCTCATTATACCTTCAGTTACTCTTTAGATTCTTTGACTTACAAAGATCATTACTAATGCAACACTACAAAGCTCTTTTCCTGATGGGGAGGCGGGGGGGGGGGGGGTATCTGTGTGAAACATAATAGACGATCAAAGCCGAGCACAACAACATCTAACGGATCATTGGCATCTAATGGGGCAGATGAGTGAATGTAATGTTCCCCCCGGCTCCTCGGGGCCCATTAGGAGAACCTTTGGACACGGGTCCGGCTTTGAAACCCCCCCCGAAAACCCAGAAGTGAATGGAGGTTAAGAAGGTACGATTGGTCAGCAGAACATCCCTTTATCGCGTCCTCGTTAGGACGCCATTCCACCTGCACGTTAGACGTGCTTTCCTTCATAATACTGTTGTAGAAATGTAGGTCGCCGTGTAGTTTTTAACTGAACTAGTTGTTGAACAGCTGATTTAAATGCTGGTTCAGCTGTTTTTTATACAGGTTTCAACCTGGGACTTACAGCAAGGTAAGAAAGTTCTTTTTAACTTTAAGGCCATTATTACTTTTCTAAAGCAGAACTGGGCCAAGCGTGCTCTCAGCACAAAATAAGCTCCTGGAAATTTAGGTACTTTAAAAAATATATATATTGCTTTCTTACAAAAACCAGAAAAATAAATGTGTCAGTGGAGAATATTTAAACCTATTTAAACAAAATATATATAAAACTTGTGTTGTTTGAGCCAAGGACACTTTCACATTCTAGCTGAGAACGTTTTAAAGGAATAGTTTGATGTTTTAAGACTCTTAATACACTTAGTATATATTGATGCCACTCTCATGTCTGTAGGATAAATAGCTAGCTGTTTCCAACCGTTTCCAGTCTTTATGCTAAGCTAAGCTAACTAGCTGTAGCTCCATATATTACTGTACAGACTTGAGAGTGGTATCGATCTTCTCATAAAACTCTCAGCAAGTAATCAAATAAGCTCATTTCCCCAAAATGTTAAAATATTTTCTGTAAGACACCAAACATCTTAATGTTGAGTTAAAATGTGGGGGAATAAATTGCATTTGATGGGATGTTTCAGCCATTAAATAATAATATTAATCTTTATTAATTTCTTACAGACTATGTAGCTGTACATTTAAAAACAAATCAAAACAGAAAACCTTGTACAAATAAAATAAATAAAAGTAGTAGGAAGATTATTTTGTAAATTTAACAGATGAATAAGAAGCTGAAAACATTTTACATTTAACAATAAAGCTTTAATGAAGAACCTTCTACAGTAAACATCGTCAACGTGTGAACATTTAAAAGGTCAAAGATGACATCATAAATATCCTTTGTTTCCTTCAGGACCACAAACCGTGACGGACCGACAGGAAGTCACCGATCAACGTCGGGAGAGTTTCAGGTTCAAGAAAAGAACCAAAGTTAAATTATTATTCACTCCCTACCCATTGATTTCCTATCTCTCTCTCTGTCTGTCTCTCTCTCTCTCTCTCTCTCTCTCTGTGTGTCTCTCTCTCTCTCTCTCTCTCTGTCTCTCTTTCTCTCTCTCTCTCTCTGTCTCTCTCTGGTGAATTATTGACATCTTCTGAGAATATTGTGTATTGAACAGCTGGCTGCTCTCCAAGGCGGCTCGGCAAATAGAAAATAAAACACGTTTATTTATCTTCTGGTTAACAATTAACCAGCCAGACTCTCTCCCATCAAACCACGTCTGTTCTCCACCAGTTTGCGTCATTGTTACCCTGTAATACGCTATCATTATAATTTTAATTGATTAATCAGCTGGGTCTCAAAGAAATATCTAATCTCTTTTATCGTCTTTCTTTTTATTTTATTATATAGAAGATGACTGTGTCAATATTCTTAATTAGGTCAAGATTTAACGAGATTATTCTTCTGAAAAGGGGAAATAAACCGGAGGAACAATGTCGTGTTATTAATAAGTCAAAGAGCTCTGATGATTATTTAGTCGATTAAAGGACCTGAAAGCTGTTTTTGTCTTTCGCAACTGGAGTGGAGTAGGCGGAGCTTAGTGTGTGTGTGTGTGTGGGAAGTGGGTCACATGACACGGTGCACCAATCAGGTGCAAGAGCAATGTTTGAATTGAAAATGCGACGACGGTTGTTTGACAATCAAATCTGATCAAATATTAATATCAGATGAGTGATAAACTTTTAATTTATAAAAATATATCTTGATGTTTCTTAATAAAAAGTAATTAACTCAAGGTCCTCTTACTCGTTAATTTAAGGGGCTTTCAAGCTTTTTTGAGTGTTGCTCACTTCTTCATGAAGACATCAAGCAACATTTTAATCTCAGTGAAAGATGAGTTTATTAAATACTCATATGACTAAAGTGAGCTGAAGTTAAAAGCTCCAGAAAGAAGGTAGTAAGTGGACCTTGAGTTCAGATTTCAGCCTCATAAATAATTCATGAATATTTAAAATATTAACTGATGTCCATTGAGACTTTGACTGAAATAAATAAATGGAGAGAAAGCGGGTTAGATGGATAATAATCTCATGACTGACTCAGATTAAGTCATTCACGGCTCTACTGGAGGGTTAGGGTTGTGTGTTTGAGTCCGGGCTCAAAGGTGAAGTTGAATCAGTTGTTAATATGTGACTAACCTCCAATCTGTCCACACGGATAACTGAGCAGCGGATTATGTGCAGAACAGAAAAAGATCCCACTGTAACTCTTTGAGGCACATTTATGTGGAATAGTTGCTCAGGATTCTGGGAAATGTTGCTCAACTGGATCCTGATGCGAACTTCAATCTAGAAAAACACGGCGGTCTCACAGGCGGAGCTTTAAAAACCTGATTTTACACCTTAAGATGGTTCAAATTAACATTTATTTAGACCAGACTCCATTCAGAAAAGGGAGGTTTTTACATCCTTTTCTCCGTCACTTTAATAATATATGATTTCTTTAACAATGAAGTCTCACATCACAACAGGTTTTAGACAACTAAACTACTTAGTTAGGTTTAGACAACTAAACTACTTAGTTAGGTTGAGACAACACAACTACTTAGTTAGGTTTAGACAACTAAACTACTTAGTTAGGTTTAGACAACTAAACTACTTAGTTAGGTTTAGACAACTAAACTACTTAGTTAGGTTTAGACAACTAAACTACTTAGTTAGGTTTAGACAACTAAACTACCTAGTTAGGTTTAGACAACTAAACTACTTAGTTAGGTTTAGACAACTAAACTACTTAGTTAGGTTGAGACAACACAACTACTTAGTTAGGTTTAGACAACTAAACTACTTAGTTAGGTTTAGACAACTAAACTACTTAGTTAGGTTTAGACAACTAAACTACTTAGTTAGGTTTAGACAACTAAACTACTTAGTTAGGTTTGAACAACTAAACTACTTAGTTAGGTTTAGACAACTAAACTACTTAGTTAGGTTTAGACAACTAAACTACTTAGTTAGGTTTGAACAACTAAACTACTTAGTTAGGTTTAGACAACTAAACTACTTAGTTATGTTTAGACAACTAAACTACTTAGTTAGGTTTAGACAACTAAACTACTTAGTTAGGTTTGAACAACTAAACTACTTAGTTAGGTTTAGACAACTAAACTAGTTATTAAGTTATTACTATTAATTACTGTTTGTTGTTTGGCCTGATAAATTACTTCATCAGAGTTATTGATTAGTTTCCAATATTTTAGATATTGTGGCTGAACTAGAGGCAGGAATGATGGGAAAAGATTGTCTACACACATTTGTGTAAATGTGTGTGTGTGTGTGTGTCTGTGTGTGTGTTTATGTGTGTGTGTGTGTCCTGACCTGCAGCACAGAGTGTCCCTGTGGACTGTTCTCGGGCAGCTCGGCCTCGTAGTGGCTCCTCTCAAACTTGGGAGCGTTGTCGTTCTGGTCGGTGACGGTGACCCTCAGCAGGGCGCTGCTCGCCCTCGCCGGCTTCCCGCCGTCTACCACCCGGACGTTCAGGTCGTACGAGTCTTTCCTCTCGCGGTCCAGGTTTCCCATGACGACCAGCTGGGGCAGCTTCTCGTCCGAGTCCACAGCGACCTGAAGGCCGAAGAGCCGGTCGGCGTCCGGCCCCGCGGTTAGCGAGTACTCATCCACGCCGTTGGCGCCGGAGTCCTTGTCGGTGGCCATTGGGATGGCGAACAGCGCGCCGACATGCGTGTTCTCGGGGATGGACAGAGTGAGGATGGGCGAGGTGAACTGTGGCGTGTTGTCGTTGATGTCCAGCACCTCGATGCGGCCCTCGATCAGCCGCGGTCCCGAGCCGAGGCCATTCACCATGTCGGTGATCGACACCTCGAACTCCAGGAAGCACTCGTCGCCCTCGAAAAGGTTGCGGCAGTCCTTCAGCGTCTCACGGTCCACAGGGATCTCCGTGGTGTAGATGTCGCCAGTCTTGCCATCCACGCGCAGGTACGGCGAGCCCACCTCCAGCTTGTACAGGTGGCCCGTGTCGGGCAGGCCCTGGTCCGCCGCCAGGCTGCCGATCAGCGTGTTGGGCGGCTGCTCCTCAGGGACCCGGTACAGGATGTCGGAGGGCGCGGCGCCGCCGCAAGAAACCTGAAGGACGACCGCCAGGTACAGCAGGAACGCCCGACTCAGCGCCGCCATGTCTCCGCCCGACAGAAGAGACCTGAGGAAACAGATCAGAGTTCTTTTTTACAGGTGTTTGTACCTTGTTTCTTATCAATGCTTATTCTGTTCTGCACAACTATTGAGACGTCCACACAGAAACTGTAAAGGAACAAAAGCACTAAATCTGTCTGTTTGAGTTTATAGAGGTTAGCTCTACTTCCTGTTTACACCCGCATGCCCAGTGAAGTCATGTGATATTGAAATGTCGATGTCCTCCTCTAACAGATAATATTATTAAAGTATTATTGTGTTTTCACAAAGTGGGCGTCTGTCTCACGGTCACCACCTGAAGCTTGAAGACGTGTCCGCGCATCGTTCCCTCTTTAAGAACAGCGAGTTTACACGGAGCACGGTCCCAAAGAAAACTACCATTCAGCAGAAAGCATCCATTTGACCACGTGAACTGAACCCTCTGATTGTACATATAATATAATAAACATGTGTGAAGATGTCTATGTATGACACATTCTGCTCTTTAATGTGTTTGTAGCCCTTATATACACCTACTGTATATACTTATATTTATATACACCTATGCTTTTCTTTATCTATGCCACAAACTCCATTGACAAAAACTCAATTTAACGTTTATAACGTCACCAACACACACTCCAACATGGACTAGCATGCTGGGGAGGAGACAGGAAGTCTCAGTGCCGTCCTCCCCCTCCTCTCTCTCTCCTCCTTTCTCTCTCCTCCTCTCTCTCCTCCTCTCCTCTCCTCTCTCTCTCCTCCTCCTGCTCCTCTGTTAACTGTTAACACTACTGTGTGGGGGTAGAGGCTCCAGAGACCTTGTACACATTCATTTAGCGACTTGAAATTAATTAAACCGTCTGAAGTCTTCCAGCAGCTTTTCATAATGCAGTTATTTTAAGGGCTCCTCCTCTGCTCCTCCTGTTCTCAGGTAGAATGTGTGTCATAGTAGTAAAAGAAATGTTTAATGGCCCGAATAACTTTCCATGAAGGAAAGAGTGTTAAATTGGTATATTTTTGCATTGAATGTGGTATGAAACAGACATTATGAACCCATAATCATGAGCCTATCGTCAGTGTTTTATAGGAGCTTAACAAGGAAGGACTGCAGTAACGATTGAGACTCCTTACATGTTAAAATAAAGTAATGTTTGTTAACACGTCTGCTATTAACAAACATTACTTTATTTTAACATTTAAGCCGTTATGAAGGAGAAACATCCTCCATTCAGAGGACGACAACAGCAGCAAATGTTTGTCGCTGCTTTTGTCCAGTTGTTCATCTCAAGTGCTGCTCGGCTCCCTGCTGTGACTGACTCTCTCTCTCTCACACACACACACACACACACACACACACACACACACACACACACACACACACACACACACACACACACACACACACACACACACACACACACACACACACACACACACACACACACACACACACACACACACACACACCTAATTAACCTGCATGAATGTGAATGGGGGGGGGGGGGGGGGGGGGTCGCTGTGTTTACAAGTGTGAATGTGAATACCTGTGTGTGTTTCTTTTCTCACATTTTTCCAGAGCTGCCAAATACCCACAAACCACCGACCTCTGACCCCCCCCCCCCCCCGGTGGAAACAGACCAGAGTCACACTAAATATAATATATATGTTAAATAAATTAAATATATATATATATATATATATATATAAAATATATAATAAATTAAATATCTATATATTTATTTTGTATATGTCATACATGCATCGTTTTAGACAGTTAACGGTAACATTCAGCCTGAACTATTTGGTAAAAGGTAAAATAAAGTCTTCAGTTTGTAATGATAAAGTCTATTGATGTATTTGAAATAGAACTATGTTATGTATGAAGCTGAATACATTTCTGTCTGTTTGCCTCATGTTGAGAATATAAACATGTTTCTCTACTAAACAACTCTTCATTCAGCAGAAACACTGAAGACGTTAAACACAACACTCACCATCGTAGAAACATTTAGTTCAAATCTAATTCATATTATCTGTTAAAAACAATCAGCAGCTCGTTAACACGGGAAATTAAATAGTTAAACTCCACAGTGGGCGAGTTCAGCCCGACACGTTAAACATGTTTACGGTAATAAACTCTAACAGGAGGAATCAGAGGAGAACGCTCTCGGGTCAGGAGGAGGAAAAAGACTGTTCACATGTTTGTTCACATGTTTGTTCACATGTGTGTGTGTGTGTGTGTCGTCTCCTCCGGGACGGTCCGGGTTAAACCAGAGATCGTCCAGCTCGTCCTGTTTCCCACAGACTGAGAGTTTCTCACCAGCCAGCCACTGTGTGTGTGTTAATGTGTGTGTGTGTCTGTGTGTGTTAGTGTGTGTGTGTGTGTGTGAGAGACGATACAAAGACACTGTCCTGTACGAGGACAGTAACATTTCCATGTGTAAAGAGCATTAAGTGTGTGTTGTCTGTACATTACAATGCAGCTCAATGGCCCCCCACTGTGTGTGTGTGTGTGTGTGTGTGTGTGTGTGTGTGTTTTTGCAGCTGAGAACGTCACCTCAGAGGTTTAAATACCAACTTTAAAAATAAAAAGGAAATATCTATTTCCAGGTCACATGTTTTCTACCAACCTGTAAACTGGACTACCAACCTGTAGACTGGACTACCAACCCGTAGACTGGACTACCAACCTGTAGACTGGACTACCAACCCGTAGACTGGACTACCAACCCGTAGACTGGACTACCAACCTGTAAACTGGACTACCAACCCGTAAACTGGACTACCAACCTGTAGACTGGACTACCAACCCGTAGACTGGACTACCAACCCGTAGACTGGACGGACAACCTGTAAACTGGACGAACAACCTGTAAACTGGACTACCAACCTGTAGACTGGACTACCAACCCGTAGACTGGACGGACAACCTGTAAACTGGACGAACAACCTGTAAACTGGACTACCAACCCGTAGACTGGACTAC
The DNA here is from genome assembly GCF_050575085.1 of Anarhichas minor. Lineage (NCBI taxonomy): Eukaryota > Metazoa > Chordata > Actinopteri > Perciformes > Anarhichadidae > Anarhichas > Anarhichas minor. The sequence continues at coordinate 4,491,094 of NW_027466477.1, forward strand.
CAACCTGTAAACTGGACTACCAACCTGTAGACTGGACTACCAACCCGTAGACTGGACGAACAACCTGTAAACTGGACGAACAACCTGTAAACTGGACTACCAACCCGTAGACTGGACTACCAACCTGTAAACTGGACGAACAACCTGTAAACTGGACTACCAACCTGTAGACTGGACTACCAACCCGTAGACTGGACGGACAACCTGTAAACTGGACGAACAACCTGTAAACTGGACTACCAACCCGTAGACTGGACTACCAACCTGTAAACTGGACGAACAACCTGTAAACTGGACTACCAACCTGTAGACTGGACTACCAACCCGTAGACTGGACGGACAAGCTGTAAACTGGACGAACAACCTGTAAACTGGACTACCAACCCGTAGACTGGACGAACAACCTGTAAACTGGACGAACAACCTGTAAACTGGACTACCAACCTGTAGACTGGACTACCAACCCGTAGACTGGACTACCAACCTGTAGACTGGACTACCAACCCGTAGACTGGACTACCAACCCGTAGACTGGACGAACAACCTGTAAACTGGACTACCAACCTGTAGACTGGACTACCAACCCGTAGACTGGACTACCAACCCGTAAACTGGACTACCAACCTGTAGACTGGACGAACAACCTGTAGACTGGACTACCAACCCGTAGACTAGACGAACAACCTGTAAACTGGACTACCAACCTGTAAACTGGACTACCAACATGTAGACTGGACTACCAACCCGTAGACTGGACTACCAACCCGTAGACTGGACTACCAACCCGTAAACTGGACTACCAACCTGTAGACTGGACGAACAACCTGTAGACTGGACTACCAACCCGTAGACTAGACGAACAACCTGTAAACTGGACTACCAACCTGTAAACTGGACTACCAACATGTAGACTGGACTACCAACCCGTAGACTGGACTACCAACCTGTAAACTGGACTACCAACCTGTAGACTGGAGGAACAACCTGTAAACTGGACTACCAACCTGTAGACTGGACTACCAACCCGTAGACTGGACCAACAACCTGTAAACTGGACTACCAACCTGTAGACTGGACTACCAACCTGTAGACTGGACTAACAACCTGTAGACTAGACTACCAACCCGTAGACTGGACGAACAACCTGTAAACTGGACGAACAACCTGTAAACTGGACTACCAACCCGTAGACTGGACTACCAACCTGTAAACTGGACGAACAACCTGTAAACTGGACTACCAACCTGTAGACTGGACTACCAACCCGTAGACTGGACGGACAACCTGTAAACTGGACGAACAACCTGTAAACTGGACTACCAACCCGTAGACTGGACGAACAACCTGTAAACTGGACGAACAACCTGTAAACTGGACTACCAACCTGTAGACTGGACTACCAACCCGTAGACTGGACTACCAACCTGTAGACTGGACTACCAACCCGTAGACTGGACTACCAACCCGTAGACTGGACGAACAACCTGTAAACTGGACTACCAACCTGTAGACTGGACTACCAACCCGTAGACTGGACTACCAACCCGTAAACTGGACTACCAACCTGTAGACTGGACGAACAACCTGTAGACTGGACTACCAACCCGCAGACTAGACGAACAACCTGTAAACTGGACTACCAAGCTGTAAACTGGACTACCAACATGTAGACTGGACTACCAACCCGTAGACTGGACTACCAACCTGTAAACTGGACTACCAACCTGTAGACTGGACTACCAACCCGTAGACTGGACTAACAACCTGTAAACTGGACTACCAACCTGTAGACTGGACTACCAACCTGTAGACTGGACTAACAACCTGTAGACTAGACTACCAACCTGTAGACTGGACTACCAACCCTTAGACTGGACTAACAACCTGTAGACTAGACTACCAACCTGTAGACTGGACTACCAACCTGTAGACTGTACTGGTGAGCCGGTTCAGCTTTAAGGATCCCATCACATGAGCTGCAGTACTTCACCCCATGCTGAATAAGTGGGCGTTAACCAGTAAGGTCATCTCCATAACAAACAGCCCATTGGTTACTCCCCCCCACCATTCAAGAGGAACTGGTTCTACTACAATCCCAAAACCAAAGATGTGTTTTTTAGATTTCTTAGTTTACAGCTGATGTGACACGACTACTAAAGAATAAAAAGAGTTCACATCAAAGGTGTGCTCAGATAGTTCCAGACTACCATGTAGCAGATGTAAGACTTTTCATTAGACGGTAAGATGTTTGAAGTTCTAGTTCTTAATTTAATGTAAAGTACTTAAAATATGTATCCATTCACAACCTTACTTCATAGCATCACACCAGTCTGCTGCTGTTTTAAGTCAACTTTTTACTTGGTGAAAATCTATTTAATGACATAAAACCAAATATAAAAAGTCGTAGTCTAATCCCCGGCATCAGTTTTAATTGCAGTGATGTCGTTCTATAATTACACAGCGACATCATCGGACCAATTACAAACCATTAAAATATGACAACTATTTAAAATCTGGAAACAAAACCAGCCGGCGGCAAGAAGCCAAACTGGAAACCAGTTCTGAAAAAAAGAAGTTTCTGTCTGTCTCACAGGTGTGTGTTTCCTTTACCTGTGTGTGTGTGTGTGTGTGTGTGTGTGTGTGTGTGTGTGTGTGTGTGTGTGTGTGTGTGCTTCCTGTTCTCACACACACACACTGGAAATCAAAAGATGCTTTGATGGTTTCAGATCTCAGGACAGGATGTTCATGGTCGAGGTGAGCTCTCTGTGGACGCTCCAGTGTGTGTGTGTGTGGTCCCCCCCGCCCTGCAGCACAAAAGGGGATTACTCTAATGACTCCATTCACTACCATTGTTTGATCCAGATTAGCACACATACACACATACACCCTATTCAGATGCAGCAGCCAACTGTTGCCAGTGTGTGTGTGTGTGTGTGTCTGAAGGGCTAAAACTTACATTTCACTTTGTTTAACCTTGTGATGTAAAATGATGAAATTAAATAAATGAGCTATTTGAAGGCATTTAGTTGAACTCAACAATAATAATTATAATAATAATAATAATAAGTGTTCGGTCCCCTCTTCTTATTTTGAAATGTTGTCTATACTTCGACGGGTTCGACAAAGTTTTATGAGCTAAAATACACGCAGTCAAACAACGTGAATGAAGTCTTGATCGATAGTAGTGCTGATTGCATGTAAACGTCTGTATGTTAACTCATCTAAATATTTAAATATGTGCAAATAGAAGAGAGACACTGAGACCATGTTTGTGTGGCAGCAAAGTTAAATCTGCATTTTACTCTTTGAGGTTTTCACCGTTTTCTTTGTGCAGATCATTTAGAGACAGAACAAGGTCCACAACCTTAAAGATATACAAACGTTACTAACAAGTAGATATCATGTGTAAAACGTTGGAAATACTTTGATAGTATCTCCGATACAAACACGGAGTTTCTGCATCAACACAAGCTACAAACTTCCTCTAAAAACTAGCTTCTGAGAGTTAGCAGCCTTTGTATAGCAACTTACGCTAACGTTTATCATTAACAATCAGAGTGTAAATAAAGTTTATCGTTAACCACCAGAGTGTAAATAAAGTTTAACGTTAACGACCAGAGTGTAAATAAAGTTTATCGTTAACCACCAGAGTGTAAATAAAGTTTAATGTTAACCATCAGAGTGTAAATAAAGTTTATCGTTAACCACCAGAGTGTAAATAAAGTTTAATGTTAACCATCAGAGTGTAAATAAAGTGTTACTGACTCAGTAGAATATGTGTTTCTAGTCTCTGATCATGTTTCATTGTAAACAACCAATCAGAGTTTAAACCAACAGGAGGAGAGCTAGTAACGTTAGCAGCACCTGTAATAAACACACCTGTAATAAACACACCTGTAACACCTCGTGTGTCACCGCTGACGAGTGCGTCCACACCTTGTGTAAATAGTCTGTAAGCGTGTAAAAGAACGAGAGCCTTGAACGCACCGCCCGACTTCTCATGACGATCACTTTTGGGTCGGACAGGAAACAGATTTCTGTGAGCTGACTCACTGGTGTCTGTTTCATGACTGGTTTCTGTGCTTTGTGTCTCCTTTCTGTTGTCGTGCTCAGAGGCACTGCGGCAGGGATCAAACGTGACCTCACTGCTGACAGGAAGTGCTGTCTGACCCCCTGATCCCCCCCCCCCCCCCCCCCCGCAGCAGCAGCAGAAGGGGATTATGGGGGATGAACAGCCGGCTGAAGTAAAGATGAGGATGTTTAATCCACAGCAACATATTTACTCCACATGTCAGATTTCATGAGGACGAACTACAAACTGAACACCTGAACGCATCTCCACCTGCGAGGTGTTTAGTAAAAACCTGTTTAACACATAAATAATGTACATTTATTCAGACTTAACTCTTCATTTGAACCTTTTTAAAGTTGAAGAACAATCGTCAAAAGCATTTTAAAAAGTACGTTTGAAACAGTCAACGTTAGTGGAAATGAAATAGGTAACAATAACTACAGACAATTAAATTACACAAAACTATATTCATATTTAGACAAGAATCCTCCTTTAAAACATAAATATGTTGACCGTTGACGTACATTAAAAGCTGAAACAATGTTTGATGACTTATTATCTATTTAGTTTTCTCATATAAAACATAGTTATTCAATAATATGTAACTTAGCTTTATGTCACATAAACATTCATGCCAATAAAGTTTACTTTAATTTGACAGTAAATGAAGCAGCGTTATCAATGTTAAACGCATCTTTGATTGTTTAAAGTAAATAATTAATCTTTAACATTCGAGCTATCAAAAAACAACAACGTATTATTTGCATAAATCTGCAAATAAACTAAAAATCAGACTTGTTGCGGTCGTTGTATCAGATACAACTCAGAGTACAATCCTACTACAGAAATACTCTATAAAGTACACAACAAGTCCTACTTCTACTACCGTAACCGACGACTAAATAATCACGTTACTACATGTTTAACAGACTCGTTTCTATAAGACGAACCAATAGTGTGATGTAATGTAATACAAAGTGCTTCTAGAAGCGCTTTACTGCAGGAAACGAACGCATGAGTCCGTCTGAGCTCACGGTGAAGGCTAGGATTCCCTCTCACGGTTTATTTATTACCTTTATGTGTTTTTAATCAAAGCGACCAGGAAGATGACGGCGGCTTCAGGTGAGCGACTTCGGATGTAACGGCTGAAAAAAGTAAAATAATGTATATTTTTTTCAGATTTTAACTCCTAATTTTTGACTTTATTATTCTCCTCAGACCCAAAGAAACACAAATAAAAAGGTTTTCACTGCTTTTACTTTATTTGAAGGGAGACAAAAAGGTGAAATGACGGAGTGTAAACTGGTGTTTAAGGTCACCTGTACTGATCGTACTGACCGTACTGAACGTACGTACTGACCCTACTGAATGTACTGACCGTATTAACTGGACTGAACGTACGTACTGACCCTACTGAACGTACTGACCGTATTACTGTACTGAACGTACGTACTGACCGTACTGAACGTACCTACTGACCCTACTGAACGTACTGACCGTATTACTGTGCTGAACGTACGTACTGACCGCACTGAATGTACGTACTGACCCTACTGACCGTATTGACCGTACTGAACGTACGTACTGACCCTACTGAACGTACTGACCGTATTAACTGTACTGCACGTACGTACTGACCCTACTGAACGTACTGACCGTACGTACTGACCCTACTGACCGTACTGAACGTACGTACTGACCCCACTGAACGTACGTACTGATCATACTGACCGCACTGACCGTACTGAACGTACTGATCGTAGTGAACGTATTGATCGTATTGAACGTACTGAACGCACTGATCGTACTGGTGACCAGAATCTGTGGAACTGAACCAAACTAACAGACATAAACAGAAGAATGACACTAAAATTAGTCGATTGAAGTTTCTTAAAAATCAACGTTTGTTTGAGAATATTTGTGAAGATGTTACAGATGTGACAATCAGTCACCATCGACAAAGAAATAAACTCTACCGATCCTACCGATCCTAACAGCTGATTGGTCGACCAACTGAGTTTTTGACTTCCTCGTTCTCGTCACACCTGAACTAAAAATAAAGAAATAAATCTAAAAAACAACCTGCCGTGAAAACTCTGTAATCAGAAAGCGTGGAGCCGAGACGTGAATGTGTGTGTGTATAGTGTGTGTGCTTCCATTTCACACACCAAACCCCCGTTTCCACTCTCATTTTAATGACGGGCATTAACCACACGGCTCGCTCAGATCTCCAATTTTTACGCAGAAATGTGCAGAACAGACTCTGTTCGACCTCCTGTTTCTTTCTTTTTCTGGTCATTTCATCCTCTTCCTCTCCCCCGCTGAATAATCCTCCCCCATTTACCCCCCTCACCCTCCCACAGAGCAGTGAACGGTCGTTGAACGTTTGTTAAATTCCGGTTTAAAGAAAATAAAATTGGACCTCTAAAATTAGAGGAGGCAGGGAGGGAATCCCGGGTCTCAAACCTCCGACCTCACCCCCTCGGGGCGGTGGAAGCTCGGCTGACAGCAAGGGAGAGTTTCTCCCCCTCATATGCTGCAGAATAAAGCCTGAATATATATATTGTACAGTGGCAGGAAAACAGAAGCTAAAGTCAGAGACTTTCATTTGCATTTCTGCACCAACGTAGGAGGTGTGTACACTCCGGTTTACCTCCGACTGAAACGGGTTTCAGTGTCTTTATATCACAACAAATGATCGGGGGGGTAAAGACTAAGAGACGGGGTCAAAGATCAAGTGGAGGAACAAGCCCCCCCCCATGAAACATCTCCTCTACAAGAGGACGTTTTTTACAGGAAAAATGACCCACGGAGACATGGGTGTTACACTGCTACAGCTCACTAGAAAAGAAGACGCAGTTTGCATGTAAATACCCAACTCCCCCCGACTCTCCCTCTCTCTCTCTCCCCCCCACTCCTCCCTCTCTCTCTCTAACATGTAGAGCAGGTCGAACGCCCTCCCTCCCTCTTTCTCTGGAGGACTGGAGGAACCGGACGGACTGGATTCCCGGGGATGATGCATGCTTGGCTTGCACGCCGATGGTGGTGGTGGTTTAGGCGGTGGTGGTATTGGTGGTGATGGTGTTATTGGTGTTAATGTTATTGGTGGTGGTGGTTTAGGTGGTGGTGGTATTGGTGGGGGTGATGGTGTTATTAGTGGTGGTGTACGTTCACCGTCACCTGTCGACCTTTTACAGATCACACTGAAACTCCACCTCCACCTTTATTTGAACTCCAACCACACAAATACTGGTGTTAAACACGGTGCTACAGGTGCCAAGCAGGGTTTTTAAAGATATATATATATATACGTATACACACATATATATATATATGAGCGTGTGAATGTGACTGGTTGTATTGTTGCTTTAAGCCGGACCCAGCGGGTCCCTGAAGGCAGCTTAGCTCTAAACATTTAGCAGTAAGAAGATTATTTACTGTCCTTTTTATATTCTTGTGTAGAAGTCTTTTAACGCCTCCGATGGAGACATCATGATCCAACAGAAGCAGCTCCTATATGCACTATATAGGAGCTGCACTGTTACACCATTACTGCACTCACATCTTTAGTATTTTTATGCAGTTTCAGAGAGGTTATAAAACTAGAAATGACCAACAGGAAGCTGTGTTTAATGACTGATCGACATGGATCGATATGGATCAATACCACTATAGTGTAATGTGGGTGAAACACCCATTACACGCTGAATATGAACATGCAATCGATTTATTTTGCACCAACAAGTGTTGCAGCTCGGTGTGTGTGCATGCAGCTGTTCATCCTGCATCATTATGTGTGTTTTTAATGAAAATAAAATGAAAATAAAGTGATATATTCTATCTATGTCGTTGGTAAAAGCGTCTGCAGCCCCTTTATATCGATTTAGATGAAAAAATGTAAATGAATCAGAGATGTTTATGTAAAAGATCTAGATTCTGTGAGGACCGGGTTCCTACCTGGACCTGGTGAGAGCCGCGCGGTTCCCCGGCTCTGAGCGCTCCAACCTCGGCTACAGACTCCGCTCCTCCTCGGTACTTAAGATGGAGAGCCGGAGACGACGGGAAAAAAAGAAGGAAAAAAAAAAAGAAAATAGCTAAAATGAACAATCCAAAACGCCGGGAGAAAAAAAAAACACCGTGAAAAACAAATCAAACAATCCAGTCGGAACCGTTACCACCGAGCAGTTTGTACCGGCAGCAGCAACAGCATCCTCCGGTAGTGGTGGTGGTGTACGCGGAGCACCGGGACAGGAGGGGAGAGAGAGAGAAAAAAAATCCCCAAAAACGGTTAAAAACCCCACTAAAAAGCAAAGAAACACAAGGTCCGGTAGGTCCGTGCAGAGTTAACCGTCCGGTTTAAGTTTCCAGACCCGACGCGCGGTCACTGCTCTGCGGCTACAAAAACTCTGTCTGTCCGCCTCCTCCCGGTTCCAGCACGCACGGAGCAGGTCGCGCGGCTGCACTGTGTGTGATGAGAAAGTGGAGTGATTCCAAAAGACTGCGCTCGCGCTTCCCTCCCTCTCTCTCTCTCTCTCTCTCTCTCTCTCTCTCTCTCTCTATGTCTCTCTCCCTCTCCCCCCCCCCCCTCCCCCTATACACTCTCTATACACTACACCAGGAGGGGGCGGGGCTTCCACCCCAACAACTAACTCTAACGTGGATTTCCCAACATTTTCTGACATTTATTTTAACAGATATGGCGATTTCTCCCGGATGCCATTTTTTCATGGAGCTGATGTGTTTTTTTACCGGTTAAACTGTATGCGGCAGCTCGGGAGTCACAGGTCCGAGTCTCCCATTAAGCTGAAATTAAAATGTAAAAAATTTGTGTAACTGCGGTTAAAACACACTGAATCTGTATCCCGCCCGTTACTCTCTGATTCAAAATGGTCAACACACCAACTGTCAAGAGTCCGCATCCTTCATTTCCACTCGTACATACAGTAATAAATGTGTCCTCTCTCTTCTCTCTCTCCTCGTGAGAGGCGGGAAGCGGTCGTCTCTCGCGCTCTGAGCGCCACCTACAGGCGGGAAGCGGCACGTGACGTGTAGGCGGACGGGAGCGAGGCAGAGCTTCTTTAGGAGCAGCGCTTTTTTTTCCCGCCACTGAGAGGAGAAGAGACAGCAAGGAGGATAAAAGTAACAAAAATGGAGTCGTGTAAAGTGTTAAAATGTGGACATTCTGGCCGCTTTAACAGCAGCGTGTGTTACAAGAACACAACGCAGCATGTGGCGGAGGGAGGCTGTGATCTAAAGCAGCTTACTGGACTGTGATATATTACACACAACACATATGGATTATGGGTTTTGTGTTGTTGTTTTTTTGCATATGGCCGCCTCATCTGTTTAGGGAGCTAATCCAAATAAATCATTAAAAAAAGATAAAAAAGCATAAAACTAATTTCTGCTTTTTAATTGATCAGGACACAAATAGAAAATATATATTTTATGTCTTAATTGAGTTTTAAAGGGCTGATTTGAAGAAAGAATTAATGAACTTTATTTAAAAAATGCTTGGAACAAGTTTGGGCTTCATGGATATAAAGACTCTTATGACTCTTAGGGGGGAATAACTCAATAAGGAGATTATTTTTGCAGAGTACATTGACATATAGTACTTCATGCACATGACTGATATTTATTAAATAATCTAATAACAAATATTGTCATACAGGCTAGTTTATGTAGAAGTTAGTCATAAGATAAAATAATGATTTATTAGTCCCCCAGCAGGGACATTTGCATATATATATATATATTTTTTTCTAACTTTTATGGAGAAAACACAAAAACACACGAAAAGCCGACTTTACCGTCAGCATCCTGGGGTCCAACCAAATGCCCCAAAACAGCTACTGTAGATATTAAATAAAAAATAAAATAAAATTCAAATTGACTTTCAAGCAACAACCGAACTGTACTGGAATTAATAAAAAAATACCAGCTTGTCTTCTTTATCCCAGCGTCCAATTGAATAGGTAAATAAAGTGAAACCCCTTGTGTCGATTAAAAGGAAGTCATAGTAACCAGAAACAACGTAAACAAACAATAATATCAATAAACAAATGAAATACAGGTTAAATACACTTATATTAGTGCTGGGCAAGTTAACGCGTTATTATCGCGTTAGCGCATTAATTAATTAACGCCGACAATTATTTTATAGCGCTTTAACGCATTTTAAATTTTTTTTAATTTTGAAAGTCCGTTGCTCACTGGCAGCGGTGGAGGAAGTCTTCAGACTATGTTGATACAGCGTGTGGGAGAAGTAGAGATAAACTAAAGCAAGACAAGCTAACATATGCTACAGTTAGTGTTGGTCTGAGGAACGTTCTTAGGATCGCAACGAATGACGTATGAGCAACGCTACGTATGAGCCTCAAGAATGAGCTAAGAAGGTTAGCGGAAAGATTAACTTGAGACAACATCCGTTTTCTTCAGACGAACATCCGGTTTTCAGAATAAGATGCCAACAAAGTATGAATTATATTCACATAAAGTATAAAACATGCTGCATCTCGTGAGTTAAATACACCTAAATTGTGGGTAAAGTGTCTTTATTCTTTGATCGCTGGGTCACCATCATCACCTCTGAGTTACAGCATCATAGTGATGAAGAGTAGAGCTGGGTCACCTTCATCACCTCTGAGTTACGGCATTATAGTGATGAAGAGTAGAGCTGGGTCACCTTCATCACCTCTGAGTTACAGCATCATAGTGATGAAGAGTAGAGCTGGGTCACCTTCATCACCTCTGAGTTACAGCATCATACTGATGAAGAGTAGAGCTGGGTCACCTTCATCACCTCTGAGTTACAGCATCATAGTGATGAAGAGTAGAGCTGGGTCACCTTCATCACCTCTGAGTTACAGCATCATACTGATGAAGAGTAGAGCTGCATCACATGCTCTGACTGTCATGAAGACACAACACACACATGTAGATGAAAGGTGTGAAACATGTTCCTGTTGCACAGCAGTGGAACGTTTCACACACTGTCACACACTGAGCACAGATAGTGAAGAGATAGAACTGCTGCTGTGTGAAGAGAACACTGCTGCTAACAACAACCTGATGTGTTTAAAATGTTTACACCAAATGTTATTGACCTTTAGTTCGTATAGCAGTACTTTCAAAATAAAAGTGCACAATACATTTTTGAATTCATTATTGAACTTTGCCATAACAATGAGATTAATCGCGATTAAACGCAAAAAATCCATGCGATTAATCGCGATTAAAAATTGTAATCGTTGCCCAGCACTAATTTATATATATATATTTATATACACATACATATTTAGTACCTTAGGATGAATCAAGTGTCTGTATAACTAACTAACTATAACAGACAGGCAGTGATTCATTAGCGTCTTTTAAAAAATGATTTAAAAAAAAAACACCCGGCTTGTCACAAAAAATAATAATAAAAAGACATGAGACACACAAGCAGAAACAGAAAGGAGGGAAGTGAATAGCCTTCATCTCTTACTTTATGCATTTTTAATGCATTTAGGGAACAAAATGTGACCTTGTCTCCCATCTTTTATTTCATTTGAAATGTGCTGGACACCTCTTCTTCTGTGGTTCCCTCTAACGGGAGCTGAGGGACGCTGTCAAACCTGCGAGCAGAAAAACCTCACAGACAGGAAAACCAGGCTAATTATCTCTCTATAAAAAAAACAACAAGAGTTATTATAATCCTCCACAGGATTAACCTAATCATCATTCATCATGAAACAAAGAGAAACTGTGTTTCTGCTTCATTGATTTAACAAAAGAAAGAAGGTAGAAGGTAGAAGTTAACTACAAGTCCCAGAGAGCCTTTCTGTTGGAAACATCCAATCAAGAGTTTTAAACAAAGTTAAAGTGAATTAATCCAAGTGGTCCAAAGTGAAGGTGTCAAGGGGGGGCAGGGACAAATGGAAAGACGCTGATAACAATATTAATTATTGAACTGAATTATTGAATTATTACTGGAAGGGAATGAATGAGGCAATTCAATGGTTCAATATCTGAAAGTAAGGCAAAAAAATAATAAAGAGGCCCCGAATGAGGAATTCGGGGGAACGATTTGTAATTTTAGCGCACAAATTATTCATTTAAAGGGAACAATTATTTAAAAAAATGTCCCTCCAGGCACCTTTGTGGACTGAAAAGGACCCATGTGACCCGAGACGAGGCGGCCAAAAGTAGGTGGACACCCTCCTGGTTTCAGTCCCGCCACCGTTGGGTCCAACGCTGATGATGGTGATCAGGTCTGGTGTTTCCAGTTCATCCCACATCTGAATGATTTTACTCTGCAATATTAATTGTTTTACCACACTCGAGTCATGGTGACGTCACTCGTTCGTTTGTGGACTGACGTTTTGAAGCTTTGAGTTCGACGATTTCGCCGTCGCCATTTTGGATCATGGCCGTCGGCGTGTTGGGTATAACGTCCATATGAAGCAAATCTGCACCTCACAACGTAGATCCAGTACAGAGAGTCCAGAAAAGTGCAGAAAGTCAAATGTTTTGGAGGTTGGTGTCCTGACAAAGACCTGAGAGTAACATTTTATCAACCGTAGCTATGAAATCCAAACCCTTATGCTGTGTTCACACCAAACGTCATGCGTATTTGCGTCATGTCAGTCAGGCTTATCGCCCTGAAAGCCGTTCAACTGTCCGCCATTAACCATGGAAAAAATAACCTCTATTTCTGCTTAGTACGTGTTGTGGAAGTCATAGATATCCCGGGAAACTAAACGCCGTCATGTCTGGGTCCATAACATTGTCCAGAGGAGCTCCGTAGATTTTATCGAGCTGTATTCACCGTGTCCAGCAAGCCACACGTCGCTATTTACTACAGCTGTATGAACACAAAATAAACTGATTTGGCTGTGATTTAACGGCAATAAACCGACAAAAAGGGACTCCGAAATAACTACGTAATGATGCCGATTTGTACTTGTCTTCTCAATGGAGCTCGGATGGATCGGTGCTAGGCTAAGCTAACATTGTATGTCAAGTCAAACAGGGGTTTTCTTTTATGTAAATAGAAAAATATAAATAACTGAAAGGAATTTAAACTAATGGTGAATAAAATAATAAATGAAGCCGTTAGTAAAGTAATTGATACTGACTGTCTGAGTGTTCGGAGGGAAAGCAGGGTGGAACCAATCTGCCTGGAGGTATATATAACCAGAGACGCAGTAACACGCTGTGTCGCAGAAAATACGGTGCGAAAATTGGACAAGCACCGTATCGTCAGAAATCGTATAGTGTGGAGATCTGCGGACGTCACTGCATGACTGAGTCTGAAAGGTCTGGAGAGGCAGCCGGTAAGGGAGCTGACACTGTGCAAACAACTGAGACTTTGGAGCTGATGTGACGATAACTGCCGTCACCAGTTTGCTAGCATTAGCATTAGCATCACGTAGCAATCTGATCTTCACAAATGCATACACCGAGAACCCTTTGGTTTGTAATGCCGTTGTTTAATGATTGATTGTCAGAAATGGTTTCTATCTGGTTGCGGTAAATTATAATAGTTTAAGAGGTTAAATTGTTCACAGATGGTATTGTAAACATATGAGACAGCATTAACTGTATTGATTAATATCAGGGCATTTTTAGATTATAGGATTGGTGCTTTATTTAATCAAGCTATCATGAAAGCTTTGCCTGTGTAAATTAATTTGTATATTTAATATGGGTTCTGTTTCTTTTCTATTTAAAGGTTTTTTTACCTGAGAAGTGCTAAGCTGAAAGAGCTAACATCTAATGTGAAGCAAAGTCAATGCAAAGACGCGAATGGAAGGAAATTTGCGTGACGCTGTGTCATTAAAGCCTTTCAGCATTGAGATTCTCCTCCTGTCAACACTGACGTCCCAACGCTGTTGAATCAGAAATTGTAGGATAAAAGTCACCGATATGTTGAATCTCAACATTTCTGAACCAATGATAAATTTCATATTTATTACATTTGTGCAGTGGCGGGCCGTGCATGTTATACCTGGGCCTTCACTGCTGTCCTGCAGCTGAAAAACTGCTACGGTCATTATTTATTTAGTGTAAAAATGAAGCCAACACCTATCTGCAGAGAATACGCCGGGAGTGCGTCTCCTCTCTGCTCTGACTGCAGCTGGGACTGCTGCGCGAGTTACCGCCTGTGAGCTTTGGGGCGGCGGAGGGGCAGCACCCGCTGCTCGTTCACGACAGTAACTGTAGAACGTACGTCCTTTAACGTCACAAAAGTCTCCAACAACACCAGAACAAGTCTCTAGATTTGTCACTAGTAGCTTTTGACAAAAAAAGTCGCCATGAGGGTTTAGAAAGTCGCCAGATTTAGCGAGAAATCCGCTAAGTTGCTAAATGTGTCCCTAGAGCAACATTGGACGTAACAATAGTTCCTATCACATATTAAACCAAACAAAAATCCAATCTTCATAAAAACAAGTTGTACAAATAATAATATATAAACAAGCATCTTAAAGCTGCTGCAGATATAAAAACAAACGCATTTAACTCACCAGAGCTGCTGTTCACTATTTAGCTGCTGTTCCTCCTTTCTTTGTTAATAAAGAATTTAATCTCACGGTTGTTCAGTACATCCGTGTGTTTTAGTTCCAGTAAGAAGTCCTTCTGGATTCATGGTCGCCAGTGAAGACAGTCGAGCCTCCCCAGTTGTATCTCTTGAACACGTTTTAATGTGTTTGAGGCTGAAAATGTCCGCTCAGAGGCAGCAGATATTGGGATTGTCACCGCCCAACATGTCAGGCTAGCCCACTGACCAATCACGTACTTGTAGGCCAGCTAGCAGCTCTGACACGTCAAAGAATACGCCCAACATGTCAAACTAAAGATCTGATTGGTTGAACACTATGACAATCAACAATATCGTCCCCATTCACTTAAACTGCACATGGATTCACTTGTGAGTCTGCAGGCCTCGGGCCTCTGTTCTTACCTAGAGACACAGAGGTGAGATCTGATTGGATAAAAGCTCTACTTAAAACAAGCTGCACTGGAAGCAGAGCAACTGAGGAAGACAGTAGCTGTGCAATGAGAACATAAGATGATGGGGAAAATATTATTATAAATTATAATACATGTAGTGTATTTAAGAACAATTATTAAATTATAAAATAGATATAACTTTGTGATTCTGTTCAGGCCAGCAGAGAAGGCCTTGCAGGCCCTGACGGCCCACCACTGCATTTGTGTATATTAACGCTATAGTGTTTTAACAGCTCGTTCTGTTTTTGCCGTTTCGAGACCACATTTTCGAATGTATGTTTAGGTTTAGGCAAAAAGAAAAACTACTTGGTTAGGTTTAGTAGAAGATCTTGGTTTTGGTTGAAATAAGTGTGCTGCTTTTGCTTTTACACGGGACACAAACAGCAGTCTCCTGGGTGAAAGTCCTGTTTGTCACTTCCATCCACCTGACTGTCTGGTTTTAGGAGACCAGGGTCTTTAAAAGTACTGGATAACATTGATCTTCTGGCCTCTAGAGCCTCCTTTAGATACCAACTGTCTGAGAAGGAAGAGTCACGTTTTTGGTTGAATTGTTCACATTATATGACTAGGTGATGATTTTATATCATTGTACGCTGTATTATGAAGATTTTCCTTCATTTTGCGCTCACAAATATACTTTACTTGTTTTTTAATGCACTGATTTGGTTTCTGAGAGATTTATTTTCCTTTGATGGAGCTAGGCTAGCAGTTTCCCCTTGCTTCCAGTCTTTATGCTAAGCTAGGCTAAACACACTGTCTTGACCTGTAGTCCAGCAGCAATAACCCCGGAGGTCAACGGTGACAGAACAGAACAGCAGCTTCTTTGTCCTCTTCAGCAGGAAGCTGCTTTACATTCAGCGGGGATCGCCTCGGCCCTGCTTTGATGAATAAACTGTAATCTGTAATCTATGGCCGGCTACCTGCTGCTAACGAGCCAAATTAATTAGACACGACGGTAAACATCTATCGATAAGATCAGATGAAGCGTTATTGATCCCTGACGGGGGAAATAGGCGCTTTGTAGCAACAAAAAAAAACACAGAAAGAGCCAGCGGCGGGGGGGATCATCACATAGCTACAGTGGGAATGTACCACATAACCAAACATACATGAGAAGAATATGAATTACAGCTCTCAGTTCAGTGTGACAGAACAATGGAATGAGAATAACAATGGGACCAAAGCTGTGACAATTAATGAAATATTTGCAGTATGAAAGAGTGACAAATTTCTCGCACAAACACACACAGTTTACAAATTAGATTAACCTCCAGAGCTGTTCTGTGAGAGTGTGAAATGTAGAGCATAAGTAATGAATCTCTGCTGGAAGCTGATAATAATGGAGACTCTGGGGAGGGGTACCTGTGGTGGGAGGTATCAGTGGGTCACTCAAATATCTCAACAACTGTTGGGAAGGATTAGCATGAAATTTGGTGCAGACATTCATGGTCCCCAGGTGATAACGCCTATCTGACTTTTGGTGACTTCTTTAAATTTCATGACGTTTAAAATGGTGGTTTTGAGGGAAATTGCACAAATATAACTTCAATATTTCGCCCCTATTCGTCTGAGACGTGGCCTAGAAGAGGGAGCATTTTTTACAAAACTAAATTAAAGAGGTTATGCAACACCTTGTCCAGTATTCATGGCGTTGACCTTCTGTTGGACCAGGAGACTTGTCTATTGGGTGACCTTTCCAACCCTAAAAATAGCCACGTGATAAAGCTCACAGAAATCTTGCTGGCCATTGCTAAAATATGTATTGCGTTAAAATGGAAATCAGATGTCTCTCTCTCTCAATTGTAATGTGGCTCTCTGAAATTAATAGTTGTATACCTTTAGAGAAAATAACCTGTTGGTTAAGGAATATGAGTAAAGCATTTGACAAGATATGACAACAATTCGTGGATTACATGGGAATTCTCCCACTCTTTTAAATCTTTTATTGGGGATGTGATTGAATCCCTGATCCTCGGTACGAGATGCTGCTCTGCGTCTCTCAATGGTTGTTTAGTCACATAATTTTATTATCATTGTTTGAGGTGTTTGTTTGTTGTCTTGTTGACTTTGTACTGTTATTCATCATTTAATGGCTACGTGCCGTGTGTTTGTCCTTCAAAAAGCACAATAAAATACTCAAAAAACAAAAAAAAACTGTTGCGTAGATTGTCCTGTAATTTTATACCGACGTTCTTAGAGGATGCATTGTAATAACTATGAACACAATATTTATCCTCTAGATCAGGGGTCACCAACCTTTTTGAAACTGAGAGCTACTTGAAGGGTACCGAGTAGTACGAAGGGCGACTTGTTTGATACAAACTTCCTGAATAACAAAGTTGCACAGATCACCTTTTAATAATAATAATATGTGTGAAGAGACTGTCTGATCACATGTCGATGTTAATTATTCCTCACAATAATTATTAACAATTATTTCCACAACATGATGGTAGAAACAGATATATTTAAACATTTATTTCTGTTATTCAGTTTCAACATTTGAAGGTCAGAGGTGTCACATCTCTGATATTTTAGTAAATATCTTTCTTGACAGTTTTGTATGAACAAGCACATTTGTAGCATTTGGTTCAAAATCACACCCGTTATATTTTTGTAAAAATTATCACTTCTAACATTTTCTATGAAATCATTAACTGTCATATCTTCACATCATGTCTCGTTGGTACTAACCACCACTTTTGTAACATGTTTGAACAAATCATGATCAACAAATCAATTCTGTCCCATGTTTATACAAATCATCAGTTATGAATATCCTGTGTTGTTTGGCTTTGGATCGGATGACATTTATGATCTTCACGACAGGAGTCATCACATGATCAAAGTTACTTTTGCACACAGCGCCTGCTGGTGAATGATGCAGTGGTAATGTAGACATTTTGGGAAGTCTGGGTCACCTTTACATTGCGCAATGAAGCCTGCATGCCGGCCTGTCATGGCGGGAGCCCCGTCTGTTGTCACCGACACTATTTCTAATGGTACCTTTTTCTCCACGAAGAAACTAGTATCTTCGGGCGCCCGCGTTCAAACCTCTAGTCTGGGCCTTTTCAGTCGGATTGCGTTGCCTCGCCTCTACCCCCGCCACCCAAGAGTTGTTGCCCCGCAACCTGCTCCGAGGACTGACGGACCTGACGACGGGGTGCGCTCGCGGCGCCAACGGGAAGCGCCCGCCATTCGGAACCTGAAAACCTAGTGCGGTACGGCAGCCTCTTCCTGGCTGTCCGCCGTGCGCCTCTGGGTACCCAACTCTCTTATGACAAGAAATATTGTCATTTTAAAATCTACACTAATGCGTTTTTGATTAAAAATGAACAGCAACTAAAATGTTTAGACGGAGCTCCATGGTGACTAGTGCTATTTTTAGAACATGCCTTGCGGGCGACTCACGTGGTCCCTGCGGTCGACCAAGTGCCCGCGGGCACCGTGTTGGCTACCTCTGCTCTAGAGCCATCATCAGGACAATTTATTACCAAAACCGATGACATTACCACCAACTCAGCTGTACTTTGTGTTTATGGCAAATTAGCAAATGGTAGCATGCTAACACACAGAGGCACCATTCACACCTGTCATGAACAGAGTACGTCAGTTCACACCTGGCGTTAGATTGCGTCTCCACATGGGATCTGATCTCGGTTCCTCGATCTATATGCTCTTTATCAGAAGTGGACGTAGTCACTGTGGCGTCAACCATTTGAAAGCCTCGAGTTCGGCATTTTGGCTCTCGCCATCTTGGTTTTTGGCTGTCACTCTTTCTTTTTAGATTTCACCATCTTGGGTTTTGGCTGTCGCCATCTTGGCTGCTTTATGGTCTGTTTGACTCTGAATGGACCATAATTTACTAAATGAACATCGTGCTGTATTGAAGACAGTTGCTATCTTGGTTTTTGACCGTCACCATCTTGGTTTTTCGTTGTCACCATCCTGGTTTTTGCCTGTTGCCACTTTGGCTACTTTATGGTCTGTTTGACTCTAAATGGATCATAATGTACTAAATGAACATCATGCTGTATTGAAGAAGACTTGAAACTGGAGATTGAGACCATAAACTCATGTTTACAATGTGTACTGAGGTAATAAACGGTGGTGTAGTGATTAGCACTGTCGCCTCTCAGCAAGATTGACATTCAAGTGGAAACTGATAAAAGAACGAGGCCCAAACCACCTGAGGTTGTGGTCTGACCTCAATGGGTCCTAAATGTGTCTTGGGTGCATTCACACCTGTACCTCGAGCTGTCGGATCATCAGAGACGCTTAAAGCCAGGTGTGAACCGGGCCGACATTAAAATGGAGAAAATCTGCTTTATCACCGTTATGTTAGCATTGTGAGCGTTTAGCTCAAAGCACCACTGAGCCTAAATACATGGAGTCACATCTGTCTCTCTGGGTATGAATAACATTTACTAGTGTGTGTGTGTGTGTTGAATATCACTTTTCTAATTGTCTCAACATGTACAGCACCACGACTCGATGGAATAATCTGCTCTCTGATACAAAACAACATTCATGGTGGAAAAGGGCTCCTAATGAGTCGCTTTTATAAAGAAGCAGTAAACTGTGAGCAGCAGCAATCAGCGTTATTCTTTTCCCATTGGATGAATGTGATGGGCAGCGGTGGGGAGTTGATTGAACTTGATGTTCTGTGTTGTATGCATACATGCATCCTTTATTTTGGAAAGACCCCAAGGAAAAGAAGCTGTTACAACAGTGCATTAATGGAGGTTTTAGATAATATTTACTAACTATGAAGAGTCACATTTGTGTGCTTGAGTGTTTGGTTTTTAGGCCTGTTGGAAAATAATAATCAGAGACAAAAAAACACTCTTAAATGTGGACGTATGAGACGGAGATCTGCTTTGTGTTCAGTCCGACCACATGTTGGTGCCCAATGTGAGACGCAAATCTAAGAGTACAAAGTGGAAATGTGAATCCAATCTGCACCAAACTGCTTATTTTAAGTCATAACTCAGTGATAACACACACATATCAAACACATACCGCTGGAATCCACGCAATCTATCGTTTACAGCAGTTTTGGTCCAGAAAGAGTTTTAAAGTGACATCAGCTTTTTTCTTAAACCAAGTAATTGTCGAACAAAATGCACTCCATGTTGTATTGTTCTGTATCAAAGTCTAACTGATTGTTGTCTTTACATCCATGATTACTGTGCAAACTGGAACTGATAATATCGTATGCAGAATGACCTTTCATGGTGAACAATATTAGGGAATAAAAGGTGAGGCAAAGGTTGACTAACTTCACACGTTTTTAAAAAGATCTCAGCACATTAATTATTATTTCTGTAGCATCGTACACATCTTGTCTTCTTGTGTCGTGGAATATTGGTATGAAAAATAAAGAAATGTAGGATTTTCTTCTATTCGTCACCGTGAAGAGTGACCGGAAGTGAACTACACTTTCATGAAGTCATTAATTAACTTTCATGTGATGAACGTTCGTCGCAAAATCTCAAATTAAACAAAAACAAACAAAAACGATGACCAAATAAATGAAAATTACTTTTTTTTATCAGTATTGTTTTGGGCAGAAAGAAGGCTCAGGATGTCTCATCGTCGTCTTACATCTCTGGATTAATTATCTTTTTTTTTTCCGATCATAAACAGCAGTGGACCCCAGCTCCTAAATCTCAGGGTATCACAAGACGACGAAAGGGACTTACACAAAAATAAATCTGACTTTTTTGCTTTGTTGTGTGAAATTTTGCTTCGACAAATTATTTGAATGAAACAATCCAACGGAAAAAACCCTCATTGGTTGAATAATACATAGCATCCATATTCTGTTTCCTGTTAAGAGGTGACACGTGTGTCCTAAAGCATGTTCATGAATCACCATCATTTGGTAAGAATTGTTATGACTCTGCAACAGTATAAATAAATGGATCCAAAACGGACTGAAAAACACGTCCCAGCATTTAACTTCTGGGAGCCTCAAAGGGGCAATCTGTCCAGAAGATCTTGATATTATTGGGTAAAAGTGGAAGATCTGATTGTGGCGCCAGAGAGGAAACATCAGGAGGCAGCTGATGTAGTTTAGAACCATCCTCTTGGGAGCATGAATAATGCTCATGTTAAGAGTTTGATGGGGTTTTTCTTTGTAAGGAAGCTGATACCTGCTTCACTATCCTGCAAGGACCTTCAGAAACAGGAAGTGAGGACTCCTCCAGGCGTCCCCGTTGAACCTTGGCGGTTTCACGCTGGTTGAGTCTCAGGTGTCATTGGGGTCCATCGGCGACGACGAGGACAACAACTCACCTTCAGTTCGCCACATAAAGCGTCCCCCCCCTCCAACAGAAGCCCACGCTAATGGTTCCTGGGTGACATTTAGATAAAGGTGAGAGGGAAAAGGTTCGGTAAACCTGCCGCTGACCTTTAACCCCCTCGTCATGGAAGTCAAACAGCAGCCAGTGAGCCTGACATTTCCTACGCGGAGCATTTTATTCGGCTAATTAACCCGTTAGCCGGATGGCGTGCCGCACAAAAGGAGGAGGAAGAAAAGGACAAGACGGAGAGGAAGAGTTGGACGGACTGGACGTAGGTTTATTCATGGTTTTATTATTCTTTAACTTATTTGCAGAATTGTAGGATAAAAATCTGAAAATAAGTTAAAAAAACGATAAAAACATGCATCAGGTTGTCGGTTTGTATCAGTTAAACTTTTGTATGTTCTTCAGTCACAACATACTTCTGTCATTACTTTCTTTCATGGATGCCTTTTCACATTATTATTGATTTCATCCGTCTTTTACATGATGAGATGCAGAAAACATTTGCTGCTGCGTTCATCGGCAACCTCAACTGTTTATAATTTATTTTCTTGAAAGAAGCTACGACATCAGCGCATTATAGACTCAAACTATTCTTGTCCCAAATTCTCAACCTCTGGCCTCCAAGAAGCTACAATATTGTTTTAGACACAAAGATATAATTGTTATTGAAGCCACCCATAATGCTTCCAATTCACAGCTATCATGATTATTATTATTATCAATATCTATTTTATCATTCTTCTTATCATTATTGTTATTATTATTCTTTTGTTGTTAATTAATTGCTTTGCAAAAATAATACAAAGTGACTTTATTAACTCAAGCCAGCGAGTCAGCCAATCAGACGACAGAAACATCAACAGTGAGGGGGCGTGGCTTGGTGGGCGAGGCTTGGGTCGCTGCGGGGGGCATCACAGAAACACAAACACATTGGTTCACCTCCTGCTGATTATTTCCTCATTTTGTGACCTTCCATCACTTACGTCCCTTTAAGTGCAGCGATGAGATGTGTGACTGAGGTGATCGATCAAGAGACGATGCTGAGATCAATAGAGTTCAGCAGAAGTGTCTCTCACAGATTCATGCTAGAAGAGAAAACAATACGTTTAAAAACACTCTTAGAGGGAAACAGGTCCACATTATAAATGATGATGATGACTAAAAGTATGACAGCAAAGTACTCTATATATAGAATGGACCATTTCAGTGTTAAACGATGGAGACAAGTTATATACTGTATATTATATTTAATCTATTATAAAGCATATTTTATAAGTTATTTCCAGGAAGAGTGAAGTCAAAGCTTCATGTGTTAAAGCTGCATTCTCTCCAGTGTCCACCAGGGGGCGACGCCTCTGGTTGTATAGAAGTCTATGAGAAAATGACTCTACTTCTCTCTTGATTTATTACCTCAGTAAACATTGTAAACATGAGTTTATGGTCTCAATCTCTAGTTTCAAGTCTTCTTCAATACAGCATGATGTTCATTTAGTACATTATGGTCCATTTAGAGTCAAACAGACCATAAAGCAGCAGATGCTTTAGGGCGGGGCTACACGGTGATTGACAGGTCTCTACCAGAGACGTCACGCCTCCTCAGTCCTAATATGGTCACTTCCTGTTCACTAGTTGCGGAAAAACAAGATGGTGACGGCCGTAATCGCTGAACTCAAAGCTTCAGAACATCAGTCCACAAAGCGATGAGAGACGTCACGATGTGTGCACATCACACATGATCTGAGGAGCTGAAACTCTTCTACAGACGAGTCTTGTGATACGTTGACCATAGAGACCTCGAGTATAACGGAGAGATTCCACGTCTGGGTCGTTACGTTTGAAGATGTTTTTAGGAGTAAAAAGTGACGAACAGGACGGAGAGGAATCAGCGTTTTCAAAATAAAACTACTTTCAGTGTCAAATCGTCTCTCTCTCTCCTGACCATCTGTTACCATGACACCCACTGCAAAAGATATTGCCAATCAATCTGCTGGCTCCGCCCCCAAAACATGAACCACACACACACACATTAATAGGCCGCCAGCTACTGAACTGTTATGCTTGTCTCAAATGAAACACACACACACACACACTCTCTCACACACACACACACACTCTCACACACTGTTATTGTGTTTGCATGTTGTGGTCTCCATGGTAACAGCAAGGTCAACCACCAACTGAGGGCTGATTAGCATTAATTATGATTTATAATTATTCAAGGCTTCATCCACCATTCTAACTACCTATCCATCCATCTATCATCTATCCATCTATCATCTATCCATCTATCATCCATCCATCTATCATCTATCCATCTATCATCTATCCATCTATCATCTATCATCCATCCATCTATCATCCATCCATCTATCATCCATCCATCTATCATCTATCCATCTATCATCCATCCATCTATCATCTATCCATCTATCATCTATCCATCTATCATCTATCCATTTATCATCCATCCATCTATCATCCATCCATCTATCATCTATCCATCTATCATCTATCCATCTATCATCCATCCATCTATCATCTATCATCTATCCATCTATCATCTATCCATCTATCATCCATCCATCTATCATCTATCCATCTATCATCTATCCATCTGTCATCTATCTATCCATCTATCATCCATCCATCTATCATCTATCCATCTATCATCCATCCATCTATCATCTATCCATCTATCATCCATCCATCTATCATCTATCCATCTATCATCCATCCATCTATCATCTATCCATCTATCATCCATCCATCTATCATCCATCCAGCTATCATCTATCCATCTATCATCCATCCATCTATCATCCATCCATCTATCATCTATCCATCTATCATCTATCCATCTATCATCCATCCATCTATCATCTATCCATCTATCATCTATCCATCTGTCATCTATCTATCCATCTATCATCCATCCATCTATCATCTATCCATCTATCATCCATCTATCTATCATCCATCCATCCATCATCTATCCATCTGTCATCTATCTATCCATCTATCATCTATCCATCTATCATCTATCCATCTGTCATCTATCTATCCATCTATCATCCATCCATCTATCATCTATCCATCTATCATCCATCTATCTATCATCCATCCATCCATCATCTATCCATCTGTCATCTATCTATCCATCTATCATCCATCCATCTATCATCCATCCATCTATCATCTATCCATCTATAATCTATCCATCTATAATCTATCCATCTGTCATTTATCCATCTATCATCTATCATCTATCCATCTATCATCTATCCATCTATCATCTATCCATCTATCATCCATCCATCTATCATCCATCTATCATCTATCCATCTATCATCCATCCATCTGTCATCTATCCATCTATCATCCATCCATCTATCATCCATCCATCTATCATACATCCATCTATCATCTATCCATCTGTCATTTATCCATCTATCATCTATCATCTATCCATCTATCATCTATCATCTATCCATCTATCATCTATCCATCTATCCATCTATCATCTATCCATCTATCATCTATCCATCTATCATCCATCCATCTATCATCCATCCATCTATCATCTATCATCCATCCATCTATCATCTATCCATCTATCATCTATCCATCTATCATCTATCCATCCATCTATCATCCATCCATCTATCATCTATCCATCTATCCATCTATCATCTATCCATCTATCTATCATTTATCCATCTATCCATCCATCCATCTATCATCTATCCATCTATCATCTATCCATCTATCTATCATTTATCCATCTATCATCTATCATCTATCATTTATCCATCTATCATCTATCCATCTATCATTTATCCATCTATCATCTATCCATCTATCATCTATCCATCTATCATCTATCCATCTATCATCCATCCATCTATCATCCATCCATCTATCATCTATCCATCTGTCATCTATCCATCCATCTATCTATCCATCTATCATCCATCCATCTATCATCTATCCATCTATCATCTATCCATCTATCATCCATCCATCTATCATCTATCCATCTATCATCTATCCATCTATCATCCATCCATCTATCATCCATCCATCTATCATCCATCCATCTATCCATCTATCATCTATCCATCTATCATCTATCCATCTATCTATCATTTATCCATCTGTCATCTATCCATCTGTCATCTATCCATCTATCATCTATCCATCTATCATCCATCCATCTATCTATCATCCATCCATCTATCATCTATCCATCTATCATCTACCCATCTATCATCCATCCATCTATCATCCATCCATCTATCATCCATCCATCTATCATCTATCCATCTATCATCTATCCATCTATCCATCTATCTATCATTTATCCATCTATCCATCCATCCATCTATCATCTATCCATCTATCATCTATCCATCTATCTATCTATCATTTATCCATCTATCCATCTATCATCCATCCATCCATCTTTAAATCTATACATTTCCATATATATCATGCAATTAGTCAATAAGTATTGACTCACGATGTCTTATTGCTGGATCAACTAGAATTTCATGTTCTTCAGAATGATCTGTGACAGAAACCAATGAACAATCTCTAAAGACTCTTCATCTGAATGAAGGCCAAGAACAGCAGCCGAGCCGATATTCACGCTCAGTTTCATTTTACATTATTGATGAATAGAAACTGACCGATTCCATGAACACTCGTCAATAACAGAGCTCTCTTGAGACATTTTATCTTCACACAGTCCTCGAGAGCATCCTTGATCCCACTTTAACTGTCACTTATTTCTATTCGCTCAAAGAAACCTCATTTTCTGCTTTACCTTCACAGAAATGATGTGCTAGACTATATTTGACCGATTAAATATAATTATTTCCTACATCGTGTGTTCACTGCGATCAATAACCATCACGTTAGAAAACATCAAGTGTTATTCGTCATTCAGTGAATGTGTCATGTTGTTGTTGTTCCTCCTGGCATGAAATAATTTAGCTGTTGAAGTCTAAAAGTGTGACATAGTGACTTCATGCTGGAGAGGCTTTCATTTTAGGGTTTTAGACCAAGATGAGATTTTGGACCCAATTTTATAGTGACTTCAAGTACATTGTTTATCAACTTTGCTCTTCTGGTTCACAGGTACTCTGTTCTCTACCTGTTCAGGTACTCTGTTCTCTACCTGTTCAGGTACTCTGTTCTCTACCTGCTCAGGTACTCTGTTCTCTACCTGCTCAGGTACTCTGTTCTCTACCTGCTCAGGTACTCTGTTCTCTACCTGCTCAGGTACTCTGTTCTCTACCTGCTCAGGTACTCTGTTCTCTACCTGCTCAGGTACTCTGTTCTCTACCTGTTCAGGTACTCTGTTCTCTACCTGCTCAGGTACTCTGTTCTCTACCTGTTCAGGTACTCTGTTCTCTACCTGCTCAGGTACTCTGTTCTCTACCTGCTCAGGTACTCTGTTCTCTACCTGTTCAGGTACTCTGTTCTCTACCTGCTCAGGTACTCTGTTCTCTACCTGTTCAGGTACTCTGTTCTCTACCTGCTCAGGTACTCTGTTCACCTATATATATATATAGCTGACATGGTTCATATAAGTCATAATTTATTATCTAAATCTGTTTCCATTGCACTTCGTCACATTTTACTTGTATCGATACACTAACTTTTATCACAACAGACGGATGAAAAACAGTTAATGCCAATTAACAATGTGAGGACCTTCTCAGGTCAACATACGTCTACGTTGTGAAAAAGAGCTGAAGCTTCACTTCAGGGCTGGAGATGCTGGCAACTGCAAGATAAACATGTAATTAGTAAAAAAACAAAGTGTCTGTAGCAACGACACACAGGGTCAGACAATTATATATAGTAGGTGTAAATGTCATTGAAAAGAATAGAATTATACCACAGTGATCATATTTCCTGCTATGGATTAGCAGCTACTGTATTACTGTCAGTGTAAATAAAATATCCCTGATTGTACAGTCAGTTTGTCACTTGATGCTTCAATCCAGCACACAGCCAGCTGTCAGTCATCCTGACAGACATATTGTTATTGGTGCGCCAGAAACAAAATGGCTTCCAGAAATGTGTGATTGTGTGTGTGTGTGTGTGTGTGAGAGTGTGTGTGTCACTCAGTAACACGAGGGACCGCTGACGCAAGACTTCATCTCCCAGAATCCTCAGCACACTCGCATTAAAAATGTAGTTGCTTTCCTTCTGTCTTCTTGTCCATGTATTCCTTGTTTCATATTATATATTATATATATATATATTATATATATATATTATATATATATATATATAATATATATATAATATATAATATGAAACAAGGAATACATGGACAAGAAGAAATAAGGAAAGCAACTACATTTTTAATGCGAGTGTGCTGAGGATTCTGGGAGATGAAGTCTTGCGTCAGCGGTCCCTCGTGTTACTGAGTGACACACACACTCACACACACACACACACACACACACAATCACACATTTCTGGAAGCCATTTTGTGAACTGACCTGAGAATCTGTTTTTAACTTTCCTCCAGTCGACACAATTAAAAGTTTAAACGTTTGACAACCTTTGCTCTTCAGAAGCCTTACTCATCATTCATTACTTTTAAAAAAATATTATTTTACTAAACTTGCAACAGCTGCGTTTGAAGTGTTGTAGAAGGTTAAAAACACTGAACTCTTTGATAAACTTTTACTGTTTTCCAATTCAGAAATGCTAATGTTAGCATGCTAGCTCTGTTTTTCATTTCATCTCAAATCTCTCTCGTCACTTGTGGACCGACTGAGCATCTTTAATCTGAAAGTCGAGCCACGTTTTTGTCGTATTTACCGTCAAAAAGACGGAGTTTGAAAGCCAAGTCGACACATTTATTGTCCTAAAGATCATCTTTATGTGATATATTCCATCAATGGAGAAGCAGAACTGAACTTTTGTGTGTTTGATCATAATTACCATGAAATGAAATGGTCTTTTATGTACAGTACCATCTGAAGGCTGAGTTTAATGTCTGAAATAATCTGTTTCTGCAGGATGTGAGATGAAATGTTCCGTCTGTCGTACTTATTGTCCTGAAACATTTCTTGCCGTGTTTACAATAGAACAATCGAAGTGGACCTCAATAGTTTGGCAGCAGTTACTGTCCAAGAAAACTGAGATGATTATCTATATCACCCAAACGCTGAGCCAAAGTCGTTGCAAGTATTTACAATCCCAAATGTACCATCTGAAAGTTCCTCTGTGTGTTTTTTGGGGGAATTTACTGTGCAGAAGCTGAGCTTAACTGTATTTTCCACTCAAACCGTGAGCTTAAATGTACCTCCTGTTGTATCTATTGTCCTCTAGCTGAAGCCAAACAGTATTCCTGTAGTATTTATAGTCTGAACAGTAAGCTGAAGGGAAACTGGCTTTTACAATCCCTCCCAGACACCTTGAATGCACCATGAGCCACAGCTGGATGGGGGGGCATGATGGGAGACGGAGGCCCTTCTGCCCGCGGCCGTGTCAGAGCCCGGGTCTGTAGTCCGATTCCCACGGGCGCTCATTAGAGAGCCGCCACTCAGAAAAAACACACCTGCCGGCAGCCAATGAGACGCTGCCCTGCAGCCCACACAGGTCCCGCCTACACACCAACCAGCGCTAACACGCTCGCTAACACACACACACACACACACACACACCTTCAGAGTGCTCGGTTCAGCCTCCAAGTGTTAATCTGGTTTATCAGCAAGGTAGAAAAAATAAATAAAACTATTACAGACTATTACATCTTCATCTCCATCGGTGGAGAAATACACTTTTCAACTCCACAGCTTCTGATTTACACTCGATTATATAAAATACTTAGTTTAACTGAGGACAAGTAATGCAGAGCTGAAAACACCTAAAGTACAAGACATATTACATGAATTAATAGACATTATAGCTCGCAGCCACACGTGGACAGAAGGAGTATATCGTACAACAGCTGAGAAGCAGGTGGAGTGAAGTGTCTGCTTCTCTGGAGCGTTGGCATGAAGGTGGTGATCGGGACTCAGAGGAGCTTAAACGTTTCGATCAACCTGTTCTATTACTTCTGAACTCAAGCTCACGAGAACCGAGCTGGAAGAAGTGGACATTTCCACTGTGACGTCACCGTTAGTGGACGACGGCCGTGAAGCCTTGAGTTCAGAATTTTGTCTGTTCTCGTCTTGTTTTTGGCCGTCGCCATCTTGTTTTTTTTTTTGGCTGAAACTTTGTGAAAGCTCTAAAGTGGAAATTACTAAAACTGATAATTGCCCACAGACATGTGAAACACGAGCCCAAACACAGGAGTTATTTAGACGTAAAGCAGCAGTTGAACGCTGAACAGTGTGTTGCATTCTATGAGTTATGTGGAGCGTGATGTCAGGCGACCTGGAGGAGTCGCTGTTTGTGTCCGTTTGCTTTATGTTCCATCATTTCATCTCCACATCCAGCCGCTACATGTCAAGCTCACGGTGTTTCCAGGCTGGTCCACCACATCCTGACTCACTCTCACAGTATTTCACAAAATGTTTGAACTCTGCCGATAAAAGTATTTCTCCACCTCGTGGGGGGGGGGGGGGGCAGACTCTTATTTCAGGGGCTGAAAAGTGATGCTGATGTGGAGCCTGAGGGGGAAAATTGAAGGTGTGATGAGGGAGAAGGAGAGTGAATATGAGGGGAAATAGAGAGAGAGGGGGGAGGTCAGAACTCCTTTCATCTCTCCATCTCGACTTCAAAGGCGACATCGATGCTGCTTTGATTCCATCAGCACCTCCTGTCTGAGGAGGAAGAGGAGGAGGGAGGAAGAGGAAGCAGGTGGGCCGACTGTATCACATGGACTCTTAATGCTCATCGATATTGTTTCTTATCAGTTCGTGAATAATCTGGGTACCAACAGAATGAAGAGCAGATTATGGTGATACGGTATTAAACGAGCATTTAGACCTGAAATAGTGCTGATGTTACAAAATGTGATCCAGGAAGTCCAGTTTGAGTGACAGGTTCAGCATTTTAAGGTATTATCAGAACATAAAGCATTCAATAATCCTGTGAGACATCTTTATTTTACTGTCAGTGTCAAGAAATATTACAGCGTTTCTTCTACAGAATGAAGAAGGCGTCGAACATGTTGACCAACGCTGTGAAGATGATGATGAGGAGCAGAAGGAGAAACATCATGAATGATGTGGACATCAACAGGTTTCTGGAGATGAACACATGTTTTAGAGCAGTGATTCTCAACTGGTGGGTCGCGACCCAAAAGTGGGTCGCGGATCCGTTTTCAGTGGGTTGCGGGCCTTTGCCTGACAAAAATAAAAAATAAAAATGTGATTTTATTTTGAAGGGCATTTTTTATGCAGCGGAATTATTCCAGCATTTACGGCACTTGTTCAGCGGTGCAGGAAAAACACCGACCAATGCGTTGTGAATCACATCACGTGATGCAGCTCAGCCAATCAAATATGAGTATTCTGACAAGTTTCCTGACTCAGGCCCTGTCCACATTACTCCGTTTTTACTCCGTATTTGCTATGTTTACACTGAGCGGCCACACTACGCCGGAGTTTTGGAGCACCCTAAACGGAGGAATCTGAAAACTCCGGCGAGGTTGGAGGTATTTGAGAACTCCGGGGTTGCGTTTGCGTGTGGACGGTCGGATATGGATGTGCTGAGAAAAAATTACGCCCACACCCGTGTTCGCTACTGGATTGGTTCTTGGCAACCATGACGTCTCCGTCCCTGATTCGTCACACTCACTATCACGTGACCCGTACCCGGAAGAAAACTAACTGGGCTACAAGCGATTCATTTCAACATGGATAACTAATTGCAAGCGTTGCTGCTAGCACAACAGCTAGCAGCAGCTAGCAGCTGTTGTGCAGTAAAAGTCTGCATTTCTGTGGAGGAAGCAGCTGTTATTGGAGTGATTAGCGAGCGGCGTGACCGGCATCAGCCCTATGGAGCAGCTCGTTGTTTTTAGATTCTAATGAGAAGACACGCTGCACTAACGTTTTACTTCTTCCGTTTGGTAGCCTTGAGAGACCTTAGTCTGTAAGTATGTATTTATGAAGCATGAAAAGATGTACGTAGATATATTCTATTCGCGTGTTTAGTATAACATTTGTGTTGTATTAAATGCTAATCGCGGTTAGCATTTCTCCATTGGCAGTAATGTTAAAATTAGCTTAGAAGCTAGCTAGGCGGACATGTTACATGCTGGCTGTATCATGGATTGTTGTTTTGTATTCATGTAATGTGTATAGGGACAGTTTGTAAAGCCATATTTCATATTGTGTTTCCACAGTTTTACAAATAAGAAAGATTCACACTGAAGTCTTGAAACTCTTCTATGGATTCCATGGTCTTTATTTCACGGATCTACTGTTAGCGATCTGCTAAGCTTTCCTGCGCGAAGCAAGAGCAGAATAGAGTGAGAGACGTGTGTTGACCACATTGATGGACCCATATTCTAGTAAACGTTTACGTGTAAGTGTTGATTTTAAAGTAAATTTGATGTGAGAGAGAGAGAGCGAGAGACCCGCAGCTCTGTAACTACGTCTGAAAAATAAAACTTCTAAAACTTTCCACGAACTGTGTCTGTTTGAGTTTATAGAGGGAGATTTTAGAGGAAGATCTTAAGTATCAAATACAACCTTTCATTATTAAAGACTACTTTATTACTCTGTCGTATTTTTTTTTTTTTAACTAAGCAAGCAATCCACTTCCTGTTTACACCGTCACGCGCATGCCCAGTGTACGTTAATGGTCACGTGCTGTCCGCCTTCGAAGGCTGCCGTGTGGACGCAGATCAACTCGAGAATGATGCTGAAACTCCCGTGTGGACGGAGATCGTTTCTATTTGACAAATCTGCATCCAAGGAGAAACGGAGTAATGTGGACAGGGCCTCAGTGAGATGTTCACACACCGTGACACACGGGGAGAGACGAGGAGACAGACAGCAGAGCAGGACTGTTGAGGTGAGAGGTGTGAAAGTCAAATCATAGGATGATTTCCAAAAGAGAAGAATGTCCAGAGAGACCAGAGTCATCAGACTCTGACTGGACAGACTCATAGAGGTGAATTCTTCCAACACTAATTTCTCTTTTTAGTAGATGAGTAAATATAATATTGTGTCTTTATCACTTCACCCTGAATGAACTGAGTTTAAAGCTGCAGAGCATTTCAGTGAAAATAATTTTTCTAAAATGAATTTCGTTACGTAATTTAGGCAGGCAGACAGACTTTGGGTCGTGGCTTGTCATTAAGGGGTGATGGTGGGTCCCGCAGCCAGACCAGTTGAGAACCACTGTTTTAAAGAAGCTGTTTGAAGGATTAAAGAGGTCCAACAAGTCCTCCACCGCTTTCATCTAAATATGCACGACTCCATGAAAACAGGATCATTAGTGGAGGAAACAGTTCAGCGGGAATATTGTTTATCGTAATATTTGGTGCATTTAACAAAGTCATATAAAGGAATGTGGAGTCTGTAAACATCACTAACGGTGGCCTGAACCCAGCTAAACCTGAACCAGGACCATATCTGGATTCATTAGACCTTATAAACTATAATCTTGTTGCAAAATACACTATTTGAGTATAGTTTTGGAGGTACTTGTACTTTACCTGAGTATTTCTACTCCACTACATGTCAGAGGTAAATAGTGTACTTATCTGTGTTTATCTGAGTGCATTGTGGGGTTCAGAGGTAAACCGTGTCTCTTTGTGGAGACGAGGGGGGGCGGGTGGGGAAGCGTTACTTTTGGTACTTTAAATATATCCCGATGACAATACTTCTGTAGTTTAGTAAGATTCTCTTTAACTTCTTCCACCAATCACAGCTGCTGCTTCACCTCCTTCAATGAGCTGCTGGTGCTCGTGGTCCTCAGAGGATGAACCCTGTGGTTCTTCAGGTCTCTGACTAAACATTAGTTCTGATAAACATGAAGGTAAATAACTACATGTTGTGTTACATGAAAGAAGATGTTGGGTTGGTATACTTCATCTCTTCCAGCAGCCTTCTACACTCAGTGTTTGAAGAACTCACATAATCATCCCTTCACATCTACGTACCGAGTCTTTCACACGCATCTCTCTGGATGCGCACATGAAGAAACAATCATCTTCTGATGACAGGACGTCGTTATGAAGGCCGCTCGTCTGCTTTCACTTCAGCTGCTCTTAATGAAGATAATTAAGATGGAATGTACAACAAAGAGCTGGAGGACGTTCACTTCAGTCCTCGAGAGCGAACAAGTGAAAGAATGATGAAGTTGATTCAGACACAGAACACTCACTACTCAAACATTACGCGCATTATTAAAAGTGAACTGTTTGAAAACAGACGTGTTTTTATATTTCGTCTGTTTGAACCGAATCGATTTCCTTCATGAACTCAAACGACCATCGCTGAGTCAGCAGAAACGTCTTCATGTGACCGATCACGCTGAGACGGAAACACAGAGAAGTCAACCAGTGTAAAGCATTACCAGTAGCTGCAGATGAACATTCTACATTCTCTGCCTTCTCTTCATGTGTTCACGTCAAACAAGTCGTCAACTGAACGAGTCGTTCATTGTTTCACACGGACATCAGGAAACCAACACACGGTTTAAACCAAACAACAAAGATGTTCTTGGAATATTGTGCCGGCAGAATACCAAATAAATAAATGAATAAATAAATAAATAAAATAAAATAAACTACCTCCAATGTAAACACATCAGAACAACTAATGTAGAATAAAGAGAGAAGTCAGACACAGGAGGCTGCTGTACCTCAGAACTTATACTTTACACGTAATTAAACATCAGAACTCAGTAAACCTGCGCTGGACGTTTATTTTAAATAGAGACTGTTTGCATGTTACAGCGCTGGAGGTGGATCTACGTTTACTGTAGTACTCTAGTTAAGTACAATTAAGAATATTATTTACTTGATTATTTTAGTACAAGTACAATAGTATATACAGCTGTAGTTCTTTTGCAGTTTCACATTATGAAAACTAATAAACAATGATTTACTGTTATGGATAAAGCCGCACGCTATGAAGTAGTTAAACAATCAACAATAAAGTGACGAACTCATGAATGCATCACTAATTATAATCCAATAATATACTTTTACTTTTGGTACTTTGGTACTTTTGGTACTTTTGTTTCATCACAGAGACAGTGAAGAGACTCATCACAGAGACAGTAAAGAGACTCATCACAGAGACAGTGAAGAGACTCATCACAGAGACATTGAAGAGACTCGTCACAGAGACAGTAAAGAGACTCATCACAGAGACAGTGAAGAGACTCATCACAGAGACATTGAAGAGACTCGTCACAGAGACAGTAAAGAGACTCATCACAGAGACAGTAAAGAGACTCATCACAGAGACATTGAAGAGACTCGTCACAGAGACAGTAAAGAGACTCATCACAGAGACATTGAAGAGACTCATCACAGAGACAGTGAAGAGACTCATCACAGAGACAGTGAAGAGACTCATCACAGAGACAGTAAAGAGACTCATCACAGAGACAGTGAAGAGACTCATCACAGAGACATTGAAGAGACTCGTCACAGAGACAGTAAAGAGACTCGTCACAGAGACAGTAAAGAGACTCATCACAGAGACATTGAAGAGACTCATCACAGAGACAGTGAAGAGACTCATCACAGAGACAGTGAAGAGACTCATCACAGAGACAGTGAAGAGACTCATCACAGAGACAGTGAAGAGACTCATCACAGAGACAGTAAAGAGACTCATCACAGAGACAGTGAAGAGACTCATCACAGAGACATTGAAGAGACTCGTCACAGAGACAGTAAAGAGACTCGTCACAGAGACAGTAAAGAGACTCATCACAGAGACATTGAAGAGACTCATCACAGAGACAGTAAAGAGACTCATCACAGAGACATTGAAGAGACTCATCACAGAGACAGTAAAGAGACTCATCACAGAGACAGTAAAGAGACTCATCACAGAGACATTGAAGAGACTCATCACAGAGACAGTAAAGAGACTCATCACAGAGACAGTAAAGAGACTCATCACAGAGACAGTAAAGAGACTCATCACAGAGACATTGAAGAGACTCATCACAGAGACAGTAAAGAGACTCATCACAGAGACAGTGAAGAGACTCATCACAGAGACAGTAAAGAGACTCATCACAGAGACAGTAAAGAGACTCATCACAGAGACAGTAAAGAGACTCATCACAGAGACAGTGAAGAGACTCATCACAGAGACATTGAAGAGACTCGTCACAGAGACAGTAAAGAGACTCGTCACAGAGACAGTAAAGAGACTCATCACAGAGACATTGAAGAGACTCATCACAGAGACAGTAAAGAGACTCATCACAGAGACAGTAAAGAGACTCATCACAGAGACATTGAAGAGACTCATCACAGAGACAGTAAAGAGACTCATCACAGAGACATTGAAGAGACTCATCACAGAGACAGTAAAGAGACTCATCACAGAGACAGTAAAGAGACTCATCACAGAGACATTGAAGAGACTCATCACAGAGACAGTAAAGAGACTCATCACAGAGACAGTAAAGAGACTCATCACAGAGACATTGAAGAGACTCATCACAGAGACAGTAAAGAGACTCATCACAGAGACAGTAAAGAGACTCATCACAGAGACATTGAAGAGACTCATCACAGAGACAGTAAAGAGACTCATCACAGAGACATTGAAGAGACTCATCACAGAGACAGTAAAGAGACTCATCACAGAGACATTGAAGAGACTCATCACAGAGACAGTAAAGAGACTCATCACAGAGACATTGAAGAGACTCATCACAGAGACAGTAAAGAGACTCATCACAGAGACAGTGAAGAGACTCATCACAGAGACAGTAAAGAGACTCATCACAGAGACAGTAAAGAGACTCATCACAGAGACAGTAAAGAGACTCATCACAGAGACATTGAAGAGACTCATCACAGAGACAGTGAAGAGACTCATCACAGAGACAGTGAAGAGACTCATCACAGAGACAGTGAAGAGACTCATCACAGAGACAGTAAAGAGACTCATCACAGAGACAGTAAAGAGACTCATCACAGAGACAGTAAAGAGACTCATCACAGAGACATTAAAGAGACTCATCACAGAGACAGTAAAGAGACTCATCACAGAGACAGTAAAGAGACTCATCACAGAGACATTAAAGAGACTCATCACAGAGACAGTAAAGAGACTCATCACAGAGACAGTAAAGCGACTCATCACAGAGACATTAAAGAGACTCATCACAGAGACAGTAAAGAGACTCATCACAGAGACATTAAAGAGACTCATCACAGAGACAGTAAAGAGACTCATCACAGAGACATTAAAGAGACTCATCACAGAGACAGTAAAGAGACTCATCACAGAGACAGTAAAGAGACTCATCACAGAGACAGTAAAGAGACTCATCACAGAGACAGTAAAGAGACTCATCACAGAGACAGTAAAGAGACTCATCACAGAGACATTGAAGAGACTCATCACAGAGACAGTAAAGAGACTCATCACAGAGACAGTGAAGAGACTCATCACAGAGACAGTAAAGAGACTCATCACAGAGACAGTAAAGAGACTCATCACAGAGACAGTAAAGAGACTCATCACAGAGACATTGAAGAGACTCATCACAGAGACAGTGAAGAGACTCATCACAGAGACAGTAAAGAGACTCATCACAGAGACAGTAAAGAGACTCATCACAGAGACAGTAAAGAGACTCATCACAGAGACAGTAAAGAGACTCATCACAGAGACATTGAAGAGACTCATCACAGAGACAGTGAAGAGACTCATCACAGAGACAGTAAAGAGACTCATCACAGAGACAGTAAAGAGACTCATCACAGAGACAGTAAAGAGACTCATCACAGAGACAGTAAAGAGACTCATCACAGAGACATTGAAGAGACTCATCACAGAGACAGTGAAGAGACTCATCACAGAGACAGTAAAGAGACTCATCACAGAGACAGTAAAGAGACTCATCACAGAGACAGTGAAGAGACTCATCACAGAGACAGTAAAGAGACTCATCACAGAGACAGTAAAGAGACTCATCACAGAGACAGTAAAGAGACTCATCACAGAGACAGTAAAGAGACTCATCACAGAGACAGTAAAGAGACTCATCACAGAGACAGTAAAGAGACTCATCACAGAGACAGTAAAGAGACTCATCACAGAGACAGTAAAGAGACTCATCACAGAGACATTGAAGAGACTCATCACAGAGACAGTGAAGAGACTCATCACAGAGACAGTGAAGAGACTCATCACAGAGACATTAAAGAGACTCATCACAGAGACAGTAAAGAGACTCATCACAGAGACATTGAAGAGACTCATCACAGAGACAGTAAAGAGACTCATCACAGAGACAGTAAAGAGACTCATCACAGAGACAGTAAAGAGACTCATCACAGAGACATTGAAGAGACTCATCACAGAGACAGTGAAGAGACTCATCACAGAGACAGTGAAGAGACTCATCACAGAGACAGTAAAGAGACTCATCACAGAGACAGTAAAGAGACTCATCACAGAGACAGTAAAGAGACTCATCACAGAGACATTAAAGAGACTCATCACAGAGACAGTAAAGAGACTCATCACAGAGACATTGAAGAGACTCATCACAGAGACAGTAAAGAGACTCATCACAGAGACAGTGAAGAGACTCATCACAGAGACAGTAAAGAGACTCATCACAGAGACATTGAAGAGACTCATCACAGAGACAGTAAAGAGACTCATCACAGAGACATTAAAGAGACTCATCACAGAGACAGTAAAGAGACTCATCACAGAGACATTGAAGAGACTCATCACAGAGACAGTGAAGAGACTCATCACAGAGACAGTGAAGAGACTCATCACAGAGACAGTAAAGAGACTCATCACAGAGACAGTAAAGAGACTCATCACAGAGACAGTAAAGAGACTCATCACAGAGACATTAAAGAGACTCATCACAGAGACAGTAAAGAGACTCATCACAGAGACAGTAAAGAGACTCATCACAGAGACATTAAAGAGACTCATCACAGAGACAGTAAAGAGACTCATCACAGAGACAGTAAAGAGACTCATCACAGAGACAGTAAAGAGACTCATCACAGAGACAGTGAAGAGACTCATCACAGAGACAGTAAAGAGACTCATCACAGAGACAGTAAAGAGACTCATCACAGAGACAGTAAAGAGACTCATCACAGAGACATTGAAGAGACTCATCACAGAGACAGTGAAGAGACTCATCACAGAGACAGTAAAGAGACTCATCACAGAGACAGTAAAGAGACTCATCACAGAGACATTGAAGAGACTCATCACAGAGACAGTAAAGAGACTCATCACAGAGACAGTGAAGAGACTCATCACAGAGACAGTAAAGAGACTCATCACAGAGACAGTAAAGAGACTCATCACAGAGACAGTAAAGAGACTCATCACAGAGACATTGAAGAGACTCATCACAGAGACAGTGAAGAGACTCATCACAGAGACAGTGAAGAGACTCATCACAGAGACAGTAAAGAGACTCATCACAGAGACAGTAAAGAGACTCATCACAGAGACATTGAAGAGACTCATCACAGAGACAGTAAAGAGACTCATCACAGAGACAGTGAAGAGACTCATCACAGAGACATTGAAGAGACTCATCACAGAGACATTAAAGAGACTCATCACAGAGACAGTGAAGAGACTCATCACAGAGACAGTAAAGAGACTCATCACAGAGACAGTAAAGAGACTCATCACAGAGACATTGAAGAGACTCATCACAGAGACAGTAAAGAGACTCATCACAGAGACAGTAAAGAGACTCATCACAGAGACATTGAAGAGACTCATCACAGAGACAGTAAAGAGACTCATCACAGAGACAGTAAAGAGACTCATCACAGAGACATTGAAGAGACTCATCACAGAGACAGTAAAGAGACTCATCACAGAGACAGTAAAGAGACTCATCACAGAGACAGTAAAGAGACTCATCACAGAGACATTAAAGAGACTCATCACAGAGACAGTGAAGAGACTCATCACAGAGACAGTAAAGAGACTCATCACAGAGACAGTAAAGAGACTCATCACAGAGACATTGAAGAGACTCATCACAGAGACAGTAAAGAGACTCATCACAGAGACAGTAAAGAGACTCATCACAGAGACAGTAAAGAGACTCATCACAGAGACAGTAAAGAGACTCATCACAGAGACATTGAAGAGACTCATCACAGAGACATTGAAGAGACTCATCACAGAGACAGTGAAGAGACTCATCACAGAGACAGTAAAGAGACTCATCACAGAGACAGTAAAGAGACTCATCACAGAGACAGTAAAGAGACTCATCACAGAGACAGTGAAGAGACTCATCACAGAGTATATATATATATATTTAGACACATATGCATATATCGTTGTGTGTGAACTTTGACCTGCTCAGGTTGTGATTTCTGTCTCTAGATGAAAGTGGTTCTGAAGTTCTTCAGAAGGTCAGCAGATGAAGCGTTGGTGTCGTACACTTTTAAAGAACCTCGGATATGTTGAATGTTGACGTTTCTGATTGAAAAATACATTTAATGAATATGTTTCATATCAGCCTCGTATCACGGCTGTAAAAACACAGAAAGCAGGAAAAACCAAATGTACAAAAAGCAGAAGACTCTTCAGTTTCTTTTAATTTCTTCTTTTAATTAATTTCACACGTGAGATAACCAGAAACAGGACTTCCTGTTTACTTCCTGTTTACTTCCTGTTTCTTTGGTCACAGGATTTTCCTCAAACTGTTCCTGGTTCAGAAAAATGAGAAAGTAATGTTCTCCGTTTAAAAATGAAGGAAGAGGTGGCGACCGAACAGGAAGAGGAATGGGGGGGGGGCTTGTTGTCCTAATGAGAGCTCGCTCTTACAGCGTTTGACCTCTGACCTCTTGAGGTGCATCGGCGCGATCGCCACATCTTGGTGGGTCACGACTGAGGAGGCGAGATGCCTCACAAGCGAGAGGGCAGATTTTGGGAGGCAGTTTTGAGCGTTTGAGAGTCGATGTGGGAGGAAAATAAGCTCAGCGGAGCGGCTCCTTCTCACATCTGATTGGCCGTTTTGTTTTTCTGACTTCACCAACAGTGGACGTGATGTTAAACAGCAGCTCTCCCTCTTCACACTGACCTCTGACCTCGCTCGCTCACACTGACCACGGACGAGAGGAGCAGCCCACAGCGGGAATTCAACCCTCGACATTCTGCTCCACGAAAACTAACTCTGGTTGAAAATATGCCGAAATGCTGCAGCTGCTGATGCTGCGATGCTTGTTTAGCATCAAGGAAGGAGGAAGCACTCTAGTGAGGAAACAGGTTGGAAGAAAAGATAAAGGAAGCATCCTAGTTTGAGAAGAAGAGAAAACGAAACAAAGGAAGCAGCAAGAAGAAGAAGGATGACACTTCTAAGCTGAGAAAACTAAAGACAAAGGAAGCGTCCTTGTTGGGGAGAAAAGGAAGCTACAAAGAGTGAGGTGGCTTCCTAATAAAAGAAGAAATGTGATTGAAACGCCTCCTAGTTTATGTGCAAGGACACTTTCTAGGTTAGGAAGCTTTGATGTTTGAGTATGTTGTTAGAATCTGTAAATAAATAGTAATAGTAATAGAATAACTTCTATTATCTTAAGATGAAGTTCAAACTGAAGTCACTACGACAACAATCCTTTAATTTAAGGTCCAGTTTGATTATATTTATTATATATATTTTATATTAAATACGTATTTATAATATATATTATAATAGTTATTTTATTTATATTTTATTATTTTGGGTAAATGTATTTGTATAATGATTAAATAATCTAAAATGAGCTGTTTGATTAATGGCCTAATCACTAAATAAGATGAATGGATGACAGCGGAGCATTTAGCAGATAAAGAGCTAAAGAGGAGAGAATATTTGACTCAACCGGACCAAATATTTCACTATCTTTTAGGAAACAAACTAAGTTTTTTCCCGTGAAGACGAAAGTTTATTTTGAAAAGCCTGTATCCGTGTAACGAGAAGGAGAGTGACTCGTAATAAATAAATACGACAGAAGACATCAAGCCGTCTGAGGAGAAGAAGAGCAGCTTCACGCTCCTCCGTCAATATCTAATCAGGAAGAGCAGCGAGTTAGCATCATGAAACACATTAGCATCGATTAAAGCGGAGAAACAGGAGAGCGAGTCGATAACGTGGCGCTGGCAGAGCAGGTGATGGTGAATAAAGAAGATATTAAATGAATATCTCATCTTTTTGTTCCTTCAATCTTTGATTTTCTTGCAAAAGGTAAGAATACAGTGAAGTGATCGTTAGCGTTATTAGCGACACCTGCTCCTCTTTATGGGATGTTCTCCACTCGTCAAAGAGCAGCAGATCTATTCCTGGAGCAGCTGGAACGACTCGAGAGCTGCAGGTGGGAAATAATGAAAGGAATTAAAAGAACGAGTTCTAATTAAAAAGCTGCGGGTCCAATAATAATAATTCAGCTCCATGAAGCCTTCAGTGAGCAGAAGAATTATCTGATGAATGCTACGCTAACGTTAGTTGAAGGAGGCGACCTTTGACCCCGTCGGTGGTCACAGATCCGGGTCTGCAGGTTACTTCTGTTCAGACGAACACAAACGTGAGTTCAGCGCTCTGAAGAGTCGAGGAACCAGCTGCTGCTCCGTCTCAACGTTCATCGTCATCGTTATTATTCATATTTGATTGATTTTCATGTCGTTCTGCAGCGTCGTGCTGATGTTTCTTTTGTATTCACGTCCAAACATTCAAATGTTGTACAAAGAACATTGTGCTTAAGGGTCAAATGCTATTTTTCCAAAAACCACATCGAGCATATAGAGATGTTGGATATGAAAGGATGCATATGTATTCATCTTTATACGCAGCGTGTTAGCGTCACTGACTCACCTCTGGTGTTGTGTGAGGAGGAAGACAGCGATACAACAGCTTCACTTCCTCCTCAGATAATACATCAAAGCCCTACAATATTATTATTGTTATTACTATTATTGTTATTATTGTTATTATTACTATTGTTTGGGTGTCGGTGTGTTTTTCTGCTGCTCTCGTCCAAAGCTGCTTCTTTACAGCGATGTGATGCCGAGACACCGATTATAAATACAAACCCACAATGTACGAACATCTGGGTAACAAACTAGGAGACATGAAGCTTCCTAGTTAGGAAACAAGGACCAACAACATTTCCTAGATAGGAAACAAGGACAAAAGAAGCCTCCTAGATAGGAAACAAGGACAAAAGAAGCTTCCTAGATAGGAAACAAGGACAAAAGAAGCTTCCTAGATAGGAAACAAGGACTAAAGAAGCTTCCTAGATAGGAAACAAGGACAAAGGAAGCCTCCTAGATAGGAAACAAGGACAAAAGAAGCTTCCTAGATAGGAAACAAGGACAAAAGAAGCTTCCTAGATAGGAAACAAGGACTAAAGAAGCTTCCTAGATAGGAAACAAGGACAAAAGAAGCCTCCTAGATAGGAAACAAGGACAAAAGAAGCTTCCTAGATAGGAAACAAGGACAAAAGAAGCTTCCTAGATAGGAAACAAGGACAAAAGAAGCTTCCTTGATAGGAAACAAGGACAAAAGAAGCCTCCTAGATAGGAAACAAGGACAAAGGAAGCCTCCTAGATAGGAAACAATGACTAAAGAAGCCTCCTAGATAGGAAACAAGGACTAAAGAAGCCTCCTAGATAGGAATCAATGACAAAAGAAGCCTCCTAGATAGGAAACAAGGACTAAAGAAGCTTCCTAGATAGGAAACAAGGACAAAGGAAGCCTCCTAGATAGGAAACAAGGACTAAAGAAGCTTCCTAGATAGGAAACAAGGACAAAGGAAGCCTCCTAGATAGGAAACAAGGACTAAAGAAGCTTCCTAGATAGGAAACAAGGACAAAGGAAGCCTCCTAGATAGGAAACAAGGACTAAAGAAGCTTCCTAGATAGGAAACAAGGACAAAGTAAAACATCCCTGTTTCAGCTCTTATATGTGGGCGCTTCTTTGGACCCGTTTGGTGTGTTTACTTCAGCTGCTTTAAGAAGAAGCTCTGAAGTATGAAGA
Source organism: Anarhichas minor (assembly GCF_050575085.1). NCBI lineage: Eukaryota > Metazoa > Chordata > Actinopteri > Perciformes > Anarhichadidae > Anarhichas > Anarhichas minor. Next base: position 4,534,633 of record NW_027466477.1, read on the forward strand.
ACAACTTTACAGTGAGACACATTTCACACTTCTTCTCTTCTGTGGATCTCATGTCTCCTTTGATTCCAGAAGGTGTATCTGACACCTGCCTGCTGTCCTTCACACCTGTGACATGTACAGAAGTGATGAGCTCATCACTTCTGTACATGTCACAGGTGTGAAGACATGCAGGTGTTTCCTGCCATCTCCCCCCCCCCACACACACACAAGGATGATAATCTGATGAAATATAAAATAGTGTGTGTGGGTCGGGGGGGGGGGGGGGGGGTCGGTGTGTGTGTGCCGTCTGGTGTTAATTGGCAGCAGAGCGATCATGAAGAATTCATGCTGGAATAACAGCGGATTATTCTCCTTTAATTAAAGACGCTGAGTCAACGTCGCCCGCATGAACATTTAACGAGAGACATCGCCAACGCAAAACGATTACTGAGCTCCTTTCCACACACACGCACACACACACCAGTGGCGGGCCGTGCATTCTATACCTGGGCCTTCACTGCTGTCCTCATCATGACGCACAGATGCGGTTATTGTTTGTTTCGTGTAAAAATGAAGCTCAAGACCTTTAAACACACTAACTGCAGAGTGCAGGTACATGAATACGCAGAGAGTTCTTTCTTCTGGAGAAACAAACTCAGAGATATTTTAAATTAAAGTCCAGAAAGTAAAACACAGAATCAGTGAATCACTCTCGCTGTGCGGAACCAGTCGGGGGTCTTAATGGCGGCGGCATATGTCAGAGCATTAATCTGATCTGGACGGCTAGAAAAGACGGAGAGTGTTCGGGGGGAGTATTGTGGATGAAGGGTGTTGTGGGCGGAGCACCGGAGGTTGAGGCAGATTGTGTTCCCCTGATTTGTTAAATGTGGGTCAGCGCTCAGTCTGTGACGGATCAGACTAACGCTCTTCTTGTCATTTAGCTAGGCTAGCAGTTCCCCCCTGATTCCAGTGTTTGTGCTAAGCTAGGCTAACAGACAGAGATGTAAATCTCTCATCTGCCTCTGGGGTAAAGTTTTTATACTAAAAGCATAAAACACAACCTGTGTGTTTCTATGTAATCGTTCAGTAGATTCACTCGTTATTTGCTATTTAAAGCGATTGCTTCTGTGAGAATTAAGTAATAATCTCGTGTAATCATGAAATCCTTTCAGTAAAACCTGCTAACCCTTGTTTTTAGTTTCATCACTGCGACTTCATGGTTTTTACTCCTCGCCAGGAAAATATTTAAAATTCACTTTTATTATGTCAAATATGAAAAAAGCATCTTTTTTGCATATCTGCCTAAATCCTCAAACTTTTTACAGCAAATCTTATTTAAAAGTCTTTATATCCACACATTAAAAACTAAAGATGTTTCTGTTAAATATGCAACATGAATGAGTTTTAAAGATATGTGGGCAGATATATGAACATCAATCAAAACTTAAATGTGTTTTAATTAAATGTAGATATTTAGGATTTCTTCATGTACCAACGTATCAAAGAAGACAATATCACCTCCGTTACTCTCACCTTTATTTAAACAGGTCTGGTTCTGCTGGTTATGTGGACGTAAACATGCATTTATGTTTATGAGTCGTTCTGCTGGATGACGGAGAGGATTATTAACTCATCTGTTTCTCAATCGGCAACAAACACAAATCTCTTGTTCCTTCAAATTACAGCTGAACTTTCCACCAGAAATCCCTGAGATCTGTTCCCCGATTGTCAACAACTAAACAAACAAACAAACAAACGGAGGGTCGAAGGTGTTTTTTAAGTATAAATTAAATTGCAGCGTCTACACTCATTAAATAAAACAGGATGAAGGTTCAGCAACAATATCATTTCATTGGAAATAAAGAGCGATTTATCTGAACTTGTTCGTCCTCATCTGAGAGGATAAAAGTTTAAATAAGAAGCATCTTCCTGGTGATTCACGATTAATGTTTCATCCAGTATTTGTCTGACCTGTCTGTCATCCCCCCCACCCCCGACGACCTCTGACCCCGAACAAAAGGAAGCGGCCGGATTAATCAGCTCCCTATGGGGGGGGCGTTAATCCGCTCTAATCCAGCACATTAGATGATGCCGGCACGCTCCTCTTTTCTTTTGGTGTTTTGCGGCGGCGACGTGGCCGTTCTGCTGTAATGACCATCGTGGGATTAAGTGAGAGCGTTTAAGCCACTTCTCCACGTCGACGTGAACAACAGCGATTTAAAAACACCAGACATTTGGATTTAATAAAGTGACACAACAGGAAGAGAGTGTTTACAGCTGGGGGGGTTAAGGTACAAGGCGTAATCCCGCCACAACAATACGGCTCACACAATTAAAAACGACAACGTCTGTCAATATTAGTACGGAGACAGATAGCAGCCGTCACTTTAATCCCTGATAAACCTGCAGCCATTAATCCCTCGTTTACTGCTGCAGCCCGACACACTGAACACGGACTTACTTTCCTTATTACTGAAAGTTTGACATTGTTTCTGTTTTCTTCACTCAAGTGTTTTATTTTTAAATAATGTAAAAAAGACGGTCTGTTAAACTTTAAATCCAGGAAAACCTCCTAATACTGATTATTTTATTAAAATGTTTACAGCACAATTAAAATAGAAGGAATCAGGTCAAAGAATCGTCTTTAGACACAAATAGGATGACTTGCTCTGCTGCGTCCACGGGGAACTTTACAGTGTTGGTCGTACTAAACAAGGCATTTCAAGTTGTCACTTTGGGGAATTGTTGAGCGTTTTACACTAATCTTTCACATAAACAATCAAATATTGAATAATAAGGATATTGGTAGTTGAATATTGGAAGTAACTTTAGTTACAGAGCTAAACTTGTACTGTTGAACTTCTTCAGTGTTGTCCATACTTTGTTTTCTGGTTGAACAGTTTCTCGACCCGGATTAACGGCAGACGGTCAGATTGAGAAATGACTAATGAATACAAAAGTTGTTGTTAAAATCTAGAAAACATTCTTTATATTTATATATTTGAAACAGCGTCCTAAAGATTTTATAGGTGTGTAACGTCTGAGAGCCTGCAGTCATTCATAACTAACATTTCTGTGGCAAGCAAGAGGAAATATAATATGACTTTTGTAGATTTTAAGACTTTTAAATATCTTTCAAGGATTCCTTTTTTGAGGAAGCTGAATTCTAAGCTTTTTGAAGACTCTTCCAGTCCTGCAGCTGCGGGCGACCATAGACCTCCGGTTCTTTAAAGTGAAGCCAAGCTTCATGTGTTAAAGCTGCATTCTCTCTAGTGACCACCAGGGGGCGACTCCTCTGGTTGTATAGAAGTCTATGAGAAAATGACTCTACTTCTCTCTTGATTTATTACCTCAGTAAACATTGTAAACATGAGTTTATGGTCTCAATCTCTAGTTTCAAGTCTTCTTCAATACAGCATGATGTTCATTTAGTACATTATGGTCCATTTAGAGTCAAACAGACCATAAAGCAGGGGATGCTTTAGGGCGGGGCTACACGGTGATCTCTACCAGAGACGTATACGGCGTCTCTACGTCACTCCTCCTCAGTCCAGATATGGTCACTTCCTGTTCACTGGTAGTGGAAAAAAGTGATGGCGACGGCCGTAATCGCGAAATCATTGTCCCGTCAGATGCAAAGACAGATATTAGTTTTATTTCTACGCGTCCAGTAGCGACACGTTTAGCTTAGCTTAGCACCAAAGGAGGGATGAAAGAAATCAATCAGTTTGGAGCTGATTCTATCTGATATAATTGATCATAAGTTGAATTGTTAAGGTGTTGAGCTGCATATACAGTGAATATACAGCATATTATTCTACTGGTAGTTATTCTGAGGAACGGGCAGTAAAGAGAGGAGATGTTTCTCATATTTACTAATGATTAACCATTCATTTTGATTTATGCCTCACTGCAGTGCAAAGAAATGACGCCACACAAACTAAATCATATTCATAAATATCTAATTGTGTATCCATATCATTTAGTGATGAGATGGAGCCATCCCACGTTGTTAGCGGTTGATGTTTGTCGCTTTATTGATCATTTCTCCAAGAGGTGATATAATTATGTTGAGCAATCTGTGACACTGCCAGGTATCTAATCATTATGTTGTCAGACGTCATGCTGTGTTGTCCTCATTTATAAGTTAATTTCCTCTCACAGTCTTCACATTTTACTTTTAGTGTTTAAGTTACTAAATAAATACAATGTCTGAGTGCAGGACTTGTAATGGAGACTGTTTCTATTGTTTTACTAAACATTTGATGTGGTTAGTTTTGGTTTCACATTGTAATCATACGAGGGTGCTAAAGAACGTTACATGACTTGCCTACGTCCGGTCGGCATCACCTCATCCTCTATATTTGTAATTGATTGATTGGTCGATGGGCGTCGGCATGTTGTCGTGTACAGGTGCATCATAGGATTGACATGTGATGACCAAGAGAACCGATCAATCCCATTGACAGAAACTAACACTATGACATCGACACAATACTACCCACACACACACACTCATGTTTACACACACACACACACACATACAGTCCTACATTACCAACAGTGAACCACCACATTAAGTGTGGACCTCTGTTTCTGGTCATTTTAAGAAAAACCAAAATAGAACAGAAAATTATCTCTAAAAGGTCTTTTCACAGAATATTACTGCAAATGTGCTTTTTCATTGTTATTGCAGATATTTTCAAGAAATAAAACTTGCGTTTTTTTCCTTTTTAGTAATTTATGTGATTGTAACTGTGTTGCTCTGCACTAAAGACATGTTCTAGTTCTCTCTACTTCTAGTCATGATGGTTCTGTTTCCATAGAGGTGCAGGACTTTACATTACAGTGTAAATCGAGACCACAGAGAGAAAAATGTGACAGAAACGCCCGGAAACTGCTGGATGTTCGGAGGATTAAACGTCGTGGACGTCGGACAGAAAACAGACGACCAGTCTGACTCCCAGTTGCTCCCTCACAGATTCACAGTTTCCTCTGCCGCTCTCTTGTCGAGCGTCAAGGTGACAGCCACTTTGAAGTTAAGCAGCAGATTAAATTAGGGTTTCAAAAATCTCTTTTTGGAGTCGTTCATTCAGACATGAAAAGATTAAGGGGCGGCGATGAAAAGGGATTCTAGTTAAGACCTACATTATCGCAGACCTCGGCGGCCAGACACACAAAAAAAAGAAATGCGGCGCATTTGAAGCCATTTGAGGATCAGTGTAAATGATTTCTTTGTGGACGAGTGAATGAAATTATAGAGCAGGGACCTCTCTCTCTCTCTCGCTCTTCTCTCTGTTATCAACCTTGCAAATGGACAGGGCCTGTGAATCAGACACACTTTAATTTCTGACAAAAAAGGGCTCAGGGACAGAGGAGCCGAGACACCAGGTGAGGTTATTCACCTCGAGCTCGTGTTTACCGAGACGGGGAGAGAAATTCAACCTCACCAGGAGCTGAAAGACGGCTGATGGATGGAACAAACAAACTGAGACTTCAATTAAAAAAGAAATGGAAATATCTCATCCCCCCCTCTCTCACAGATTGGATTTATATTGCTGGAGTTTATTGCCTGGTTACCTCTCATTGCCCCGCTCATTTCAAAATGTTGATTAGTTTGGAGGCAATAAATAAATCGATGGCTACGGGGCCTAAATTGTTTCCGGGGGAACGCTAGTCTGCTCGAAAGGGAAGTGGACCTGAACCACGACGTGACCGCCATCTTTAAAAAACACTTCAGGAGGGCTGTTGAAGGCGTAGGCTTCACAGGTGAGATCTTTATCCTCAATGAGTTGCAGAACTGTCTCATTTAAACGCTAAGGGTGTATTAGTATAATAATACAAAGTAAAGATACGTTTTCCTTCTTTGGTTTTGAATTGAAAATGTTTCCACACATGATTGATTGATGTCATGATTTTGTTCTGCTAGTTTTCGCAAAGAGAACATAATTTGATAAGAAGTTCATGCAAAAGGTCAGACAGGCTGTGAATCGTTATTATTTCCTGAGTTCAAACAGGATGTTGGTAGAGAGCTCCAGGAACGAGTCCTAAAACCAGACATGAGTCAGCATTTTTTAACACTTCCTGTTCTTTTGTCTCAAAGGCAAAGTGTTTTTGGTCAGATGCTTGAAATAAGGTCTGTAGTTAACACAAGCTGAAGAGAATCTAACGATGTATTAGATAGATAGATTCATAGATGGATGGATAGATTGATCAAAACATATATGGATAGATCCATAGATAGATCCATAGATAGATCCATAGATAGATAGATATTCAGATGGATGGATGAAAGTGGATTGGAGATACTGAATATGTACTTGGGGCTAAATGTACTCTGTCTGCTGAACTCAACACACAGAAACGCATTTAAACTTCACATTTCCATTAGCTGACACTCAAGCTGAGCATTGAATCCTCTCCTCACTTTCTGTCATCAGGCTGAGAGAGAAGAGACAACTCTCCTCATCCAAACATTCGATGCTGTGCTGCCTTCGATAGAGAGTCAGAGAAGCTGTTGACATGTTAATATCTGATCATTGGCCAGTTCCCTTCCCTATACTCTCACTGTGACAGACAGCATTACATAAAGGTAGCAGCTGTCACATATCCAACAAGTTGTTGGAGAGCAGGAGCTCGGTCTGGACCAGTCAATGCAGTCTAAACTCCTGCTCCAACACTGAGGCTATTCTGTTATTCTGCTGCTATTGGAGTCCCACAATGTGTTCAAAGAAATCACTGGAAGCGGTCAGAGTTCGAAGCAATAGAGTTTATTCTTTGAGCGATAAATAAACCCGAGCAGCCCCCGGAGTCCAACTGATTATCCTGCTCTGAACACGGTCTCATATAGTTCCTCCGTCTGGGGCCACAGCGCCACCTTCCGCTTTAAACTCCTCCGTTATAATGGTGTGATATTGTTCTGGTTATAATGGTGTGATATTGTTCTGGTTATAATGGTGTGATATTGTTCTGGTTATAATGGTGTGATATTGTTCTGGTTATAATGGTGTGATATTGTTCTGGTTATAATGGTGTGATATTGTTCTGGTTATAATGGTGTGATATTGTTATGGTCCCACCGTTTCCTGTTTCTAGTGGTGTCTTAAAAAGTCTCAAACATTTTCCTGACACCAATATTTACAGGAGTTTCCAAACTGGATTTTTAAAAACTTTAATTCTTTCCAAGTTATACATTGACTCCAACAGGTTATATGTTGAACCACTTAAATCAAACTACATTAAGAGTAATTCTGATGTTCTGATTTCGTAGATGTGAGCCTCATTTAGACTTGTTAAGAGTCACCAGAGGGGCGTTCGCTGACCTGTTTTATATCAGACAACTAAGCGCTAAGATCTCCTCAGCTTGTGTTGAGATTATTTTGCTAACGTTGTAGCTGAAGTTGGTTAGCTTAACTCGGTGCAGAGGCACCGTGAACACAATCTCAGTCAGAGAAATACTCGCCTAAATTCAGCATTTTGTTTCTCACTTCTAATCAGAACCCCTCCGCTGGTCCTCTCACGCTGGTCTGTTAGAAACGAAGGTAACTGTACCACCTTCATTATTGTCCTGTCATTAACCTGAAAGTTTTCATCGTGAAAGTTTCTTTTCAGACCGATGAATCCTGACTTTTCTACCTTTGGTTGTGTGTTCGTCATCTGTTACAACCTTCCAGCCTTCTTCTCGCTGTCTGTGCTTAACGAGCTGTTGTTGCTGTTGATAGATGACGAGCTAATTAACAAACAGGTGTGACAGCATACTCAGGCGCTCTCATCAACATGACAGCAGCATCACCGCTGATCCATGAAGACGAGCTCTGGATTCTATCTTCAGAAGCTGAAGACCTTCTCTTTACTGTGTGACAGTCTCAGTGATGTCATGTTTGTGTCCTTTATTATATCCTTTAATCAGCCAGCGTTCTTTAACTCTTCACTGAACGCTTTCATCGCTTGTTTTATCGGGTTACATGTTTGCTGTTCTGTCCTGTAATTGTAATTGTGATCTTGAACATGTATTATATTCATACATAACAGTCTTGCAGAGAGTTGATCTGAAAACAACCTGCTGCTCCAACTTCCTTCTTAATCTCTTTAAGTGACGAGCCCCAGAGTTTTGCTGAGCTTTTTTAATGTTTCTTTGAACTAATTATGAGCTAGTGTCTGTGAATCAGGTAAACACAGAGCTTCATGTTAACGTCTCACCAGCAGCAGCACATCGTACTACGTACTTCAACAATACTGTGTTTCAACACGTCAATAAAGCCTCTCACTTGTTTCTGCTACATGAAGGTTCGAGTGTCGTGTGAATCCATATGCAGTTTCTTAAAGGAGCCTTAAATCCATAATCCATCTATAACTGGATGAGGTCTCTCTGGTCCACAGACCTCCTGTCATGAGATCCATTCATTGGTTACTCTCCAGATCAACTGGCTAATAGAAAGACGACAAACTCTTAATACGTCACTGACCAGACATTCAAATAGAGCTGATCGGGCGACATCACTGAAATGAATTCACCACAAAGTCCTGCAGTTGATTCTCTTCACTGCCGATCAATCAAGTCCACAGACCCCCAGACCCCCCCCCCCCCCACAGACCGTGTTCAGTGATTCACGTCCTCTGCAGCTGGAATCAGAAGAACAGAAACATTCGGGGACAGTTGTCGTGTAAACAGAGCGACTGAGACTCGGAGGATATTTATATGTAATTCTTCACTTGTTTATAAGAACATTTGTTATTTCATATGTACGCACTTCATTTTGCATCTTCACAGACGACCCCAATTTATTTTCAAGCGTTTCTATTTTGAGGATGAAAAGCACTGGATCAGGTTTCAGTAACGCTCACATGTCACCTGTGCAGCTGCATATCGTCTCATAATCAGCACAATAAGCATTGTTCCCTTGTTTGAGATACTAAACGTTATAACGTCTCGAGGCATATTAGTGACACACCCACAAATAAACCATAGAAGAAGAAAGAGTCATGTCATCGTGACTTTGCATTAGTGCCGGTTCTATTAAAAACCCAGACGATGCTCATTTCCACCACAACTGTTTATTGTCAAACAAGATGATGAACACACAATGCTTCCCCTGTGAGAGGTCCGTCTTCCTCTCCCACTGAGGACATTCAGGAGCCTCACATCTTAAATTAACTGTCAGATGAGCGGAAGTGTCGTATTAAGAGTTTTGCTGTTTCTAAAAGTGCAAAAATGAAGATATAACAAATATAAGGAAAAGGTTATTATTTCCCGTTAATAAATAAGTAATAACTTTGACTTGTTGGTCCTGATATCTCCCGATGAATTTAAAGAAGCTGCAGTTCTCTCACGTGATTTATGTCATTGGGGAACGAAATTAAACTTCTTTCTTTGTTTCCTTCCAGAAGCTTCAGGCTCCAGGTTCCTACTTTATTATTCACACTTCTCCACTGAGAACAAGCTCGGACGTGTTTGTATTAAAATCTGTGCCCCCCTTAAAGGAATGTTTCTCAGGGTGGCCATGGCCAGCGGGCGCCTGACCTCAGACTCTGGACTGGAGGGATGTACCTGGCGGGGGCCCGGAGGATTGTGGGTAAACCTCGGAGGCCCTTCGGGGCCGGCCGCTACAAAGCTGCTCTGACAAATCAGCCGGAGGGGAGGAGGAGCAGAGCCGAGGCCAGGAGGACGGAGGACGGAGGACGGAGGCCCGGGGCGATGCACAGCTCTGCTCGCTCTCTCACTTCACTTCTTCTTATTTTCACCACCGCTGGTGAAATCAAAACAAATCTTATAATAACTCTTTGCATTACAGATTAACATGTCAATCGTTTGCTTCTATTACGTGATGAATCCTTTAGTTTATAAAATGACAAAAGTAATGAAAGTTGTCTTCAAACTGCTGATTAAAGGGATGCATCATGAACAATCCTGTCGTAACCACGAATGGTTTCTAACACGAATATCAACGGTTTCATTTACATCCACGTCTCAGCAAACATGTAGGCTGCTGGTATTGTTTAGACACATCGTTATCCTCATGTAACCAGGCAGCAACCTCTACACAGAGACCTGTCAATCACCGTGTAGCCCCGCCCTAAAGCATCCCCTGCTTTATGGTCTGTGTGACTCTAAATGGACCATAATGTACTAAATGAACATCATGCTGTATTGAAGAAGACTTGAAACTAGAGATTGAGACCATAAACTCATGTTTACAATGTTTACTGAGGTAATAAATCAAGAGAGAAGTAGAGTCATTTTCTCATAGACTTCTATACAACCAGAGGAGTCGCCCCCTGGTGGACACTAGAGAGAATGCAGCTTTAACACATGAAGCTTTGACTTCACTCTAAAGAACCGGAGGTTGTCTCCTGGTTCAGAAAAAAAGTCAATGGAAAGAGGCAGAATGTCTTCCCTCATGAACTACCACCGCTGTGTTGCTTTAGATCAATCGATCCCCCACCGCTCCGCTCGCCTCTTCATGAAACCAACGGGTGAAGATGTGTTTGGTTCCCTGCTGCTGGAGCGTTAAGGTTTCATGCCAGAGGAACCTAATCTGAACAGTATCCTCTGTGAGGTCAGCCAGCAGCCTCCAGCAGCAGATCAATACATCACAGATCAATACGTCCTAAGTTTCCTCGTGTCGGACGCAAACACACATGAAGAGAAATGCCAAGTTGACATTTTGCAGCTAGAAAGCGTTTCCCCTGGACAGCATGTGAACATGTGGACGGAGACCAAGTCATCGACGTGTTAACCCATTCATTCCCTGTTGATTTTAACATTGTGGCGAGGGCCGTATAAGTGAAGTGCATTATGGGTAACTACACTATTTAAGAGCTTCGTAAACGGGGAGATTCTCCAGAGACCAACATGAGATTATTACATTTGAAGAGTTTATATTTTTACACATTCAAGATAGAAGCTCATGAGAATCGCTTTTTCCATGTATTCCTGGTTGTTTCCTGGATTTAATATTTAATATTTATATTTAAGGAAACAGTATTATATAACACAACATTATCTCTTACTGTACAAGAGGAAGTCAGAGAAGTCTTTGAAAGCTCAAACTGCAAACACATCACCCAAAATGCATTTAAACACCATTTCATATTAATATTTAAATAACTACAGAACAATAAATAAAATGCAAATTAATTCATGCAAATGTAATTTAATTTGCATAGTGATGTGTACATAGCCTACAGACGCCCAGGGAGATGATTGAGTATGTGAGATGTAATACTGAATGATAACCTCGGGGTAGAGCAGTATTAGTGAGTATAGTACAGAGTATCAGTGAGTATAGTACAGAGTATTAGTGAGTATAGTACAGAGTATCAGTGAGTATAGTACAGAGTATCAGTGAGTATAGTACAGAGTATTAGTGAGTATAGTACAGAGTATCAGTGAGTATAGTACAGAGTATTAGTGAGTATAGTACAGAGTATCAGTGAGTATAGTACAGAGTATCAGTGAGTATAGTACAGAGTATCAGTGAGTATAGTACAGAGTATCGTCCTAAATACTTCACAGGTAACAGTAGTACACACTCATACCTGCAACAGGACAAATAAGCCCGTTTTAAAGCACCTCCAGTGAATATCGTTACCAGAAGCTCACAGATGTAATGTTTCTGTTCATTTACAGTTATTACATTCAGCCATCACACTCTTCTTGTGCTGCTCAGTGTTTCTTATTTGATTTGTGGTGATTTAATGTTTGGTGTTAGAAGTTGTATTGTTTGGTTCCATAAATGTCTTCTAACATCTCGGAAAGATGGTGAAAGTAAATGTTTATTTTTATCCATAAATAAATAAATATATTTTTAAAAGTACATAAAATTCTCATTTATAGATTGTGGTCACACATGGTGAGCAATAAGAAGATGACCGTCTGTGTATCAGCCAATCAGCTCGTCTCCTTGATGATTTGCTATAAAACCAATGCTGTCGACTCAGTTTTTGCCAATTCAGTAACTTTCTCACTTGATTGATTGATTGATTGACTTCTTCAGACCTTCAGGGAAAATGAAGAAACATATGAATCAGTGAAAGACGTCTCACACAAACCGGGTTCGTTTCCTGACGTGTTCTTGGGTTCAATAAGCTGCTCGTGAACTCTATCGATGCTCACGTGTAGCCGTATGAAACCAGAATAAACACACTTCATGTGATTTAATTGCAACAAACGGATCGTTTTAGTATGTTTATGATGCTTTACTGACTGCAGAGCAGCTGAAAGGTTTTTTGGGACGGTGGCAAAACAATAGAAATAGTCTGGATCCCTGTAGACCAGCTGCTGTGATGGATCTGGATCTTGTCATGTGGATCATCAACGATGATCAATGATCAATAATTAGTATGCAACATTTCTTCATTTCCAAAACTCTGGGGTTTAGTTACTCTTTAAGCTTTTTCATATTTGTGAAAACTAATAACTTTAACTCTTCACACTTTAGATTATGCGCAATAATTTAAGTATTCATCAAGTTCATTAGCAGTGAAATGTGATGTTTTCTTCCAGCTGACTAGTCCTGAGAGCATTAAACACTCTGAGTTTACTGTGAAACAGCCGGTGAAGTGGACGGTAAGGACGCACTAATCAGTCTTTCAACGGACTAAAAGTCAAAAAGGAGGCAATTAAGCTTCATCTCCACCTGCAGTGATGTGAACCCGACGTGTTTTCATCATGGAAATTAAGAGCATTTCACACACACACACACACACACACACACACACACACACACACACACACACACACACACACACACACACACACACACACACACACACACACACACACACACACACACACACACACACACACACACACGTTTGGCTGTAAAGGATTACAGCGGTGTAGCAGTAATTAGTTGTGGCGTAATGAACATTTGGCCCTGTGGCGAGGAATAATTAAGCAGCACTCTGCGCTGATCGTAACGAGGCGACGAGGCCAGAAAAACCTCGCAAGTTCACCGGTGCTCCCGCTCAATGGGATTCATTAACACGCCGAACTTCTTTCCCCGACACACAGCGCATGAATAAAACATACATACATGTACTGTATGTAAATAATTCAGCCCTCTGTGTCCTTTCTACATGTGTGTTCATCAGGGTCCAGAAGTGTGTTTTGGTTTCAGTGAATAGTGAAGATGACACAAGCAGCAACGAGGTCATTTAATGTTATCACCATCACACTACATTCACTCAACTCTGGTTTCTGAAAAATCCAGTTTCACGTTAGTTTGGTATGCGAGTACTACATTACCCATGAGCATCTCCTGCTGATGTCAGCAGAAATATGCATGCATGTTGAAACATCTGGTTCTATGAATGTTAAATAATAATCCAGACATTAAAGCTGTCAATCAATAGTCCAACAGTGGACTTCATCTGTACAGACTTCAGGCAGGATCACGAGCGTTTTACAGCAACAGGTGTTTCAGTTCAACCTGTGACCGAGTTAACTGGAGACCTACAGCTGAACGCATCACTGGTTGCTCGTAGTAACAGTAGACTGTGATTGGACGTAGTCATGATGATGTCACCCGTTGGTTTGTGGATGTTCTGAAGCCTCGAGTTCGCCGATTTCGCCGTCGCCATCTTGTTTTTTTTGCAACCAGTGACCAGGAAGTGACCATATGTGGACTGAGGAGGAGAGATGTAGAGACGGCATATACGTCTCTGGTAGAGACCTGTCAATCACCGTGTAGCCCCGCCCTAAAGCATCCCCTGCTTTATGGTCTGTGTGACTCTAAATGGACCATAATGTACTAAATGAACATCATGCTGTATTGAAGAAGACTTGAAACTAGAGATTGAGACCATAAACTCATGTTTACAATGTTTACTGAGGTAATAAATCAAGAGAGAAGTAGAGTCATTTTCTCATAGACTTCTATACAACCAGAGGAGTCGCCCCCTGGTGGACATTAGAGAGAATGCAGCTTTAACACGTGAAGCTTTGGTTTCACTTGGCAGAACCGAAGGTTATTGGTTGGTAGATCTGAACAAATAAGTCTGTATTTAAAACTCATTAAAAGGCTTTTACGAGTTCTGTTGCCGTTACTTCGAGCTACTGCGGCGCATTCGGCTAAGAGTCACCAGTTAACACGGTCACTGGTTAAACTGCAACACCAGCAGCGTCTATGGGAGCAAGCTATTATGTTGACCACCACTTGACCAAACCTCTATCTGGACACTAGCTCATGTTTTCTACCCTCTGATGAAACACAGAGCAGGAAAGTCACTTTGTTGAGGTTTCATTCTCCATCTTTGGTGACAACCAGCTGTTGCACGATGTTAAATCAGGTTTCTACAGAAAGTGATCGGCTAAGGGTACATCCTACAAAACCTGAGGCTCTGCAACTGAATACATATTAAAGACATGCACCCTGGGAGTCATAGTTGACTTTCCTCTGCATGTTTTGAAGACTACGGTCTTTTTTTATAGTCAAACAACTTGACATTGTTTAAGCCAGTTCATGAGAAGTAATATGGTTGACAAAAAACTGAATAAGTCTTTTACTTCCAGAAATAGCTCCTCAAACAAAACTACGCTAAACATTCTGCACAAAGTGTTCTTTGAAGGAGAAGATTTAAACCAGTGTTGCCAACTCGTATCCAATGAAAGCAGCGTCACACTGAGTCTGACACTGATCCTCACCATGTCCTTTAGTACCAGTGGAATGTCTCTGAAACACCACATCAGGGACATGACCTCCGTCTATCAATTCATCCGTGTGTTTCACTACTGAAGACCAGGATGGAGCCAGAAAATCCCCCGAAAATCAAGAAGGAAGTGCAGATGAACTCTCTCCTCTCGCTATAGCCCGAGCGAGCCCCATTTGGGGCACTGGTACCGGTACCGAGGTTCCGAATGGACTTTTCATCAAGAAATATGAAAAATGGTCCAGACATGTAAAATATCGAAAAAAAGAAAAAAAGTCCGGGCAAAATCATCATGCAAGCCATTTTACACAATTATACACAGTTATACACAAACTAATTCAATACACTAGAAGATTTATCACAATATCAGGATTTTTCTGCAAAAAATCCGCCAACTATGCAGCAGAAATTCATCTTTCATCACAAAGCCGGCAGCGAAAATGGCGGAAGGATACATGATTTTGCACGAGGGCTCGATACGGCGTCGACCCAGCGTGTCCAAATAGACCTCCGACAAAGCATTCAAAGGTCACAAGACAAACCCCAAGAAACCGCACACTGCTCTCGATAAATAAAATTGAAAATCTACATACCTTTTGGTGATTTTCGTCCTTAAAAAAACAGTTATTCCATTGAAAGTTGCTGCAGCGCTGTAGTGCATTTCCTGCTCTGTCTGCCTGCATTGAAATGAACGTGCTGTGACCTGGCATGCGAAAATGACCCGCATTCTTCGCCTGGACCAATCTATTTTTCGCATGGGGGTCGAGCCCACCTTATCAAGATTTATACTGACTAATGTCCCTCAGCATTCCAAATAACACCCCTGATGGCTTTCAATGGACTATTCCGGACCTAACGACGTGTCATATAATTAAATCCGCCAATCACAGGCCTTACAAATCCCACATACACACTGAGTCAGAGCAGGTTTTTTTCATGGATGACACATATGACATTTGGAAATAACTGAACATGGCTGAAAATTATTGCAAACTGCTTTATTATGATGTATTGAACACTCTTAGTGATAAAGCAAGTGAATAGATAGTTAATATGTAGTTATATAGTATATCAAATTAGAATAGAGCAGCGCAAAACCTGGTTCCAAAAATGAAAATTTGGCTTGAAATTCTGTACTCAGACCTCCTTTATGCTGGCCTGCTAAGTAAAATTAGCTTGGACAGACCAGAAACCTGTTGTGCTATGACTGTGGAGTATTTTTAGGCTTCAATCTGCATTATTTCAAAAAAGTGCTTTTTTTTCAGGCGAACCTGGAACTTTTCAATTTGAGCTGTGTGCCATCTTCATTCACTATTAACCAGTAACATATACACAATATTTACACATCTGAACATGTCTCTCACAAGTTTTACCTGTATTATACCATCAAAACTATTAAAATAGACCTTGTAGTTTCAGATTTACAGTCTTTTAAGTATGGGTATGCAATTTTCGAGCAGAGGCATAAAAATAGGGCTAGGGCTATAAAGGTTTTAAGACTCTATGTCCGACTGCTGCTCAATACAGATTGATCGTTTTTTTCTTATTATATATATGTTGTCTAAATGTTTTTTTTATCTATTGCACTGTATTCACTTTATATGTTTATATGTTTATATGTTTATATGTTTATATGTTTATATGTTGGACTGGAGAGAAACGTCGTTTCAACTTCGGTACATATTGTGGAATTGACAATAAAGCTAACTTTGAGCTTTGAGATGGCAGCAGTCCAGGCCTGGCAGAGCTCAGTAGAGAAGACACCAAGCGTCTGCAGACAGTCTCAGACTATTCACCACGATGATCTATTTGTGCTCACGTCTCTGTTCTCTAACATCGGGGACGGTGAGATGGATCAGGTTCTGTTGATGTGAAGTGACGCATTTGTGACGGTTTTCCAAAACGTTCGTTGCCAAAATGTTTTATTATTATTAGTGCTGGGCAACGATTAAAATATTTAATCGTGATTAATCGCATGGATTTGTTGCGATTAATCGAGATTAATCTCATTGTTATGGCAAAGTTCAATAATGAATTCAAAAGTAGTGTATTGCGCACTTTTATTTTAAAAGTACTGCTATATGAATAAAAGGGCAATAACATTTGGTTCACGAGATGCAGGTAGCATGTTTTATACTTAATGTGAATATAATTCATACTTTGTTGGCATCTTATTCTGAAAACCAGATGTTCGTCTGAAGAAACCGGATGTTGTCTCACGTTAATCTTTCCGCTAACTTTCAAAGTCCTTCGCTCGCTCCTGATCTGTGCCGTTTAAATGCGTTTACCGTGAATGTCAGCATATAGGTGCACTAACATGTAAGTGTCTGCTGACTTTACTGCAGCGATGTCCAGTAGTCTCCAGGGAGAGCAACAGCTGGTGCAGCTTCTCTCTTTATTTCTGCCCCCCCCCCCCCCCCTCGACCAGAAGCGGAAGTCGCCTTTTCTCTACGGCAACCCTGAAGGGACATATCATCTCCAATACAAAACGATAAACATGAGACAGTCTGTTACAATAATAATAAATTAAAAATACTTACCTGTTTTTTTGTTGTTGTTGTTTTTTAATTATTATTATTATTATTTTTTTTGTTTTTTCCCATCTCAAAAGGCTCAAGGACACACACACACTAACACACACACATACATACATACACAACTGACTATAGGATGTTTGCTGGCTTTTATCCCACTGTTCTTTCATCCTCTTGTTGTTATGTATATGTATTGTCTCTTGTCTTTCAATAAAAAAAAAAAAAAAATGTAATAAATTTTAAAAATGCGTTAACGCGCGATAAAATAATTGTCGGCGTTAATGAATGCGTTAATGTGAAATTAACGCGTTAACTTGCCCAGCACTAATTATTATTAGTTATCTTAAGCCCAACCATGATGTTTTTCACGATGACTATGTCTGTGTTGCATTATTAGATGCTCAGAGAAAATGCTACGCTAGTGTGATGACAAAGTACAAAGAACGAAACGTCAACGGGTCAAACAAACAGGACTTTAAACCGGGAGACCGGGGTTCATGTCCGAAGGGTTATTTTGAGTTACTTGTCTTCCGTACTTACTTACTCTAAGACCAACCGTGATGTTTGTCCTAAACCTAACTCATTTGTTTCTGTTAAACCTCAGCAGGTGTTCTTGTTTGAATCAACGTTACTCTGGTGTTTCTTGCCACCGTAGCGGAGCGCCAGTGAGAGAGCGACGGTCTGACCGAGTCGCTGTGACAACGCGTTGGAATCGTGTCTTCGTTTGAACGCAGCTCGTGTCAGTTTGTTCAGATGTTTTCTACATCAGATTTATTCTTCCACTTTCATGTTTATGTCAATTGAATAAAGTCCTTGAATCGTGTTAATCAATCAGCGTTTGAAGCGTCGGAACAAGTACAGTTCCTTCCTACGGGTTCCTCCGGATGAAGAAGCTTTTATGACTCACTGCAGGATTAAACGACTCCCTCATGATGGATATTTCTTGTAGTAAATGTCGACTTTTCTCAGCCTCTAATGTGCTTTACCTTCCTTGACATTGCACCATGCAACCAGTCAGATTGACTTGTGAATTATGTCAAAAAATATCCTGCAGATGAAAGACTCCTTTGAAAGCAGCAGTGAAAGAAATCAAGTCTTTCAGCCGGCGTTTGAACGTCGACGCGGCGCTGCCAGATCAAAATCCGCTCAAACAATAACATTTCTCCTTTTTCTTTATTGTGATTAGGTCTGATTTTCTGACAGCCACTAAAATAATTGTAAAAGTAATGAGATAGTGGCAGTTTTTCTCTCCTTTCAAATAATGAAAAGATGATGAAAACAGCCGTGACTCCAGGAAGGAGCGTTGCTGGGCGGGAAAAGGACTTCAAAGGGAATGATAAGCAAATGTAGCCGAGCTTTCATTCTGAATTAAGTCAACCAGACACTTTAATCAAATTGTTTCACAGGAATCAAACTACAAACACAGAACCAGAGAGAGAGAGAGATTGATTTTCAACTTTCTGCAACACACTGACGACCACTTCTTCCCATTTATGGTGATTTTTATGTCTTTGAGTCTTTCTGTTGACCTCCGTCAGTCCTTCTGTAACACCAACGCTTATATAAAGCAGACAGAAGGAAGCTATCGTGCTCCATTATGCACTTTCTCCACTGGTTTGGCATGTTGACGTGATGAGGACCAAATCCACTTTGGTTATAAATACAAAATTATATTTGAGATTTACTGATAATCGTTTGGACGAAGTCTGTTAAAGTCCAGATGTTTGGTTTCAGCTATTATTGGATGTTATTCCCTCACAGCAAACGCTACAGCAGTACTGGTTCATCACGGTGCGTTCAAGCTGGACTTTATAGTTCTTCAAAGTTCAAACCAGGAGACAAACTCCGGTTCTGCAAAGTGAAGTCAAAGCTTCATGAATTAAAGCTGCATTGTCTCTAGTGTCCACCAGGGGGCGACTCCTCTGGTTGTATAGAAGTCTATGAGAAAATGACTCTACTTCTCTCTTGATTTATTACCTCAGTAAACATTGTAAACATGAGTTTATGGTCTCAATCTCTAGTTTCAAGTCTTCTTCAATACAGCATGATGTTCATTTAGTACATTATGGTCCATTTAGAGTCAAACAGACCATAAAGCAGGGGATGCTTTAGGGCGGGGCTACACAGTGATTGACAGGTTTCTAACAGACCATAAAGCAGGGGATGCTTTAGGGAAAAGCTTTCTGTTATGTCAGTTATTCTTTAATCCAGCCCTTATTGTACTTGAAATGAGAAGAACATGTATTGATGTATTTATATGTATTATTTATAATCCATCCAGTTAAATTTGAAAACTGAGAATAATAATGGTTAAAATATAATTTAACTTACTTTCTTTATTTGATTTGACAGTTGTTGATGACACAGAGACGTTACTACTACTAGACTTCTTGAATATATATATATTTATATATATATATATATATATATACGACATATATACGTATATATATATATATACGATATATATGTATATATACGACAGACGGATCGGTGCAGCTGCAACAGTAAAGCAGGCGCTGCACCGGACCGTCTTGGTGAAGAGGGAGCTGAGCCAGAAGGCAAAGCTCTCAATTTACCACTCGGTCTACGTTCCTACCCTCACCTATGGTCACGAACTCTGGGTCGTTACCGAAAGGACAAGGTCGCGGCTACAAGCGGCCGAAATGAGCTTCCTCCGTAGGGTGGCCGGGCTCAGCCTTAGAGATAGGGTAAGGAGCTCGGTCATCAGGAGGGAGCTTGGAGTCGAGCCTCTACTCCTTCGCGTCGAAAGGAGTCAGCTGAGGTGGTTCGGGCATCTAATTAGGATGCCTCCTGGACGCCTCCCACTGGAGGTTTTCCAGGCACGTCCAACTGGGAAGAGACCCCGGGGAAGACCCAGAACACGCTGGAGGGATTACATCTCCCAGCTGGCCTGGGAACGCCTCGGGATCCCCCAGAATGAGCTGGAACATGTTGCCGGTGAGAGGGAGGTCTGGGTCAGTCTGCTTGACCTGCTGCCACCGCGACCCGACCCCGGATAAGAGGAGGAAAATGGATGGATGGATATATATATATATATATATATATATATATATATATATATATGTATGGCCCTAAATAGCGCAAGTTAGATATTATTGTGATGTTCAGGACCTTTGCATGAGGAGATTTTCGCAATCTGGACCTTTTGGACATTTACTTGAATACCCTGCATTCATGTGTTCATCAGCTTGTTTTAATGACTTCATATACAGCTGATAGTTTAATGTATAATAATACATCATCATTTATTCATTGATTATATTTTATATTAAGTTTTAAAGCACATTTCAGGAACGTACTTGTAACTTATTCTAAAAGGACATTTACAATGAATACAGGTAATATGATGGATCAGCTGACAGCAGTGACCTCAGAACGATATGTAAGTACAGTATACTGTCATGTTACATTCTACCACTGCTTTCAAACACATCTAATGGTCGTCATCAGAGAATCTAATACATCAAATGTAAATATATATAATTTATGCGTACATCGATCAGCTTTCTTCTCTTCAGGTGGAGTTATCTTTAGAGGCGTCCAACACCCTGAAACCTGCAGAGGGTTCAGGAGATGCACGCAGGACGTCTGAACAGATGATCGTTCCTCCTCCGGCACCAAGTAAGAGACAAAGCAGAGCGAGACCAGCCGCCAAGCTCGAGCCAAATATCTGTCTGAGAGAAAAGCAAAGTGATGGCCGAGCATTAGTCCGCCTCCATCCCGAGCCGGTTAACCGGAGAGCCGCCATTACTCACGTCCCAACAGCCGGGAAGGGAATTCTCCTCGGATGAGCAAAAGGTTGTCAAGCTGCACACACACATACACACACATATACACACACATACATACATACACACATACACACACAGACACACACACACACACATACACACACATATACACACACACACACACACATACATAGACACACACAGACACACACACATACATACACACATAAACACACAGACACACACATACATAGACACACATACACACAGATATACACACACACATACATACACACATAAACATACATACACACATATACACGTACACACATATACACTCACATATACACACATACACACACACACACACATATACACACATAAACACACACACATATACACACATGAACACACACACATATACACACACATACATACATATACACATACACACACAGATATAAACACACACACATACACAGACATACATACACACATAAACACACACACACACACATATACAGTCGAGTGTCTTTACTACAGTAGAGTGTCTTTACTACAGTAGAGTGTCTATACTACAGTAGAGTGTGTCTTTACTACAGTAGAATGTCTTTACTACAGTAGAGTGTGTCTTTACTACACTAGAGTGTGTCTTTACTACAGTAGAGTGTATTTACTACAGTAGAGTGTGTACTTACTACAGTAGAGTGTCTTTACTACACTAGAGTGTGTCTTTACTACAGTAGAGTGTCTATACTACAGTAGAGTGTGTCTTTACTACAGTAGAATGTCTTTACTACAGTAGAGTGTGTCTTTACTACACTAGAGTGTGTCTTTACTACAGTAGAGTGTCTTTACTACACTAGAGTGTCTATACTACAGTAGAGTGTGTCTTTACTACACTAGAGTGTCTTTACTGCAGTAGAGTGTATTTACTACACTAGAGTGTGTCTTTACTACAGTAGAGTGTGCACTTACTACACTAGAGTGTGTCTTTACTACAGCAGAGTGTCTTTACTACAGTAGAGTGTGTACTTACTACAGTAGAGTGTCTTTACTGCAGTAGTGTCTTTACTACACTAGAGTGTGTCTTTACTACAGTAGAGTGTATTTACTACAGTAGAGTGTGTCTTTACTACACTAGAGTGTCTTTACTACAGTAGTGTCTTTACTACAGTAGAGTGTCTTTACTACACTAGAGTGTGTCTTTACTACAGCAGAGTGTCTATACTACAGTAGAGTGTGTCTTTACTACAGTAGAGTGTGTCTTTACTACAGTAGAGTGTATTTACTACAGTACAGTGTGTACTTACTACAGTAGAGTGTCTTTACTACAGTAGAGTGTATTTACTACAGTAGAGTGTGTCTTTACTACAGTAGAGTGTCTTTACTACAGTAGAGTGTGTCTTTACTACAATAGAGTGTCTTTACTACAGTAGAGTGTGTCTTTACTACACTAGAGTGTCTATACTACAGTAGAGTGTGTCTTTACCACAGTAGAGTGTGTCTTTACTACAGTAGAGTGTATTTACTACAGTAGAGTGTCTTTACTACACTAGAGTGTGTCTTTACTACAGTAGAGTGTCTTTACTACAGTAGAGTGTATTTACTACAGTAGAGTGTGTCTTTACTACAGTAGAGTGTCTTTACTACAGTAGAGTGTGTCTTTACTACAGTAGTGTCTTTACTACAGTAGAGTGTGTACTTACTACAGTAGAGTATCTTTACTACAGTAGAGTGTGTCTTTACTACAGTATAGTGTCTTTACTACAGTAGAGTGTGTCTTTACTACACTAGAGTGTCTATACTACAGTAGAGTGTGTCTTTACTACAGTAGAGTGTCTTTACTACAGTAGAGTGTGTCTTTACTACAGTAGAGTGTGTACTTACTGC
Source organism: Anarhichas minor (assembly GCF_050575085.1). Lineage (NCBI taxonomy): Eukaryota > Metazoa > Chordata > Actinopteri > Perciformes > Anarhichadidae > Anarhichas > Anarhichas minor. The sequence goes on from NW_027466477.1 coordinate 4,557,446, forward strand.
AGTAGAGTGTCTTTACTACAGTAGAGTGTGTCTATACTACAGTAGAGTGTGTCTTTACTACAGTAGTGTCTTTACTACAGTAGAGTGTGTACTTACTACAGTAGAGTGTCTTTACTACAGTAGAGTGTGTCTTTACTACACTAGAGTGTCTTTACTACAGTAGAGTGTGTCTTTACTACACTAGAGTGTCTATACTACAGTAGAGTGTGTCTTTACCACAGTAGAGTGTGTCTTTACTACAGTAGAGTGTATTTACTACAGTAGAGTGTCTTTACTACAGTAGAGTGTGTCTTTACTACAGTAGAGTGTCTTTACTACAGTAGAGTGTGTCTTTACTACAGTAGTGTCTTTACTACAGTAGAGTGTGTACTTACTACAGTAGAGTGTCTTTACTACAGTAGAGTGTCTTTACTACACTAGAGTGTCTTTAGTACAGTAGAGTGTCTTTACTACACTAGAGTGTGTCTTTACTACAGTAGAGTGTCTATACTACACTAGAGTGTGTCTTTACTACAGTAGAGTGTCTTTACTACACTAGAGTGTCTTTAGTACAGTAGAGTGTCTTTACTACACTAGAGTGTGTCTTTACTACAGTAGAGTGTCTTTACTACACTAGAGTGTGTCTTTAGTACAGTAGAGTGTCTTTACTACACTAGAGTGTGTCTTTACTACAGTAGAGTGTCTATACTACAGTAGAGTGTGTCTTTACTACAGTAGAGAGTGTCTTTACTACAGTAGAGTGTCTTTACTACACTAGAGTGTGTCTTTACTACAGTAGAGTGTCTTTACTACACTAGAGTGTGTCTTTAGTACAGTAGAGTGTCTTTACTACACTAGAGTGTGTCTTTACTACAGTAGAGTGTCTTTACTACACTAGAGTGTGTCTTTACTACAGTAGAGTGTCTTTACTACAGTAGAGTGTATTTACTACAGTAGAGTGTGTCTTTACTACAGTAGAGTGTCTTTACTACAGTAGAGTGTGTCTTTACTACAATAGAGTGTCTTTACTACAGTAGAGTGTGTCTTTACTACACTAGAGTGTCTATACTACAGTAGAGTGTGTCTTTACTACAGTAGAGTGTATTTACTACAGTAGAGTGTCTTTACTACACTAGAGTGTGTCTTTACTACAGTAGAGTGTCTTTACTACAGTAGAGTGTATTTACTACAGTAGAGTGTGTCTTTACTACAGTAGAGTGTCTTTACTACAGTAGAGTGTGTCTTTACTACAGTAGTGTCTTTACTACAGTAGAGTGTGTACTTACTACAGTAGAGTATCTTTACTACAGTAGAGTGTGTCTTTACTACAGTATAGTGTCTTTACTACAGTAGAGTGTGTCTTTACTACACTAGAGTGTCTATACTACAGTAGAGTGTGTCTTTACTACAGTAGAGTGTCTTTACTACAGTAGAGTGTGTCTTTACTACAGTAGAGTGTGTACTTACTGCAGTAGAGTGTCTTTACTACAGTAGAGTGTGTCTATACTACAGTAGAGTGTGTCTTTACTACAGTAGTGTCTTTACTACAGTAGAGTGTGTACTTACTACAGTAGAGTGTCTTTACTACAGTAGAGTGTGTCTTTACTACACTAGAGTGTCTTTACGACAGTAGAGTGTGTCTTTACTACACTAGAGTGTCTATACTACAGTAGAGTGTGTCTTTACCACAGTAGAGTGTGTCTTTACTACAGTAGAGTGTATTTACTACAGTAGAGTGTCTTTACTACAGTAGAGTGTGTCTTTACTACAGTAGTGTCTTTACTACAGTAGAGTGTGTACTTACTACAGTAGAGTGTCTTTACTACAGTAGAGTGTGTCTTTACTACAGTAGAGTGTCTTTACTACAGTAGAGTGTGTACTTACTACAGTAGAGTGTCTTTACTACAGTAGAGTGTCTATACTACACTAGATTGTGTCTTTACTACAGTAGAGTGTCTTTACTACACTAGAGTGTGTCTTTACTACAGTAGAGTGTCTATACTACACTAGAGTGTGTCTTTACTACAGTAGAGTGTCTTTACTACACTAGAGTGTCTTTAGTACAGTAGAGTGTGTCTTTACTACACTAGAGTGTGTCTTTACTACAGTAGAGTGTCTTTACTACACTAGAGTGTGTCTTTACTACAGTAGAGTGTCTATACTACACTAGAGTGTGTCTTTACTACAGTAGAGTGTCTATACTACAGTAGAGTGTGTCTTTACTACAGTAGAGAGTGTCTTTACGACAGTAGAGTGTGTCTTTACTGCGTGTGTCTTTTTTAAAATCTGTAATGCGAGGAGGAAACGAGGATGGAACCAACGACCTCGTGGTTAGAGGACGAGCTCTGATGTCATTAAAAGTCTTGTGTATGAAATGAATCTAATTGATCACTCAACATTAGTAACCTGTTAGTAACCTTGCAAGTGATTAAACGAGCCTCCATGGAGTCGCCCATGAACCAACGACCCTCAGTGTGATATTTAATGGAGCAACTGAAACTTGATCTGAGATGAAACACCGTGTTTCAATCAATTACTCAGTTTATGAGCAATGCCTGTGACCATGGAGACGCATAGTGAAGAACCAATCACAGGTTCAGGAAGTACATCAAAGGGTCTGAAGGTAGAAACAGCTCTGTGCATGTTGTGTCGAGGTCGTCCGTGTTTGGTGGGGGGGGGGGGGGGGGGGGGGGGGGGTGTCACAGGTCAGAGGAAGAGCAGCAGCAGGTAGTCTGCTGAACATGGCGGCCGACACGACCGGCCTTTGCTTTGATCAAACGCCGTGACCTCCTGACCTCTGAGCAGCGTCACGCTGACATCCAGGCCGGGTTCCCCTTTCATCAGAAGCAGACACTTTGTCAGCGGAGCAGCATCGCGGCGAGTAATGAACGATGTCGTCCCGTTAACCCGTCTCACGACGTCTGGAAGACTCACGGCGTACCTGTTGTCTGAGCCGGTGATCAGAACACACGGAGCAGACGATCACGATCCTCCTTCTGCTGGAACAGAGATTCACAGACGAGCAGCAGACGGTGGATGTTTCAGGATTTGTAAAAGTCTTGGATGGAAAATATCAGGTGTCAAAAAGTCATAGTAACCCGACTGTTGACATAAAAACTGAGGAAAAGCCGACTTGGCGAGTTGAAGATAGAGATTATATTCTGTAGAAAACGTTCAGATTGTCAGTTTGGATGAATTTAACAAAAGATGGCGTCGAGTTTTGATCCCAGTAAATCTCTAGAAATATTCAGACAATTAAGTTTCATTAAAAACAATGAATAGACAATTAAGGTTGTTTGTTTGTTAAATGAGTCAAAAGTTAGTTTCTGTGACAAACCGACTCGTTGCATGAAAACTAAACACATGAAGAAATGAGGGAGCCCTTCATGTTCCTCTACAGGGAAATACTGACAGCCTGGATCCAGCTGTGATCCGTGGATGATGGTGATGGTGATGTCTCGTCAGCTCAGAGGAGAAACAACAGTGGAGCTCAGGGACAAAGAGTTGAGATGCACCTTTAACCCCCCCCCCCCCCCCCCCTTTATTCTGAGCCCTCTCCTATTGACAGCCTGCTGGGACTCTGAATGTAAAGGGCATGATCTTTTACGAAGGCAGACAGGGGATCGTACCGACACTATTTTCAGAACCACATCAAGCCAATTAACACAGCAGCAGCTAAGCTGGTGCATGCTGGGAGCCTGCGAATGTGTGTGTGCATCCGTTTAGTGTAAGCTGAGCCATATGTTCGTATTCAGACTGTATGTGGTCGAGCATTGTGCTGCGTGTCTCTTCGCAGCCATGCGGAGGTTAAAATGATCCGGGGCTCGTTAGCTAAAGCGTCCCAAGCGTCTGCTAATTAGCACATAATAGGACAGGAAGCGTCCACAGAGGGGCCTGTGATTTAAGAATAAAGTTAATTTTCTCCTTCCAGAGACGTTCCTCACAGACGTTGCTCTCCATTAGCATCGTTCTTCAGCCGTGAACCATCAGTTATTATTAGCTAAAAGTGATGTTACACCGCATACAGCTCAGGGCGCCCGCTCCTTTTTTATTAAACATAATTCTTGTGTTTTTCCAGCTCATTTTGGTCTAATTTGTCATTTTTCAATTTAAGTAAAATTGTGTTTTTTTTTCCAGCCCTGAAATCTGACGAGTAGTTAGCGGAGAACATTCCGGGGAGGCCTCCTCCTCCTCCTCCTCCTCCTCCAGAGAAGTCAACAGGAAGCTGAAGCGTGTGCATGTTGAAGGTGTGAGTGCAGCAGCAGCAGCTGCAAACAGAAAGTTGATGAATCACATTCGGTTTGTTGTGTGATTGCAGCCGTCGGGTTTCCAGCGAGAGGAGCGGAGGACCGAGGACAACACCGTGAAGCTGAAGGAACCGTTTAATATACGTATGAAGGGAAAACTCAACAAGCAGCTTTATGTTAGTGTTTAATAATAACATGTAGACGTAGTCTCCTAAATATTTGAATTCATAAAAAATAATGAACTAAATGTTTAAATTAACAATAAAATGACTAATTCATTATTTCTAATATTTGACATATCCTTTAACATATTTCTTCTGGTGTAGATTTGCGCTACATTTGAATGTGAACCGCGGTAGAGCAAGGCACTGACCCTACGTGAAGGTTGGGGGTTTGATTCCCTCCTATTGAAATTCATCTCACACAAATCGACAGCTGATATTTAAAAATGTTCAGAAACTGTAAAATAACGACGGCAGCCCATCGTTCTGGGAGACTTCCACTAGCCCCGCCCACCTCAACCTTTACCGCCACTGGTCGACAGGTCCGTCAATCAACGTGACTGACAGCTGCAGCGGCCGCTCGACTGCACGGATCTCCTCCTCTCAGACTCACATGTTATGACATCTGATGGTTGGTGGTTAATATTGTGCTGTAACATTGTGACATAAACACACAGAATGAAGGTGGAGATCAATTTAGTGTCCGTCGTCGCTCAATAACACTTTGAATGGAGGATGAATACAAGAGGAGGAGGAGGAAGAGGAGGAGGAGGAAGAGGAGGATGAAGAGGAGGAGGAGGAGGAGGATTGTGTCCACAGAGAGCAAGATGAAGCATCGAGGGAAAGAACTGAAATTACTTTAATCGTAAAATATTGAAACCAGCTTCAACAGCCACTTTTATTATTATTTATTATTAGAAACCAGCGATTCTGAGGTTTTAACATCTTTAAACACATGCAGCAGTTATTCATGATAAAACTAAATAAACTCATTAAACATGAAAAGAACAAACGTCATTTTTGCAAGAAACGTGTCATTAAATATGGAAGTTTCTTATGCACATTTTTGGTTATTATGTTTATAATAAAACTGTAAGAAATCCTCAGAAAACTCTGAAGTTTGATTAAAGTGTCTTGTTTGTATTAAATAATCTTAACGGATCATATTCATCTCTCACAGCTTCATGTGTTCATAATAAAGTTCACGACCGTTTAAGACTTTTAAAAACATCTAATTCATGTTAAACTACATAAAGTCATTGAAATAGTATTTTACAGTCTACAGTGACATGAAACAAGACTTCTCTTATTATTTACATTGATATATAATAATAATAATGAATACATAAATAAGAAACACAGGATTACAGACGTCCTTCAGACGGATCATTCATCACAGTTAAACTGTTGATACTTTAGATTTGGTCATTTCTCAGGTTTGGTCCTTAGATGTTTAATTATCAGTAAAGTTCTCAGAAGGAGGAGTTTGTTGTACACTGTGAGGCAACGTGTGGACGCAGCGCTGTGTGTGCCTGTTGGGAAACATTATGAGCATCTGAGGATGTTTATTAATGACCTCGGCACGGCTGGAGGTGGCTGCCATGCTGCTAATGCTATTCACTGGCACACAGCGAAGCGTGGCAGCGCACAAAGAGAGGCAGGGAGGCCGAGGACAAGGCGCCTGGTGGACATCCATATTAATACCGAGCTCAGCCTGTGTTCTGCTGCCATGAGCCCCAGCTGAAGTCCAGACAGAGCAGCCTGATCCCTCAGGACGCGCTCCTTTATCTTCATACCAGCACATCCGCTCCGGCCCAAACTGTCACCAGACGTCTCCAAAGATGTCCGGAGACGTCCTTTAGAACGTCGTCAGATGTCTTCTGATGTTTTGAGAAGTTGCTGCGACGCGAGGGGAAAAGTTTGGGAGTCCACAGAGAAGATTTAACTTCACTTTGAACATTCAGATATTGAGTTGTGCATCAAATGTTGGAGTTATATCTTGATTTTCATGTTTGCATACGTCCCTTGATCCTGTCTTTGTCTCGATGGACGTTGTCTCAGCTGGATGTAGATGAGATGAGGAGGAACGTGACCAGAGATCCTCAGACTGCTCACTGACCCGCCAGGAAGTGAAATGACCTAAACGTTAATCTAGATCATAAAAACTTTATTTAATGCGTCCATCACTAGTGTTGCAGCTGGTAAAGGTGGAGCTTATTTTAAGAACTATATATACTTACGGCTACTTTTAATATATAATATTAAATCACAATTTATTAGTTAGAAGTATTTTTGTTTTAATAATGTTAATCTGAAAAGTAACTAAAGTATTATAATTTCTTGTCGTTTAAATCAAATGAGCAGAATTCAGTCCGTGATGAGATTTTCATGAATGAGTGAAATCACTTCAAAGCGGCTCTAATCCTAATCTGGTCTCACAGGTGGATCCTCTTTGTGCTGCCTTTGACCATTTGTCACACATTCTCAAATCCACTTTTCTGATGCAAACTGGATGAAACGCCGGAACCAACCGACCTGCCGGCTGGAGCAGTGGAAACCTCACGCACACATCGAGTGTTTTATTCACTGCTTTGCTGCTCAGAGGAGCTGCCGTGTTTTTTTGCTGCCTTTGCAGGTTTATTTTACCGACGGCAGCGTCTTCTCTCTGACGGGTAAACTGGCTGGAGAGCTGCTGGTTGGACGGAGGCCGTCTCTCTCTGCAGGAATAATTTAAACGTGCAACCGTTAGGAAACATGAAGGGAGTCTGTGCAGATCGACGTGTCGCACATTAAGAGACAGAAACAGGAAATGTGGTGAGTGGGAGGAAAACACGTTCTGTCGTCCTCCAGGGTTTCAAAGCTCGACGGCGAGGGGAGAGCGAACCCCCCCCCCGCCCCCCCGTTTCATAATTATCTCTCACACAGAGATGAAGAGCTCTGTTTTACCTTCGTCACACAACTTCTGTGATTGCTCGCTCTGATGGTGGTGCACCAAATAAGGCAAAGAAACGGAAAGACGTAGCACAAAGCGGTCCTGTTTGCTCCGGCTGGTTGTTGGTCTGTATCTCTTTTAGCTCGTATCACAAATAGACTTTTACAAGAAGTGGACGTAGTTGTTCTGCAATTTGGCCATCGCCATATTGTTTTTTTCTCAACCACAAAGTAGCCCCGCCCTAAAGCATCCCCTGCTTTATGGTCTGTTTGACTCTAAATGGACCATAATGTACTAAATGAACATCATGCTGTATTGAAGAAGACTTGAAACTAGAGATTGAGACCATAAACTCATGTTTACAATGTTTACTGAGGTAATAAATCAAGAGAGAAGTAGAGTCATTTTCTCATAGACTTCTATACAACCAGAGGAGTCGCCCCCTGGTGGACACTAGAGAGAATGCAGCTTTAACACGTGAAGCTTTGGATTCACTCAGTAGAACCGGAGATTGTCGCCTGTTTTCAACATGGCAGCCGACTGACTTTTAATTAGTGCTGGGCAACGATTAAAATATTTAATCTCATTGTTATGGCAAAGTTCAATAATGAATTCAAAAGTAGTGTATTGTGCACTTTTATTCTAAAAGTGCTGCTCTATGAACTAAAGGTGAATAACATTGTGTGTAAACACTTTCAACACATCAGGTTGTTGTTAGCAGCAGTGTTCTCTTCACACAGCAGCAGTTCTATCTCTTCACTATCTGTGCTCAGTGTGTGACTGTGTGTGAAACGTTCCACTGCTGTGCAACAGGAACATGTTTCACACCTTTCATCTACATGTGTGTGTTGTGTCTTCATGACAGTCAGAGCATGTGATGCAGCTCTACTCTTCATCAGTATGATGCTGTAACTCAGAGGTGATGAAGGTGACCCAGCTCTACTCTTCATCACTATGATGCTGTAACTCAGAGGTGATGAAGGTGACCCAGCTCTACTCTTCATCAGTATGATGCTGTAACTCAGAGGTGATGAAGGTGACCCAGCTCTACTCTTCATCAGTATGATGCTGTAACTCAGAGGTGATGAAGGTGACCCAGCTCTACTCTTCATCACTATAATGCTGTAACTCAGAGGTGATGAAGGTGACCCAGCTCTACTCTTCATCACTATGATGCTGTAACTCAGAGGTGATGAAGGTGACCCAGCTCTACTCTTCATCACTATAATGCTGTAACTCAGAGGTGATGAAGGTGACCCAGCTCTACTCTTCATCACTATGATGCTGTAACTCAGAGGTGATGAAGGTGACCCAGTGATGTCCAGTAGTCTCCAGTGAGAGCAGCAGCTGCTGCTCGTTGTAACACCGTCGCTTTAGTCGTCCTCTCCTTTAACACAACTCGTGTGTTCTTCTGGTGACGGTGCGTCTTGAGGCTCATACGTGACGTCATTCGTTGACAGGAACAGCCAACTTTTCACACGTCACCGTCTCCAGTGGATAAAGAAAAGAGTAAATAGTGTGAAAATGTCTCTCAGGAAGTTTCCTAACATGTCTAAGATTTTTGAGAAGGTACAATTTTTGCCATGTTCACCAGCTTAAGATGCTACTTAAGAATTATTTATTAGTTAGAAGTATTTTTGTTTTAATAATGTTAATCTGAAAAGTAACTAAAGTATTATAATTTCTTGTCGTTTAAATCAAATGAGCAGAATTCAGTCCGTGATGAGTACCTTTCAGTACCTTTCTCAGAAAAGGTACAATTTTTGCCATGTTCACCAGCTTAAGATGCTACTTAGCACTAAACATATAACTCAGTCAGGGCAGCTGGTGGGAATACCAGAGAAACGGGAACGACATGGCGGCTCCACAAACTATTTTCACGAGATAAAATGTATCGACCTTTTTTTCTTTAGAGTAAACCAGTGTAGCCAGTGCAGCATGAAAGCACGGTGGAATCAGCAAGCTAACTAGCTGGCAGCTGACTACTTAGCTAGCCTGCTAATGCCGCCATGCTTTCATGCTGCAATGGTTACAGAAAACAATCCGAATTTGTCATTTAACCGTTGATAGCAATGTGCTTCCTACTCTGTTGGTTAATTTTAATTTTAACTTTCTCAGAAAACACTTGCGGTCCTGGAGGGTTAGTGACTGTACATGTTGAGAGAAACTTGAAATTTCTTCAGTCGTTACAAAAACAAAAAAATCAAGCCTACAAAACTTGCTAGCTAGCGTTAACTAACGTGTTCAGAGAATTATTCTGCCTCCAGCCACAACAATATTTCACCATGTTTACCAACAGAAAATGGTCCAAAATGAAGAGTTTACATCGAGAGCATCAAACCTGCTGATGATGAACAAAATACTCCACAGAGATCTGAAGTTTTTATATCTGTTGACATTTTTCATGTTTAAATCCAACGCTTCATGTTTGCCATAATTTATTGATTGCAGTTTGCTTTTAGTGAACACCAACTGTTTTACACCTCAGCCCAGCATAAAAACTTTTTGGGACTTTTTAATGTTTTTATTTTATGTTTCTGTTTATATGCATAATAAAAGGTCGATCGTAACATTTTTGTTTGGAAGACCATATGGTACGACTTGTTTTATAATTACCCACAATTCTTTCTGTCTTACTGATAGAATATTTCAACCACTTTTCTCTTACAAGCAACTCTTTTACAAATATTGACCATTATGTATAACTAGGGAACATAGACGCTTTACTATTAAATTAAAGCGTCGTAATATTTACTTTAAATTGGGTGAAATATTCAAACTTCATTTTGTGTTTGTGTGTGTTTGCACCATTCGTTTAAATGGAATATTTTATTAATTCTGTGCAGATTTCCCCAAACTTCAGCCAGACATATTTGGTGTGTTTGGAAGCTTTGAGATCTCTACCAGACTCTTAAAACAAAACAACATCCATCTCTCTTATAAAACAACATGAGATTGTCAGGATGGAGCCGCTGGTGGATTCTGCAGAGATGATTGTGGAGAATTTCAGTATTAAACGCATTATTAGTAGGATTTAATAACACCCCTAGTGGTGAGTAGAAGTGTCACAATAATAAATATGTTAGTCACAATATGTTTCCATGTGGAATGTATTATAGGTTTACAATATTCTTACTATACTTATAGAGGATATTATATGTTACAGTATATTAACTCATTGAATGTATTAAATCATAGAAGTATAGTCACTGTAGGTATTAAAACACTAAGAATAGTCTTGAGGGTCAGATAGGGATTCTGAGTGAGGTGTCAGACATGCAGCAGCAAATGGAGGCGACCTCATCGATGGAGGATGGGGCCAGTGGGACGGTCAAATGCCAAGCTGACCAGCAGGACAGAGAGGAGGAGTCCAAGATGTTTTGCGAGGAGCCAAGATGTTTTGCTAAGGGATCGATAATGGGAGGGGGCAGAATTCAAATGAAGCCAATCACTAATCGCCACGGAGGGTCATTCACACGTTTTATGACAGTATCGGACACTTTCTGACTCTCAGGGGATACAAAAGACAATGTTTTAGGGAGTTTACCTCAGATCACTGCAGCTCTCATTTTCAGCTAACTGGCCGCGCCGGACTGTGAGGAGATGCGTGTATGTGGTCTCTGCTCTCGAGAACATTACTATTGATAGTTAATTCAGTTTGTAAGTGAACTTTGTGTAGTACATTAAATATTGTTTTAATTTTGGACCGGGTCCAGCTCATTCTTCTGATGCGCGTGCGCAGTAAGAAGCTCGCAGCAGAAGAGTACCTGCGGCCTGCAAGCTCCTTCATCCTTTGTTCTTAAAAACCTAACATGATGAAGGTTGAATAGATTTCTGCTTCCTGGAAAAACATTTCACAAACGCATTTTTGGCTCAAATCTGAAGAATCTCACCACCACACGTTTGGCACAGTCCTGCAGAAACGGAGGAAATAACAGGCAGCAGAGTGTTTATTGACACCGAACAGGAACACAACAAGGCCAGGGGGTCAGAGGTCACTGGGGGGGTTAGGGTTCAAACCCCACCAAACACTGCTGACTGAAGTCGAACAGAAAGCTGAACCCCGCTCCGTGACCGGGCCGCCGAACCGCTCATCAACCGCCACCAGAGAGAAAACGAAGGAAAAAAACATCCAGGAAAAATAACCTGAAGGACTTTGTGTTTGAACACACACACACACGCACACACACATTCACAGTTCCTTCATCTCCATCTGAATGTTGCTCATTGAGGATGAAGGTTAAAAGTGTTGTGATGACATCTGATTGGTCCTTTTCTTCAATAAGAGATCTGATAAAGTGACAGGGAGAGAAGACATGTTCTGCGAGAGAAAAGCTTCAAGGCCTCGCAGTGATTTCCTTTCTCTGCTCTATGTGTGTGTGTGTGTGTGTGGTGGTGAGGAGCGTTTCATCGCCACCTTGGCGGTGGTGGGAGTCGAGCAGAGGACCATGAAAGAAAAAAGAGGACTGAGTGGGATCCTGTTCATGACTGTAGAAAGATGCTGGAAAAACGAATGATATCCAGAAATCATCTTCAGGCTGGAAGAAGATTTCACACACATACTGCACTGCACTACCAATAGTGGACCACCACACGACTCCAACCAAGTGTGGACCTCTGTTTCTGGTTGTTTTGAAGAGACAAAAATAGAATTAAAAAAATTACTTTTAAGGTCTTTACCTAGAATATTACTGGAAATGTGCTTTTTAATTGTTTTTAAAGAAATTGCCAGTAGGGGACTTGTATCTTTTAGTTACGTCGACCTATCAAAAAGGGGTCGTCCAAATACTGCAGTCAACCTTTCTTTGTTTATTTTGAAAAGGGACCATTTAACGGTAATATTTAAACATTTTCCTGTGATACCAATATCAAAAATAAAATCATGGCCCCTTTAATTAAGAATACATAATGTTTTATGTGCAAATCAGAAGTAACTTTGCTGCATGAACTAATATCCAGAACTGCAGTATGAAGTCAATTACATAGATTGATCACAGCAGTAAACTAATCACAATTTTTTCTTTGGGTAAATTCATATTCCGTTATTGTTGGTCATTTTTGTGTGTAATAGTGAAGTATGCATTTTAAAGAGAACTCCCTTCATCCTGTGGATTATATCTTATTTTTATATTTACTCCTAACTTCATTTGAGTCAGAAAAAATAATATTCTTTCAATAAGCAGGTTTTGAATCATGCATCACCTACACTTTGTTGTGGCTGTTTAGGCATCTTCAGGAAATTCATTTTAAACTCAGTCATGAATATAGTTAGGTCGTAAAAAATGTACTGATATATTTATTTAAAAAGGATAATTTACATTGCTACTTTGCTCCGTATTTATCAATAAGCACGTGTTCATGTTACTTCAGTCAGTCTTAACCTTTTAGTAACATCTAAATTGTGTTTAATATAAATGCTCTGGACTGTATACATTGCTGGAATCTGTCTTGTAGAAAACTAATAGCTGCAGAAAAGGGTCCTTAAAGGCATTTAAAGACGGCTCTTTTTTCTTTAATAACAGAAATGAATCCAACGTTTGAAGTTTTTCCTTCCACTCTATACAAACTCTCACTTCCATTGTTTTTCAGTGCTGCATCATTAGACAGATATGTTACATCTTGTCTGTTCACAAATACAATTTAATCTTTGTGACACAGATTGCAGACGCCAGAAAAAAAAACTGGATGAAAGTTTATTTCAAGTATTTTTTTTCTCTCCCATGACAACATTTTTGTGTGCATTTCTACTTTGCATTTCTTTGAACGATTGAAGATCAGCCGAAGGCAAATTATTATTTTTCCTCTGTAGAGACGGAGCAGGAACAACATTACAAAAGAGAACATCATCAAACAGTAAGTAATTATTTGCTGTCGCTCTTTGTCACATAACAACACACAGATTGTCTTTCTCTGTACTCATATAGAGCAACGTAATTGTTGCTCCATACGATTCAACAGGGGACCAGTGTCTTTTTGTTCAGGTAAAGAAAACCTGATGATACCTGTAAAGATCAACTGCTGCTGAGTATCAAAGTGAAATGAAAGCAGCATTGGTTGTGTTCCATAATAACGATGCTGTTACCATTAGACAGCGTTCACAAATAAAAGTGGTTTCAATGTGGTTTTGGGGTTCAGATGCAGGGTCAATTAGGTTAACATGTGGTTTATGGGCTTTTTATAGGTAGACTTTCAGGTCTGGGTTTATTTTGGGTAAATGTTTTAAACTGTGGTTAATCCCCTTGGTGAAAGCAGTCTTTTCGGTTCTTTTTGAATTGAACTTGTGCACTCTCAGTGAACGGCATTGTGTCCAGATATTCCAGTTGTGAACAAACATTTTCGTGTCGCTGTCAATTTTATGTATTTCAATGTCTCTGGTGAGAAAAAGTGACTCTTTGCAGATCTGGTAGCTCCAGACTGAGGGGCTTTATTAGCGATAAGGGGTAAGTTGTGGTCTTATTAAAAACAGTTTGAGACTCAGAGAGCTGCCAGACTGATGAAATGCTGCAGGAAGAGGGAACCAGAGAGGTCACAACACCTCCTCCAAAAATATTTAATTGGTAGTTTCTCTCTTTTTTTCTGCTTCTCTGGCTCTTTCAGGCAGAAAATACCCGGCATTAACAACTGCTGTGAGAGAGACAGAGACACTTATCACAGGTTTAATTTTGATTCTGAAACTGCTGTAAATGAACACAACCATAACCATCAAAACATCGCATACGTGGCAAAATGAAAACTAAACAAATGAAACCTCCATCCATCCATCCATTTTCCTCCGCTTATCCGGGGTTGGGTCGCGGTGGCAGCAGGCCAAGCAGGCTGACCCAGACTTTCCTCTCCCCCCAACATGTTCCAGCTCATTCTGGGGGATCCCGAGGCGTTCCCAGGCCAGCTGGGAGATGTAATCCCTCCAGCGTGTTCTGGGTCTTCCCCGAGGTCTCCTACCAGTTGGGCGTACCCAGAAATCCTCCAGTGGGAGGCGTCCAGGAGGCATCCTAACTAGATGCCCGAAACACCTCAGCTGACTCCTTTCGACGCGAAGGAGTAGCGGCTCGACTCCAAGTTCCCTCCTGATGTCCGAGCTCCTTACCCTATCTCTAAGGCTGAGCCTGCCACCCTACGGAGGAAACTCATTTCGGCCGCTTGTAGCCGCGATCTCGTTCTTTAGGTCACGACCCAGAGTTTGTGACCATCGGTGAGGGTAGGAACGTAGACCGAGTGGTAAATTGAGAGCTTTGCCTTCCGGCTCAGCTCCCTCTTCACCAAGACGGTCCGGTGCAGCGCCTGCTTTACTGCTGCGGCCGCACCGATCCGCCTGTCGATCTCAAGCTCCATCTTACCCTCACTCGTGAACAAGACCCCGAGATACTTGAACTCCTTCACTTGCGGTAGGCACTCCGTCCCCACCTGGAGGGAGCAATCCACCGGTTTCCGGCAGAGCACCATGGCCTCAGATTTGGAGGTGCTAACTCTCATCCTGCTTCACACTCTGCTACAAACCGCCCCAGTGCATCATCCTATCATTTGCAAACAGCAGAGAGATGATCCCGAGACCCCCAAACCTGACGTTCTCCACCCCCCGGGTGCGCCTAGATATCCTGTCCGTGAAAGTCACGAACAGGACCGGTGACAAAGGGCAGCTCTGTTGGAGGCCAACACCCACTGGGAACGTCTCTGACTTATTACCGAGAATACGGACACAGCTCCTACTGCAGTCGTACAGAGACCGGATCGCCCGTTGCAACGGATCCGGCACCCCATACTCCCGCAGCACCCCCCACAAGAACCTGAATGAAACCTGTTCTTTAATATGGAATTACGCATTCCAAGGACCCCCAAACGTAAAGTACTACTGTGGAGAGTATATCATGTGTTCAGTACTACACTCATTTGCTGACTCTTTGTGATGATTCGTATTTGATGCTCTGATGATTTATATCAGCAGTGAATGCATGGTCGTCTCTTTTACTACTTTTTCTATCATTGACGCAGTAAATGATTAACTTTCGAACCAGTTCACAATGCTACATCTTTATACCTACTGACCTGTCTACCTACCTACCTATCTTTATACCTACCTACCTATCTGTCTACCTACTGACCTACCTGTCTACCTACTTACCTGTCTACCAAGAAAATAGCTGGCGGTTTAATCCACAAAGAAATTAGTTGTTGGTGCAGCCTTAACTTTATGGCTGTAGTTGTTGAGTCTTTGTAAACCTAAAATGTTGATAGCTTGCTTTTGGTAAAACACACAGAGCAGAGACATCGTTAATGTCAGTGGGAACACCTAAGTGTCCCAATTAAACCAGTGTGAGCCAACTGTAAAGAGTATTTCAGTACTAGCTGAAGTAACGTAATGTTTTAAATTAGTCTCATTCAGATTTCTGCTTCAGTGATGGCAATCTATTTTTGTGGGTTATATCAATTTGAAATTCCACTTTGTTCCCTTAACCTGCTATTCTCATTTCAGTAAAAGCACGTCCATTATGTTTCTCTTCGTGTTGTTTCTGACGCCATGACGTCCACGTTTTCCAGATTTTTCCTCAGCAGCTGAGCCGCCATCTTCTCTCTCTTGGATAGAAGGTAAGTCTAGTGCTAAATTTTATTTTGTATGTACAAATAATGTAATGTTAGATACAAAATGGTCCACCTGAATTGGTTACTAAGTATTTAGTAAACTGACTGAACCAAACCAGCTAGTCATGGTAATATTAGCGAGTTCTAAATTAACATTTACGATTAATTTCACTCGTTTTGTGAAAAATGTGTTGTTATAGCTTTATGTTTAATCCACTGATGATTAAACTTCCAGTAACAATAATAACCTCGAGATACTTTTGCCGGCAAGTAGCTATTAAAATGGCTGTAATGTTAGTGCCCTGCTGCTATGCCAGTTAGCATATTGCTACCCTTTCCTGAAGCCGTACTATTAGGTTGTAAAGGACCAGTATTTTACTTTTGCGTTAAGCAAATACTTGAGTTGGAAAAACTGGAACCTTTAAGTTGTCTTACCTTAATGTTAAGTTTGAGTAATGCAAACCATTGATTTAAAAACAATCAAATTATTACATGAATCTGACTTAAAGCAATTGTGTTGATTTAACTTGTTAACTTCATTTGAAAAAAAAAAATGTATTCACGTTACGAATTGAAGTAAATTCAAATAAGTTGGTCCAACTATTCTCTTTTTTAGGACCCTGAATCTGAAGCAGCTAACAAATACAGATCAAATTTTATTCAAACAGAGTCACAGTGGGCGGAGCTCTGGGGTAAAAGAAGGTTGTGAACAGGAAGTCATGTTCTCTGAGGTCGGTTTAGCTTTCGCCCAAACGGAGCAAGTTGCCTCGACGTAATGAGGACACGAAAACATCTCGTTAGGATCTGCCAGTTCTGATTAAACTTCCTTTACTCTGTTTTCCTTCTCTCTCTTTTCTCAGCCTACTTCTGTCTCTTTCTCTATGTTTTAATATCATGATTTAACATATATGACAAAGATTTTCATGAATTCTTTCAGTATGAATATTTATAATTATTCATCTGGTATCCATATGTGTTTGTATCAAAATATTTTCTCTCTCATTTGTTTTACATTATGTTTAATCCATGATGTCTAATCCGTCATGACACTGTCATATTTCATTTGAATCCAACTGTTGCTCTATGTTTGTATTTTACTTTACTAAATCATGTTTTTTTATATTTATTCTTTTGGTGGAATGTAATAACAAAATGATTCATGCTGATGTTTTTTCCATTATCTTTCCTTTCTTTCATGAGATTCAGTTTCACAGTTTATTTATTGCACATTGTTCCTCTTTGTATTCTGGACCAGAAGAGCAGATTCTTCAGCTAAACTAAGTGAACCTGCAGGCGCAACAGTCAAAAAAGGTTAAACGCACTAAATTAGTATTTTCAAAAGTGAAAACTGATCGGTGAATAAAACGAGTGGAGACTAAAACTTTAATTTCCTTCCACAAACTTCCTCCTACAGACAGGAAGTCAAAGTTCAGCACCAGTAGAGCATCGTCCAATAGAGACAGAGGAAACCTGTCTCATTAGTCGTGCTTTTTATTAGTCATATAGTCACATTACAGAGAATCATGTGACCTCTGTGTGGGAGTCACAACAAATTAGGGGACTGGAGACAACAGGCTTGAGGAGGGAGACATGGAACACCGGGTGAATCCTCATGGAGCGAGGCAACTGCAGCTTGACCGCTACTGGGTTGATGATGGAGATGATGGGAAAGGGACCGATATATCTGGGGGAGAGCTTCCTTGACTCGGTGCGTAGGGGGATGTCTCTGGTCGAAAGCCAGACCGATTGTCCAACACGGTAGGCCGGAGCTGGGACACGACGCCGATCCGCCACTCTCTTATTTTGCTCTGCCGTGCGGAGCAGAGCTACCCGAGTCGCTCTCCACACCCGTCTACAACGACGGGCATTGCGTTGGACCGACGGAACTGACACCTCGACCTCCTGGCTAGGGAACAGGGGCGGCTGATAGCCCAAGGAGACCGCTGAGACAGTACGGCTCCGACTCCGGTGTCGGAGGCGTCCACCTCGACAACAAACTGGCGTGTCTCGTCTGGGTGGACCAGGATTGGAGCCGAGGCGAACCGCTCCTTGAGAGCACAAAAAGCCTTGTCGGCCTCTGGGGTCCATGAAAACAACACCTTGGAGGAGGTGAGTCGCGTCAGTGGTTCCGCCGTTCGGCTGTAGTCCCGGATGAACCATCTGTAGAAGTTAGCGAACCCCAGAAACTGCTGGAGCTTCTTTCGTGAGGCGCGCCGGAGGACAGCTGGGGTAAGTCCTCACAGATCATCACTGGAATTCCCCACAGCTGAGCCTGGGGAGAGGGGCGTGGTTGGAGACGGAACTCGGGGGTGGAAACTATAGGCTGACACAAAAACAAAACATAAGCACATGGCCTTCAAACAACAAAACTGACAGGGGGAAAAAAACAGAGGAGCACACACTAAGTCAGACCGGGATCCTAACAATATCTCATATTCATAAACTACTTTATTACCTTCATACAAACCCTGTAGAGAAACAAGTCAAGTATTAAATGTGTTATAAAGAAACAAAGGTTGAACATCCTGTAAACTATTCATAATATTTCAACTCTTTCGATCGCTCTCCGTGAAAAGTCCTCTTCCTGTTTGGTGAGTACGTACGAGACAATAAATGTTCTCGTCATTACGTGATTGACAATAAAGATTTTTGAATCTTCATGAAGGATGACGAGGCAGCGGCCCAGCGTGTCACTGCTTTGTCTGTGTCACATGACGTGTTTCACCAACACGATTACATGTTAACGGTTATATGTGATGTTTAAGACAGATTATTGCATATTCTTTATGTTTCTGGAGTATTGAGTGAACACAGTCGTAGAGTGTGTGTGTGTGTGTGTGTGTGTGTGTGTGTGTGTTAGCCCTCAGGAAGAATTCCTGGTTTCTATTGATGATGCATTATTGATACACTGTTATCAATAATTCATTTTCTGCTGAGTCTGCAGGCTGAGCTGAGACTTTTTACAATTTATTTAAAAAAGAAAAGAAAAATTAATTTAATAACCAACAACTTTATACATGAAGTAACAATTCACTGTAGACGTGGGAATGATCTGTTTCAATGTGAAAGACTCGCTGGTGATTATTTCACAACAAAGGTATTGAAGTACTTGTGGATCATCAATGATGTGATCCGATCCGTGACTCTGGTTCATGATCCGATCCGTGACTCTGGTTCATGATCGGATCCGTGACTCTGGTTCATGATCGGATCCGTGACTCTGACTCATGATCTGATCCGGGACTCTGACTCATGATCCGATCCGTGACTCTGGTTCATGATCGGATCCGTGACTCTGACTCATGATCTGATCCGGGACTCTGACTCATGATCCGATCCGTGACTCTGGTTCATGATCCGATCCGTGACTCTGATTCATGATCCGATCCGTGACTCTGACTCATGATCCGATCCGTGACTCTGACTCATGATCCGATCCGTGACTGACTCTTGATCCGATCCGTGACTCTGGTTCATGATCCGATCCGTGACTCTGACTCATGATCCGATCCGTGATTCTGATTCATGATCCGAGACTCTGGTTCATGATCTGATCCGTGACTCTGATTCATGATTCGATCTGTGACTCTGGTTCATGATCGGATCCGTGACTCTGACTCATGATCCGATCCGTGACTCTGACTCATGATCCGATCCGTGACTCTGACTCATGATCCGATCCGTGACTCTGACTCTTGATCCGATCCGTGACTCTGGTTCATGATCCGATCCGTGACTCTGACTCATGATCCGATCCGTGATTCTGATTCATGATCCGATCCGTGACTCTGACTCATGATCCGAGACTCTGGTTCATGATCCGATCCGTGACTCTGATTCATGATTCGATCTGTGACTCTGGTTCATGATCCGATCCGTGACTCTGACTCATGATCCGATCCGTGACTCTGGTCCATGATCCGATCCGTGACTCTGGTCCATGATCCGATCCGTGACTCTGACTCATGATCCGATCCGTGACTCTGGTTCATGATCCGATCTGTGACTCTGACTCATGATCCGATCCGTGACTCTGACTCATGATCCAATCCGTGACTCTGACTCATGATCCGATCCGTGACTCTGATTCATGATCCGATCCGTGACTCTGACTCATGATCCGAGACTCTGGTTCATGATCCGATCCATGACTCTGATTTATGATTCGATCCGTGACTCTGGTTCATGATCCGATCCGTGACTCTGACTCATGATCCGATCCGTGACTCTGGTCCATGATCCGATCCGTGACTCTGGTCCATGATCCGATCCGTGACTCTGATTCATGATCCGATCCGTGACTCTGACTTATGATCCGATCCGTGACTCTGGTTCATGATCCGATCCGTGACTCTGATTCATGATCCGATCCGTGACTCTGACTTATGATCCAATCCGTGACTCTGGTTCATGATCCGATCCGTAACTCTGATTCATGATCCGATCCGTGACTCATGATCCGATCCGTGACTCTGACTCATGATCCGATCCGTGACTCTGGTTCATGATCCGATCCGTGACTCTGACTCATGATACGAGACTCTGGTTCATGATCCGATCCGTGACTCTGATTCATGATCCGATCCGTGACTCTGACTCATGATCCGATCCGTGACTCTGGTCCATGATCCGATCCGTGACTCTGGTCCATGATCCAATCCGTGACTCTGATTCATGATTCGATCTGTGACTCTGGTTCATGATCGGATCCGTGACTCTGACTCATGATCCGATCCGTGACTCTGACTTATGATCCGATCCGTGACTCTGGTTCATGATCCGATCCGTGACTCTGATTCATGATCCGATCCGTGACTCTGACTTATGATCCGATCCGTGACTCTGGTTCATGATCCGATCCGTAACTCTGATTCATGATCCGATCCGTGACTCTGACTCATGATCCGATCCGTGACTCTGGTTCATGATCCGATCCGTGACTCTGATTCATGATCCGATCCGTGACTCTGACTCATGATCCGATCCGTGACTCTGACTCATGATCCGATCCGTGACTCTGACTCATGATCCGATCCGTGACTCTGATTCATGATCCGATCCGTGACTCTGACTCATGATCCGATCCGTGACTCTGACTCATGATCCGATCCGTGACTCTGGTTCATGATCCGATCCGTGACTCTGACTCATGATCCGATCCGTGACTCTGATTCATGATCCGATCCGTGACTCTGACTCATGATACGAGACTCTGGTTCATGATCCGATCCGTGACTCTGATTCATGATCCGATCCGTGACTCTGACTCATGATCCGATCCGTGACTCTGGTCCATGATCCGATCCGTGACTCTGGTCCATGATC
The DNA here is from genome assembly GCF_050575085.1 of Anarhichas minor. Taxonomy (NCBI): domain Eukaryota; kingdom Metazoa; phylum Chordata; class Actinopteri; order Perciformes; family Anarhichadidae; genus Anarhichas; species Anarhichas minor. Next base: position 4,578,508 of record NW_027466477.1, read on the forward strand.
CAATCCGTGACTCTGATTCATGATTCGATTTGTGACTCTGGTTCATGATCGGATCCGTGACTCTGACTCATGATCTGATCCGGGACTCTGACTCATGATCCGATCCGTGACTCTGGTTCATGATCCGATCCGTGACTCTGATTCATGATCCGATCCGTGACTCTGACTCATGATCCGATCCGTGACTCTGACTCATGATCTGATCCGGGACTCTGACTCATGATCCGATCGGTGACTCTGGTTCATGATCCGATCCGTGACTCTGATTCATGATCCGATCCGTGACTCTGACTCATGATACGAGACTCTGGTTCATGATCCGATCCGTGACTCTGATTCATGATCCGATCCGTGACTCTGACTCATGATCCGATCCGTGACTCTGGTCCATGATCCGATCCGTGACTCTGGTCCATGATCCAATCCGTGACTCTGATTCATGATTCGATCTGTGACTCTGGTTCATGATCGGATCCGTGACTCTGACTCATGATCTAATCCGGGACTCTGACTCATGATCCGATCCGTGACTCTGGTTCATGATCCGATCCGTGACTCTGATTCATGATCCGATCCGTGACTCTGACTCATGATCCGATCCGTGACTCTGACTCATGATCCGATCCGTGACTCTGACTCTTGATCCGATCCATGACTCTGGTTCATGATCCGATCCGTGACTCTGACTCATGATCCGATCCGTGATTCTGATTCATGATCCGATCCGTGACTCTGGTCCATGATCCGATCCGTGACTCTGGTTCATGATCCGATCCGTGACTCTGGTTCATGATCCGATCCGTGACTGGTTCATGATCCGATCCGTGACTCTGATTCATGATCCAATCCGTGACTCTGGTTCATGATCCGATCCGTGATTCTGACTCATGATCCGATCCGTGACTCTGATTCATGATCCGATCCGTGACTCTGTTTCATGATCCGATCCGTGACTCTGACTCATGATCCGATCCGTGACTCTGACTCATGATCCGATCCGTGACTCTGACTTATGATCCGATCCGTGACTTTGCTTCATGATCCGATCCGTGACTCTGACTCATGATCCGATCCGTGACTCTGACTCATGATCCGATCCGTGACTCTGGTTCATGATCCGATTCGTGACTGATTCATGATTCACTAACATGACGTCCAGTTTGTCGACTGCCTTCCAGCAGACTTTAACGGAGGACCAGATGTGGTCCTGTTTGCCGGCTCCTACATTTAAAACCACCTCAGACATTGAGTCTCATTATATTTTGCCGTCTTATTACTCGTCAATAACAAGAGCAGCAACCGTGTTTCTCTGTTCACCAAACGATGATGAAAATTAAAACGGCATCCAGATGATAACGCGGGTGTTTGCTGGATTGGATGATGGAAAGATGAGGGATGAGTGGGAGGACGGAGGGAGAGATGCTGTAGGAGTAAAACAGGAAGGTCAGAGGTCAACACATCACACCACTCACATGTTGTCCTGCGGTGGATGCTGCGTGAGAACTCTGAACATTAGAGGGAAACTTACACAATACATTTATCAGTTTCTTCTTCCTCGTCCTGTAAACAGCTGCAGTTTAAAGTGAGAATCTCAAGAGGAGCGAAACAAAAGAGGAAAATCACACCCGACAGAATCCGGCTCGATACGTCTCGTCTGGATGTCTTGTGTTGATACAGCGATAATGAAAATCTTTAACATGGAGCTCTTCTCAAAAAACACCAGGAGAAGTAAAGAAGAGACTAAATGAGCTGCGAATCAATAAGAGAAAGGAAGGAATTTATACAGAAACACAAGTTGTTTGTTTTTTCCCTCCTCACTATAGTCAAACTTTTCTAATGAATTCAGAAAACTTCATTTATCCCTCAAGCTGCATTTCAAGGTGAAACAACAGACATAAAACAATAAGATATTCACACAGCTCAAGAATGAGAATACGAGAGATGCAAAGCTGGAAAAGGTTTGACATCTGCAGCAACACAACCACAATAATGCTCATAATAGTTAAGAGTGTAACTTGACATTCACAACATAACCTCTGATATCGCCTGTCGTGATATGATATTAGATCAAAACGCTCAACCCTGTGCTCTTGACAGAATCGGCGACATTCTGAGAGAAATGGAGTCACAAGTACCTTTTTTTTCCGCACTATAAAGCGCACCGGATTATAAGGCGCACCTTCAATGAATGGCCTATTTTAGAACTGTTTTTATATATAGGGCGCACCGGATTATAAGGCGCATAGAATAGAAGCTACTACAGTCAAACGTTTGACTGGGGTTGCGTTATGCATCCACTAGATGGAGCTGTGCTAAAGGGAATGTCAACAAAACAGTCAGATAAATCATTCAGTCAAACTTTATTGACGTCGTAAGCGTGTCTCTTGAAAGGTGCCATTTTGGGGTCTTTATACACACAAGTGGTGTTGGACTAGGAGTAAGCACAGTACCGGTGTTTACCGCGGTGCGGCTTTGTAGTTTACCAGTCGTACTGAAACATTTTGACAGAGCGCCGTGTACAACCAGTATGGATCAACCAATTAACCAATTGATCCATATATAAGGCGCTCCGGATTACAAGGCGCACTGTCGTTTTTTGAGAAAATTAAAGGCTTTTAAGTGCGCCTTATAGTGCGGAAAATACGGTAATTAATAGTTCACAAAAAGTCACCGAGACTTGATGAAGGCGTCACATTTTATGTTTATCAAGTTTATATTGCATATACTTGGACATGTACGTGTTTAGAATGTAAATGTTTATCTATTTATTTTATTTGAATCTAACACTTTATTTTACTTATTCATTTATTCTTCATTGGTTCACTTTATTGCGATGTTTTGGTATTGTTGTTGTTCCTGGTTTTGATGTGTGAGGATTTGTAAGCTCTGAAAAGTGACAATGAACAAAATAAATTGTTCATCCCTGTCTTCTATACAATTATGTTCCCATGCAACTAAACGGGACTGATGGAAACGTATTTTCTCGCAGTTTTAAACAGTTTGTAAAACGTTAGCGTTTAAACTGAAACAAAACAACAACAAAAACCTGCAAAACTAAGTGGCTGGTTTAGTAGAACGTCTTGGTTTTGTCTTAATATTGCCTAGAAAAATGGAAATAAAACCAACAAAAGTACTCTGTTATTTTTAGGGAACTGAAATACTCGGTCCGCTCGGGATTGGAACCTACAGTCTCCTGGTTAAGGCCCTGTGACGTTTGACCCATTCACCACCAAGAATCCTCCGTACACACTCGTTTAACACTTTTGAGATTTAATCCATGAAAATATACATTTCCCTCAACACATTTTTAGGAGACGGCTAATTTTCTAGAACTGCTAATCTGAAAATATTTTGTTACGTTCAAAAGAATATTTTCTAAATTTTAAACCAGTTTCTCTTTTATTAGAGATTTATTTTTACTGCAAAGCAAAAATCCTTCTTATTCTCTTTCTGTAAAGCTTTAAAATATGTTTGATGACAATTCTTGATGAAGTAAGATTCACGATTATTGTATGTACATATATATATATATATATATATATATACATGATGTTCATTTAGTACATGATGGTCCATTTAGAGTCAAACAGACCATAAAGCAGGGGATGCTTTAGGGCGGGGCTACACAGTGATTGACAGGTCGACACCAGAGATGTATACTGCGTCTCTACATCACTCCTCAGTCCAGATATGGTCACTTCCTGTTCACTGGTTGCTAAATAAAACAAGATGGCGACGGCCAAAATGCCGAACTTGAAGCTTCAAAACATCCACAAACCAACGAGAGACGTCATTATGACGACGTCCACGTCTCATATCCAGACCGTGGTTGTATTTAGTTGTACGAGGTCATTTTGTAAACCAGTGATTTACAGCGTTAACCTGCATTTTGATTTCATTTAAAATATGTTAAGATAAGATAAGATAATCATTTATTATGATTACAGCAGCAAAGTGGACAAAACAACAAGAGAGAAAAGTAGAAAACAAAATAAGTAAATAAAAACAAAGCAAAGAACAATAAATAGTCAAACAGTAAAGGTATAATAAAAAACAACAAAAGCTAAAAATAGAATATAATCAGATTATTGGACATTACAATACAGTCATTTTTATCCAAAACGACTTACAATTCAGATTGTATCCCACCGTAGGCTCAGCTACGAGTAACATTTTGGGGTTAAGTGTCTTGCTCAAGGACACATCGACATGTGACTAGCGGAGCCGGGGATCGAACAAACCGACCCTCTGATTGAATGACGGCCCTGCTCTCCAATTAGCTACAAGTCTTCCCTTTACATATGAGGTAATAAATATAAAGTGTTTGTGTTTAGTATTTATCTTTGAGAAAGTGGTTGTTTTACTGTTTTTTTAATTAAGTCTCAAATGCAAAAGTTATTAAAATAATCGGATTCTGTGATATCTGTTGTTATATTTCTATATCTTGTACGTGACTCGTGTTCTCTATTCTGTGATGTCTGTTGTTATATTTCTATATGTTGTACGTGACTCGTGTGCTCTATTCTGTGATGTCTGTTGTTATATTTCTATATCTTGTACGTGACTCGTGTGCTCTATTCTGTGATGTCTGTTGTTATATTTCTATATCTTGTACGTGACTCGTGTGCTCTATTCTGTGATGTCTGTTGTTATATTTCTATATCTTGTACGTGACTCGTGTTCTCTATTCTGTGATGTCTGTTGTTATATTTCTATATCTTGTACGTGATCTCTATTCTGTGATGTCTGTTGTTATATTTCTATATCTTGTACGTGACTCGTGTTCTCTATTCTGTGATGTCTGTTGTTATATTTCTATATCTTGTACGTGACTTGTGTTCTCCAGCGAGGTGGGAAAGTAGAAAGAATCTCATGAACATTGTTTGTTACACCCTTGAAGCCTCCACAGAGCAGGCTGCCGGTGGCTGAGCCGGGGCCCCTCGTCGGGTGGGGGGGGGGACGTCGCCGGCTCTCTGGTTGCCAGATGCTCTGCCAGGTCGCGGTGAATGCCACCTCGACAGCAGCAGCAGGTGGCGGTTAGCGTTTGCCAACAAACTGCTGGCAGCGGCGGCGTGCTTACTTAGCCTCTGCCTCCAGAAGAAGGCTTGGCAGTGAGGAAGCCGTGAAGAAGCTGAGACGCCCACGAATACAGAAACGGAACAAAAGCTCTCGTCTCCTAATATTCCTCTTTTTAACTGTAGTCGGTGTTTCTCTCTGCGTGAGCTTCGCAGCTGATACATTCTCAAATAGTCGGTATTAAAAGTCATTAAATGGTCTTACCTTTGTGTTTGTGAGGTCTCAGTTCAACATTAACATGTTTCTTTCTCACAATGAGTTAATTACGTTAACGTGAGAAGAATGTTTGTTTCCTTTTATCCTACAAAACTACATTTAACACTTTAAAAGTTTATTAGTTTAAACCAGATTAACTGATAAGGTTAAAACATGTAACTCACAGGCATCACCGTGAAACTTCACCAGTTGATTATTAACATCGAGGAAAAAAAACGTTGGATTACAAGTTTTCTGAAATGATGTTTAATTACGCAAATTAGGCATTATTAATTAAATCTACAAATTTCATACATGAATGTGAACTTAATATAAAACCAGGTTCAAAATTCTTGTTGACATATTAGAGTCAAATGTTTTTACATTCACAATATCTCTTTGTATCCTTCAAAACAGGAGGATTTCTGTAGAATTTCCAGAAGGCCTTCAATCATCATCTTAGCTTTAAATGCTAACATTTTATTTTAGTTGAGAATTTGGTGAATTTCATAAACGTGATTATATGCAGAGAGAACTTCTGAATTTAAATAAAACGTATAGAAAATGGAACTGAAGAACTCAAGTGAAATATAAAGAACATTTTTGGTGTGCGGGTTGTAAGGACGATAACTGATATTCCTAATTCCTGGTTATTGATTGAGAACGTCATGTTGAAAAGCTTAATTTTCTTATTTGTGTGAATCCTTTATAATCACAAGTTACTAAATATAAAATACAAAAAATTAAATGAATCATCCTTCTGTTGTGCCGCCTGAATTTTTCCTTCATGATTTCTCCTAAAACATGAATTTCTTCTTCTCTGGTGTCAGTAAACGCACCGCCGTGCTGCCTTCAGGCGGCTCAGATTTCATATCAGAAACCAGACGCACTGGAGCGGACCGACCAGAAAAAACAACCCGGTGTCAAAAACACTTTCATACATACGGACGAGCGGCCGTCTCTCGGTTATTGGCTCGGAGGCCTCGGAGCGCCATCAAAGATTCAGGTCAGCCGTGGGCAGCGTCCCCCGAAACACTCACTGCCGAGATGAAGACGCCGCCGGGTCGACCGTGTCCGCGATGTCTCTGAGAGGATCAGGACCTCCCAGACTGAAAACTTTACATGTTGATTTATTCATGTTGTTGTGTGAGGAGGAACAGATACTCTATGTACACACACATACACACAGCATGTGACATCTCAGGTTAGACCAGGAGACAACCTCCGGTTCTTTAAAGTGAAGCCAAAGCTTCATGTCTTAAAGCTGCATTCTCTCTAGTGTCCACCAGGGGGCGACTCCTCTGGTTGTATAGAAGTCTATGAGAAAATGACTCTACTTCTCTCTTGATTTATTACCTCAGTAAACATTGTAAACATGAGTTTATGGTCTCAATCTCTAGTTTCAAGTCTTCTTCAATACAGCATGATGTTCATTTAGTACATTATGGTCCATTTAGAGTCAAACAGACCATAAAGCAGCGGATGCTTTAGGGCGGGGCTACACGGTGATTGACAGGTCTCTACAAGAGACGTATACGGCGTCTCTACATCACTCCTCCTCCGTCCAGATATGGTCACTTCCTGTTCACTGGTTGCACAAGTAGCCAAGATGGCGACGGCCAAAACGCTCTACTGGAGGCCGAAAAACATCCGTCCACAAACCACTGAGAGACGTCACCATGATTACAATCATCTGTGCTGAAGATACTAACCTAGATTACATTCTTGCAACCGAACACTGAATAAAATACCTTTGTTGTTGGATCATCTTTCTCTCTTCCTCCCTCAGAATAATCTCGACCCGTCGCTGATGACCGAGGCGTCGTTCAGACCAGACCCCCCGCGGTTTATTCCATCAGTCACATCGTTAAGATTTCCCTGCAGCTGTCCTCGCTTTGGAGGAGACGAAATATTCAGAAGGTAGTCAGCGAATCAGATTCCATCTCCGGGGGGGGGCACTCTCAAAAGCACAAACTGAATATTGTGATATTTGGACCAAATGGAAACCGTCTCCCTTCACATCTCATCAGGTGTTTAGCTTCAAGCGCTTACTTAAGAAGGTAGTGAAAGTAAAACATCAGACAATCACTTCACAAAACATGTTTTCTCAGTAATCTAATTGAAATATAAGTAATACTCACTGGAGTCTGCCAAAGCTAGTTATGCTAAGCTAACATTAGCTACCCACATTAGAGGGTCTGACAAAGGAATTCAACATTTTTCTGTCTGTGGTTTTGTTTTTCTCTGTAATCTCAATAGCTAAGTGCTAGCTAGCCAATTGTCCAGCCGCTACATGAGTAACATTTAACAACTTCATTTCAAGTCTACTAATATAGTTAATATAGATTCTAAATGAGATTTTACAATTTGAAGCTCCGTTTTGGTTTCTTTTTGTGACGGAAGCGTTTGTAAAACACACGATGCGTTTAAGGACCATCGGGAAATATGAAAATCTGACGATCATGAGAGTTTTTACAGCTTCTGGCTGATTAACGGTGAAGTTTTGTTTGCGATTGTTTAAAGAAGACATGCTTTAAATCCGGCTGATGGCTTTAGTGCTTCAGAGGGTTAACGACGGACAGTCCAGTCCAGGTAAGGACCCTCAGATGCTGTTTATTAGGTTGAGTTAAAGTTGACAGACTTTTATGTATAAAAGTCCAGCTTTCCCTGGTGGCGATCGGCTTAACCATCAATGTGTGACTGCCTCTATCCAGAGTGTTTATCCTGGTGCATCGCTGTTTAATCTGGTTATCCAGAGAAATAAGACGGTGTGTCCGGGAGGACGTGCTTCTTTTAAATGGTCAAATTGAGATATTTGCTCTGAGTGTTTGTATTCACATCTAAAACCAGAGAGCATCGTGGTCGCAGCAGCAGTTTGAGGATGACGGGCGTTAAACTGGAGGTCAGCGTCCACATCAGCTCAGTTATCTCCCTGACTTCAGTTCTTTATCTCCCGTCTTCTTCTCCATCACTCTCTCCGGCTGTTAGTGCCGGCTGTGGAGAGGACGAGAGGCAGTAAATGAGATTAGTGATGGTGGCTGAAGGGGGGGAAGCCCCCCGGCCCCCGAGGCTCTGCAGGCTCTGCAGTCGGGATGAAGTGATGAAGTGATGGTGACATTCAGTCAGTCAGGGAGGAAGACAAAAGACAGAACAAGTCTTCCTCTGTCCGCATCGGTCTCTTTGTGAAATGATGACTCGGAACAAAATTCGTCACACTGGTAACGAATAAAAATAAAGAAATAAAAGCTTCTCCTCGGACGCCTTTCGCTCCACACACACACATCTACGCCTCCATGAATGAGCGAATACATAAATAAGGCAGATAGCATGAATTATTCAAAGTGCTCCAGCGACCGATGTAGGTGGGACTGGAAGCTAACCGGCTCCGACAAGAGCCTCACACAGGGAGTCATAAAGCTTCAGAGGACCTCGCTGGGTCTGCAGATCACTTCGCTTTAATCCAGAGACGCTGAGCGTCATCACGTTAAAGGGACGCTCTACTTTATTTACCATCTTAGGACGTTAAATATGTTCCCCTCCTTCTTTTTGCTTCTCCTGACAACTCAAGGCACGAGGAAGCTGATGCTGCAAAGACATTATTTTATCCAATAATCCAAAATCCAATGGAAGAATCCCATTGGCTGTTTGTGGAGGGAAGCAGTGATGATGACTTCCTGGTTGGTTTCAAAAATACTTCGTCTCTAAAGATCAATAAATATTACAAACTGTACACACCTCCTACCTGACAGCGTGTCCAGTCACGTAAATATTCTCGATTCCAGCACCTTCTTCATATTTTTATGAATTTTTTATTTCTATAGATTGGAGTTCTTGTGGCGAGATTTTAATTCGATTTTGATCGGATACGTCTGATTTTCTCATAGACTTCTATACAACCAGAGGAGTCGCCCCCTGGTGGTCACTAGAGAGAATGCAGCTTTAACACACGAAGCTTTGACTTCTCTCTAAAGAAGCGGAGGTTGTCTCCTCGTTTCAGATGAAACATTAAAGGAATTCTTCTTTCCTCTCAAGCCTCCAGGCTGAACGGAGAATCAGAAAGTTGGAGATTGAATAAATAGTGACTTCATTTGAAGTAAAACTAAATGAAAACTCACACAACTCGTAGTCTCACTGATCTTCACAAACATCTTCATTTAAACGTAATTATTAACTGTTGCACAACTCTTCTCTGTTAATGCCCACTTGACACTTTAATAACACTTGTTTTAACCATAATTTAATGTGAATTTTCATATTTTCTCATTTAAATTGTTGTCCTTTCCTATTGCAATGTGTTTATTACTATGCACTAATCATAACTATATACATATAACTTTGTAATAAACCGTCTCTGATTAAATACAGTAAAAGCATAAACATTTTCATCTGAGGTAACAATGAGTGAGTCATTGATATAAAGAGTCTCTGGAGGATGTTTGAATGCTTTGCTACGAATTTCAATTCCCTGACAATAGAAGAAGAAGCGGAGACGCCACGTAGACGTTCTCCTGCAGAAGAAGCCAAACACGACACACGACTCACAAAAGGTCAAAGGTCTGTTTATATTTCTGAAGAGCAGAGAACTCACAAAGACTTCTCTCCTCTGATCAGATGTACGATGTGAACACTTCTATCCTCATTAGTTCACATGTAGTGTTTGACATCACAACTCTAGGCTGGAGAGGCTCTACTTCAATGTGTTCATCTGAATCCAGGAAGATATATTTGACTGTTTAATCTCAAGCTCTTCCTCCTGTTTGGTTCTGAAATACTCTCATTTATAAGAAGCTCATGTTGTGCAAACGGCCACTTGAACCCGGAGAGGAGCGAGCCTCCTCTTCTGTGTTGTGTTCTTGGACATCTGCCGTCTGCTTTTGAGGCGAAGTCTTTGTCTCCAGACCGTCGCCTCGGGCACCAGGCCGGCCTCAGCTGTCAAGAGTTCAGATCTCAAGGAGGGAACTGTTCAGCGGGGGGGAATCTGCTCCGTGGAAATCGATGAAGACTGGGGGGGGGTTGATGGTGGGTGGGAGGTCTGCAGACCACCACAGACTCACCCGATGATGCTGCTGCTGGAGGGGGAGAGAATGATGCATGCTTCCTCATAAAGCCACTGAGTTATGTTCGGTCTGGAGTCACATAATCACGTCTCGTGTCTGTCAAAGTGTGGAACAACAAAAGGAGGCGTAGGAAGACGAAGTGGGTGTAAAGATATCTACAGATGTATAAGAGACAAGAGACGAGACGGGAAACAAACAGGGGATTCGTCTTCTTTAACTTGTCTTCTTTCAGACAAAAACATTCATTTTATTACTTTGTCTGTTTGTAGATTTCTCCTAAATTCACCAAACGTTACCGTTACATAATGCCTCATTTGCATATTTAAACACAACATTTCAGTACTTGGCAGTACTTGTAATACAATAAATACTCCTCTTAATGTGAGTGGTGAAGTGGTGAAGTTTCATGGTGATATCTATGAGTTATTTTTTTAACTTATTCACCTGTAGAGCACTTAAAAGCTCATATTGATTATTTATTAAATAGTTAAAGACTTTAAAGGTTCGCTCAGCACTCGTCCCGCCATCAGCAGCAGCGGAGTTAAACTCGTTAAACTCGTGTACTGAAAACATGCGACGGCTTCTAGATCAGCGCTTTAAACAAAACATCAAGTTTCAAGTTTTTTCACTCGTCACACATTTCTTTGATAATTAATTTTACATAAATTGAAAAGCAATGGAAATATATATGTTATATAATTATGTAACACATATATAATTATATAACATATATAATTATATATGTGTTACCAATGTTGGGAGAGAAATGGAGGCTCTACGTGCTGTAAATATTGAACTATTAACACGTGTTTTGTTTCCAGCTCTGTTCTGTAAAATGTTTCACCGAAATAAAGTTTGACTTCACTTAAGAAAACAAAACAAAAATCTTCTAAATCAGCTCTTTTTAAAAATCTAAGTTCATCACCGTGGTGACGGCGTGCTGCGACGACTAATGAACGCGCTGCTTTCAAGGGAATCGACTTCCTGTGATGTTCAGCTCGCCGCCAGCAGCTGGTGATGGAGATGATGATGGTGGTGATGATGGTGGTGATGATGGAGATGATGGTGGTGATGATGGAGATGATGGAGATGATGGTGGTGATGATGGTGGAGATGATGGAGATGATGGTGGTGATGATGGAGTTGATGGTGGTGATGATGGAGATGATGATGGTGGAGATGATGGTGGTGATGATGGTGGAGATGATGGAGATGATGGTGGTGATGATGGAGATGATGGTGGTGATGATGGAGATGATGGTGGTGATGATGGTGGTGATGATGGAGATGATGGTGGTGATGGTGGTGGTGATGATGGAGATGATGGTGGTGATGATGGAGATGATGGAGATGATAATGGAGATGATGGTGGTGATGATGGAGATGATGGAGATGATGGTGGTGATGGTGGTGATGATGGAGATGATGGTGGTGATGATGGTGGTGATGATGGAGATGATGATGGTGGTGATGATGGAGATGATGGTGGTGATGATGGAGATAATGATGGTGATGATGGTGGAGATGATGGAGATGATGGTGGTGATGATGGAGATGATGATGATGGAGATGATGATGGTGGTGATGATGGTGGTGATGATGGAGATGATGGTGGTGATGATGGAGATGATGGAGATGATGGTGGTGATGATGGAGATGATGGTGGTGATGATGGAGTTGATGGTGGTGATGGAGATGATGGAGATGATGGTGGTGATGATGGTGGAGATGATAGAGATGATGGTGGTGATGATGGAGATGATGGTGGTGATGATGGAGATGATGGTGGTGATGATGGTGGTGATGATGGAGATGATGGTGGTGATGGTGGTGGTGATGATGGAGATGATGGTGGTGATGATGGAGATGATGGAGATGATAATGGAGATGATGGTGGTGATGATGGAGATGATGGTGGTGATGGTGGTGATGATGGAGATGATGGTGGTGATGATGGAGATAATGGTGGTGATGATGGTGGAGATGATGGAGATGATGGTGGTGATGATGGAGATGATGGTGGTGATGATGGTGGTGATGATGGAGATGATGATGATGGAGATGATGATGGTGGTGATGATGGAGATGATGGTGGTGATGATGGAGATGATGATGATGGAGATGATGATGATGATGATGATGATGGTGGTGATGATGGAGATGATGGAGATGATGGTGGTAATGATGGTGGAGATGATGGAGATGATGGTGGTGATGATGGAGATGATGGTGGTGATGATGGAGATGATGATGGTGGAGATGATGGTGGTGATGATGGTGGTGATGATGGAGATGATGGTAGTGATGATGGTGGTGATGATGGAGATGATGGTGGTGATGGTGGTGGTGATGATGGAGATGATGGTGGTGATGATGGAGATGATGATGGAGATGATGGTGGTGATGATGGAGATGATGGTGGTGATGATGGAGATGATGGAGATGATGGTGGTGATGATGGTGGTGATGGTGGTGATGATGGAGATGATGGTGGTGATGATGGTGGTGATGATGGAGATAATGGTGGTGATGATGGTGGAGATGATGGAGATGATGGTGGTGATGATGGAGATGATGGTGGTGATGATGGTGGTGATGATGGAGATGATGATGGTGGTGATGATGGAGATGATGGTGGTGATGATGGAGATGATGATGATGGAGATGATGGTGATGATGATGATGATGATGATGGTGGTGATGATGATGGTGATGATGATGATGATGATGGTGATGATGATGATGGTGGTGATGATGATGATGATGATGATGGTGATGATGATGATGATGATGGTGGAGATGATGGTGATGATGATGATGGTGGTGATGATGGTGGTGATGATGGAGATGATGGTGATGGAGATGATGGTGGTGATGATGGAGATGATGATGATGGAGATGATGGTGATGATGATGATGATGATGGTGGTGATGATGGAGATAATGGTGATGATGATGATGGTGGTGATGTAGCAGGAGGCCTGCAGGAGTTTATGATCCATGCAAATGGAGGAATCTGCATATTGTTGCATATGAGTTTGCCTAATGTACGCCTACACACTGAAGAGATGATAATAATAGAACAACTGCTGTACAACACACACACACACACACACACATGCTGCTTCCAACATGGGGAGAGGAAAATAGAGGAGGAAAAAATAAGGACATAGGAAAGGGAACAAGCACAAGAGAAGGAAAGGAGAGACAGTAGGAAAGCAGGTGAAGAGACAAAAGGAGAAGTGAGACTCTGGTTGTTTCGTCTCTTCTCATCATCACGTTGCAGCCTCGGCGTATCCGCTCCACACCGGTCCTCAACAGGACTGCGTGGGACCCAGCTCTGCACCCGGTACCTCTGGTTGGATAAGCGGCATCATTTCCTGACTAGTCAGATCTGATATCTAGCCTGTCATCATCTATCTGTAGGCAGCAAAGAACGCTGTGGACCACATAGGAACCAACATTCAGACTGATGTCGGCCACCTTCGTGTCTTTTATTCTGTACGTTGATGTCAGCAGCTTCACAACATACGCTGCAGTCTGTCTTGTTTAGCGACAGGAGGTTTTGTTAACCGCGGCAGCTTTAGAACATCCTGTTTGTGTTCCGTTAACACATGTACTGCAGTAAAATGGACAGTTGGTGTTTTGATTTTTAGCAGATGTAAGGCTTGTATACTGTGGTCATCGGCTGCTTCAGAGCCTCGCGTATCTTGAGTTTCACTTTAAATTCAGCATCTAAACATTTACCTGCACATGTACTTGGTGTACACACTGTAGAGTTTTCCCAACGTGCACCTGATCCAATCACCTGTCCACCAGCTGCTCCTTGTTTCCCAATCAGCCCAGTAACAGCAGCAGTGTGGTGGCTCTCGATCCATCAGATCTGTTAAAGCGTGGATTCAGTCCATCTTCAGCCTGTTGATCCAGTAAAGATCTAGCGGAGCCTCTTGGGTCTGCTTTTGGTTTCCATTTCCTCACAACAACAAACAAACATGCTTTGATTTAAACTAACAGCACAACAAAGCGTGCATTTTAAACTTTTAACTGCTGATAAAAGACAAAAGAACTGAAATATTAATCAGTAGTGAAACAACACGCGCCCACAGGGACGTAGAATAAAAGTACAGGAAAATAATTAACAGCAGAGTGAAGCAGAGGGCTTTGATTTGGTGACACGTGGAGGGAAACTTCTGACGGTGAACTTATCTGTGGAAGAAGAAACTGGAGCGTTCCTGAAACCACCAGCAGGAAGTCGGCGGTGTTGTACCTGAACCCTGAGATTAAAGACGTGTTTGAACATTGCGTTCAGGCTTTGACATGATTGGTTTTAGCAGCTGAGATTCAGATGGGAGAGACTCGTCGGGACTGATGCCACCAGAAAGTAGATTTCTGCTGGAAAACAGAAGTAGAAGTTTATTCTATAGTGACAATAAAATTAGATTTTGGACTCATTTCTATCATCATCATCGTGAGGACATAAGGCAGACAGCCTGGGAAATCGGATTATGACTGTAGACAGACGACTAAAATCTCTGACGTGCTGGAAATTCATTTGATTGTCTGAGAGTCAGATTGTTCAGTTGCGTGCCCTTAAAGTGCTCATCCAAAAACGACAACCCATTGCCCATTGTTCCAACACCCATTATTCTAAAACACCAATAGTAGCAAAAAAGTCACACTGGAACAAAAGCCCATTTGTCTGACAGCCTTCCGTAGACTTAAAAATACACCTTCTACCTGCAACAGACAGACGCTCGTTGATAATTATTATGCAGAATAACGTCAACGAACCTTTCCGTTCTTTTCATACTATGGCGAAGGCATGACCCGCCCTACTCTGCCTCTGATTGGCTAGTGAAGATAATTTTGTACATCAAAAACATGGCATTTTGTGGTAAAACTGTTGAAGTATAAGACTGTGAGAATATGTCTTTAGCAAGACGACACAGCCAAGAGTCTCATGAGTCTATTGTTAGTTTGTGGACTGTTGTTTTGAAGCCTCAAGTTCGGCAATTTGTCCGTCGCCATCTTGTTTTTTTCACAACCAGTGAACAGGAAGTGACCATATATGGACTGAGGAGGAGTGACGTAGAGACGCCGTATACGTCTCTGGTAGAGACCTGTCAATCACCGTGTAGCCCCGCCCTAAAGCATCCCCTGCTTTATGGTCTGTTTGACTCTAAATGGACCATAATGTACTAAATGAACATCATGCTGTATTGAAGAAGACTTGAAACTAGAGATTGAGACCATAAACTCATGTTTACAATGTTTACTGAGGTAATAAATCAAGAGAGAAGTAGAGTCATTTTCTCATAGACTTCTATACAACCAGAGGAGTCGCCCCCTGGTGGACACTAGAGAGAATGCAGCTTTAACACATGAAACTTTGACTTCACTCTTCAGAACCGGAGGTTGCCGCCTTGATAAAACACATCCGGTAATATAACGTTACATACAGACTCTTCTGTCCGATAGATAATATTTATTCTTTCTGCAGTTAGTGGCAGTGTGGGCTACATGTAGCTCAAACGGGGGCGGGGCTTAATGAAGGCTCAATGGTGAGTGCATGCTGGTATTTTTTAACAATACGGTTTCTAGTTCAGCTGCTGCACAACATACTGCAGACTAAACCCAGAGCTACTGTCTGTAACGGGCTCACTGGGGGCCAGTTTAACATCTCATAATCAAACAGTGACCTTCACGCAGTAGATCTTCACTGAGGACTCGGCTCTGTTTGCATTCAGATGAGGCTGAAATTAAACTTCTGATCTCTGCGTTTCTTGTTTCATTTGACAGTCCAGCTGATGGAGGAGGAGGATGAAGCTGTGCTGAAGACTAAACACACCGGAGACAGAAAAGAAAAGAGAAAATAAGAGAAATGAGAAGCTGTAATTACCCAGAGGGAAAGGTCAAGACGTTTGGGCGGGTTTTTGTAATTAGCTTTATTTCTGCGAGCAGAACAAACAGAGCAGTCTTTTGTGAAATTGTGTTAGAAAGGTTACAGAGACCTTTATAGTTGGAGGATTAGCTGTTCACTCCGTCTGCCCAGCAAACAGCACAAACCTCCACGTCTCCTCTGGACCCACAGACGACATCAGACATTCAGATCCAAGAGCGAGATTAGAAGAAGGGACACTTAGAAGGTACACATCTTTAATTAAAACCAAGTCAAATGTCTTGATGAGTTCTTAGTGAAAGTAATTAAACTGATGAACTGACTGTAGGGAAAAGTACATTTTCTACAGCTTAATGGAATTCCCATTTCACCACATCGCTCACGTTTTATTCCCTTAAGTATTTAAATGTGGTTCTCAAAGCAACACTTCAGTGTTTCTAGAGCAGAATGTATAAAGTGCTGCACTCAGAACCGCTAAACAGCAGAAAACAATAAGTAACATAAAGTTAACATACTTAAACTGATCACTTAGCAAGCTTACACCACATGTTGTGTATTGAGCCATGTTCTCCTCACTCAGTTACTTCCATATATTAAATATTTGTCATTTTCTCAATGTTATGACTGACACACAACACTTCCTGTGTATGTTTCACATTAAAAGCATTCTTAAAGAGGAGTGATGGTGCCAATCAAGTTTCTATGTGTAATCAGTGAGATTTCTATCTTCTTAATTCACTTTAAAGCAGAGTTGGCAGTTTGAAATGTCCGGTGTTGTGTTTAACGGCTGAAAATGAAAGAGTTCTCCGTCTGCGTTAATAACTCCTTTACTCATTCAAAGATGGTTTGACATGAATTAAAGAGCTTCATCTGAATAAGGATGATGGTTTGTGAAGAGGGTTGTGGTGGATCATGTAAAACCTTCTTTGTGACTCAACTGCTGTCTAAAAAAAATAATACATGGACATGTGCTGAAATACGACAAAAAGTTGTGCGTTTGCTGCTCTGCTTGCAGTCAGGTGGTAAAGGGCACGTCAGCATCTACTTGAGAACATTCAACATGTGAAGAACATTCACACCACACACACACACACTCACACACACTCACACACGCACACACTCTCTCACACTCACACACACTAACTCACACACACTCACACACACACACTCACACACTCTCTCACACACACACACACACGCACTCTCACACACACACACACACTCACACTCACCGAGCGAAGAATAAATGCATGAAACATTTCTTTATATATATGAATATAAACAAAGAAACAATATTTAGCAGTTGAATAGACCTTAGTTGCTGAAATGCTCTCTTTAGTACTGGTGTGCAATCCTCGAGCAGAGGCCTAAAGGTAGGGCAAGGGTTAAAGAGCTTACAGTTTTTCTCGATTGCTAAGACACATCTCTTGAAACGGTCACCCATTTTCTCAAAACTGTAAACACAAAACCTCATCTTCAAGCACTATTTACAAAACCTCTGAATCCTCTTGCAAAATGAAACTTTCGCCTCAAAACAGTTTTACCTGTGCTCAAAATCAAACACTGCTCTCAAATCATAAACAAAGTGATCAAAATAATATACACCATCAAGCAGTCAGTAAACAATACACCAATAAATAGAAAACACATTGTTCAAAACATATAGTTCTCAGGGAGAAGTAGATTTTTAATCTCAAAACAAATTTCATATGAATGAAAACATGTTCTATTACAGTAGCTCAAAATTGATCAGAAATTACTACTGTGCTTTGCTCTTTGCAATTTCTTTTGTTCTTCCTCCTCCTTGTACCCCTATTTTTACAGTACTGTACCCTGCGTCTCACAAACGTGTCCTTTGTCTCTGTGATACTGTAATTCTTGTTCTTTGTTGATATGAACCTGCAACCAGTCAAAATCTATTGAGCAGTCAGTACTGTTACTGTAACAAATAGAAAGCACGATGTTCAAGGCCATACAATTTGTTTATTGTACGTTATACAGCCTTCAATGCACTGTAGGCCTACTACAGTATACAATACTACAGTAAAAGGGACAAAAATCAAAGGAGTCAACATGTCATCAATGTGCTTCTTCTTGTCTTTGGGCTGGGTCAGGCCAGAGCACTTCGTCGACATCACAAGCAATATTTTCTCTCCTGAGGCAACGGGGGAAGAAGCCTCTTGTGTGCCGTATCCAGCCCTGACATGATTCCTCACCTATATCACCACAGGCTAATTACATGGCTTGCAGCAGATTTACTCTGGTGTAGGGTTGTCTATCATACACTTTCCATCTCCATGAGGAGAAAAACTCCTCAATCGCATTCAGGAAAGGCGAGTATGGAGGGAGGTACAAGGTCATAAACTGACCATTGATGTTAAACCATTCCCTTACCTGAGCAGCTCGGTGGAAACTGACATTGTCCAGCACTATCACATTGGTGGGAATGGGATTCTCATTTAGCTCTTGACCCTGCTGCTCAAATAAAATATCTCTTAGATTGGCCAGAAAACTTAGAAGATGCTGGGTGTTATATGGCCCGAGTGTAACATGGTGATGTAGAACACCGTGGTTGCTGATAGCAGCACAGATTGTGACATTGCCACCTCGTTGACCAGGGACTTCAACAATGGCCGCTGTCCAATCACGTTTCGGCCTCTCCTTCTCCTCTTTGTTAGATTGAAGCCTGCTTCATCGACAAAGATTAACTCATGGGGTCTGTCCAAGGATTCCAAGTCAAATATTGTCTGTGTAGGAATACAATATAATGTATGTAGAATTTAGTAAGTTGTCCAGAGACAGTGCTATATTGTAGAGTTCAATTAGGCCTACTGTATGCACTTCTGATTCACATACATTGGATGTACTGAAGAGTAATGTCATTCACATAGTATGTGGCAGTACTGTAGACAATGTGGATTACAGTAAATGTGTCTGAATGTACACTTACTTGCACATACTGAGCTCGCAGTTCTTTCACCCTTGGTGAGTTGTGCTCAAAAGGTACTCTGTATACTTGTTTCATTCGTATCCTGTTACGATGGAGGACACGGTCAATAGTGGAAATGCTCACACTGTCGATTCCCTGGAAGTGTGTGTTGTCTTGTATCACTCGTTCCTGGATTTCTCTGAGTCGTATTAAATCATCTTGAAGGACCATGCCCACTATAACGGTCTCTTGCTCCTGAGTGAATATAGCTCTCCTTCCACCTGCATGTGGCAGCCTTGCAGTTCTACAAAAAGTAGATGTGCAGTTACAAAAAATATTCATGCAGTACAATACATACAGTGATGAACTTTACAAATGTCTATTGAAACAGCTGCATATAGTGTAGTACAGTAAATTTGCAATTACAAAAACACAGTAGCATACTGTACCTGTTCTCTTCTCTGAATGTCCTCACTATGGTGGACACAGAAAACCGGCTCAAATTGGGGTGCACTCTAAGTCCTGCTTCCCTCATTGTCAGTCCGTGGACTATAACATGGTCTATGACTGTTGCTCGAATTTCATCAGATATTTCCACTCTTTGTCTTCCTCTTCCTATTCGTCCTCCTCTTCCTCTTTCTTGCCCTCCTCCTCTTCCTCCTCGTCGCCCACCTCGCATACGCACTTGTCCTCGTCCTCGTCCTCTCACATTGTTTCTTCTATCCATTCTCAGACTTTCTCCTTCCCACCTTCAACCACCTGTTTGCTCTCTAAACTGGCTTATATTGGTTGCGTCACATCATTTGATACAAGTGAAATCAATTTTGAGTGATCGTGTTTAATCAATGACATGTGTTCTCTATTTGTATTTGATTGTTGCCACTTGTGTTTACCAGTATGGATGACATGTGCATTAGACTGAGAATGTGTTTAGAGTTTTGCTGAAAAGTCTAAGTGAGATCTGCAAATTGTGTTTTACCAAGTGAAATAGTTTAAGGTATTGACAACAGACTGCACAATTAGCTAAACGAGTTCAGGCAACTGAGAACTTTGTTCAGCCAATGGGTTTTAGTGTTTTAGCAATTGAGAAAAACTGTAAGTAATGAATATATATCATTTTCTAGTCTCTGATAAAAGTGAGGTGTAGAGATAGAATAGGATTCAACTTTATGCTATAACGTTAATCATAACGTGCCGTTAGCTCAGCCACGTAAAGTAATTCAGTATAGTTCATATACAACCCACGTAATCGATTGGTATATAATGCAGGTAATGGTGAGCCAGGCGTACGGAGGAGACCGGAGACTTTCACCAGCAGAACGCTGTTTGTGTCCCGTGTACAACCAAAAGATCATTCAGTTGTTTGTTACTTCTAAACTTAGCCAATGCCACCGTTGTTCTTTGTTTGAACTCAAACCACTGTCTCTTCCTAAACCTAACCAATCAGAAATGTTGGCTAAACTCTGCAGAGCCTGCCCTTGATCACTGTTTACTTCAGATTGTACACATTAACATCGATGGGAAACCTTTAGAGTTCTGGAAGCTAACATCAGCTGCACTTCGCTAACGTCATTGAGTCTCACAGCTGCTTATTGAGTTCATTTAGCAGATATGTTTCCACATTTTAGGAACATCCGCTGGCTTTCATTATATTACATTAAGTACATTTTGGGGTTTCAAAACTAAATAAAGTATTTTTTCTGCGAAGATCTTTTTCAGCCTGAGATGATTGGTTACTGATTATTTGGGTCGTTAAGTCTCCTGGAGATGAAAGAGCTTGTTTGTCAATGTTTCAAACTGTTTATCGTGCTTGTTGGCGTTTTTAACTTGATTTCATGTCATTGAAGTTTGATCTGATTTGGGAGGAACAACAGCAGCGTTAGTTGAATCATTAATTCCCATCAACTGATGGAAGAAGAAAGAAACCGCAACATGAAACACAGACCAGTGAAGAGCACACAAACCCGATGGGACGAGAACAAAAATAGAAAAACAGTAATTACAGTCTGAAATAATTATGTATGTGTTTATAGAAATCAGTTTTATCAGATGTGTCAGTGATTCTTTCCCTGCTGACTCCTTTGAAACAAACAAGGAAACCTAGTTCATCCACTTTACAGTCTCCTGTGTTTTTATTCATATTCTCTGACATTATGGTACGAACAGCCGATTCTCATATTTTTCTTTCTTTCTTCCGTAAATGTTTCGCTAGAAAAACTCCCCAATGTGCTGAAAATGATGAATCCCTGTTGATTTCTGTCAGTCGGTGTTAATAGCGAGCTGTCAGTCATTTCAATCTACACCTCAAAATAAAGAGAGAAATTCAGCTGCAGGGAAAAAGAATAGTGACAAATCCTCCACTCTTTGTTTTGCTCCCCTTCCCCCCATCAACCCATTAAACTCTACTTTAAGTCTTCATTTTGTGTTTAATCTGTGAAATCTGCTTCCTAACAGTTAAACCAACATCATAATGTCCATTTAGACGCATTAAACACAGAAATGAGCAGCAGATTGGAGCTTATTTGGATGAAATGACCACTGACACTCCAGATGCTTAAAGCAGCTTAAAAAAAAATGCAAATCTGAGTGTTTAAAGTGTGATAAATAAACCAACGCCCTCCTTTTGAAAATGTTAATCTATGGGCACCGGTCGCTGTCTGAGGGACAATGTTTGATCAATTATTCCATCAAAGTAGTAATTTCACCAGGAAATAATTTTTGGTTTCCTCTAATGATCAATTTCCAAACTCAATACTCTAATTTCATGTTTTTAGTTTGGTAGCCGGCCAAAATCCTCCGACCTTTAAATAGGATATATATATATATATATATATAAATATATATATAGTGTGTGTTTTGTTGTGTAGCAATCTGCATTTAGCTGTGTGTCCCTGTTGTACAATGACAAATAACCTTGTAACCTTGGAGGTGGACGTACTCGTGACCGTATACGTCTCTAGTAGAGACCTGTCAATCACTGTGTAGCCCCGCCCTAAAGCATCCCCTGCTTTATGGTCTGTTTGACTCTAAATGGACCATAATGTACTAAATGAACATCATGGTTCAGAGCTAATAATTACACAGAATGATGTCATGAGATGTGAGATTAGTCTCGTTTAGCCCTATTTTTAGGCCTCTGCTTGACAATTGCATACCCATACTAAAAAGAGTGTATTTCTACAACTACAAGTTCTATTTTAATAATTCTGATGTTATAATAAAGGTAACACTTGTGAGATTTGTTGAGATGTGTACATATCAGTGTATATGTTACTGGTTAAGAGTAAATGAAGATGGCACACAGCTCAAATTGAAAAGTTTCATGTTCACCTGAAACAAAAAGCACTTTTATTGTTATTATTTCTTTGGAATGATGTTAACGAAAGTTTAAACGTCTCCCAAGTCATAGCACAATATGTGAACAGTCTCTCTGCAAATTTTGACTTTGATAAAGTGAAGCAGAAGAAAGTTAGAGGTTTTAGTACAGAGAGGTCAGACGAGGTCACCAAAATGGTCATTTTGGAACCAGCTGTTCATTTTATATACTATATAACTATATATTTCACTTGTTTTATCACTAATAGTGTTCAATCTGTCCAAATACAGCAGTTTGGCTTCATTTTGAGAGCCTGAATCCTCTGTGAGCCTGTTTGTGTCTGTGATCCATGGAGCTGTCTTGTCTGACTCCTGTTGCTCTGTGTCTATGCAGACGTAACTCAGCAGCCCATTGGTCGATTTCACTGAATGAACCCTCCTTCAATGCATCAGAGCCTATAGAATTGAGCTGGGACAGCGTGGGAAAGATTCACAGAATCGTTAGCCAGTCAGAATCAAAACCGCGCCGTCCCTCGCGAAGCGTAAAATCCGATACGCCGAAAGTCAAATCCCTTCCCCCAGCTCCCCCGGGTCACATTCCACCCCCGTCTACATGGAAAGAGAATTATGACAAACAGGACATCCGTTGAACAGATTTTGAGGAGGAATAGCCGGGAATTGATCCGTTCTCTACACGAAAACGACGATGAGGTGAAGTGCGTTCTGATAATTATCGATAAAGTGGTTTGTGGTTCTGGTGCTTGTTGGCTGATATCTCTGTAATGGTTTCACGGAGAGAAATATGGAAGATATCTCTGGAATCTGTGTCGAATTCTCTTGCTTTCTGATACCTCGGTTGTCCGTGTTAGCTTTCAGCTTTGGCTTGATAGCTTTGTCCGGAGTGCGTAGCCGGCGGACTCATGGCGAAAAATACGTGATATTGTGGTAATTCTTTTAGTTGCTTATATTAGTTGTGTAGAATTGTGTTTGGAGCATGTAGAAATGGCTTACAGGATGTTGTAGCCCAGGCTTTGTTCTTTAACTGGGTATATAACATGTGTGTAACATCATTATATTTCGTTCCTGAAAAGTGCATTCTACGACACTCTGTACGCTAAACTTTCTCGATGGAACCCCAAATGGTCCGCGGTCGGGTTAAAGAAGTAAGAATGTGAGGGAAAGAGGCAGAGGAGGGCGAGTCATGCCTTCATCATGGCAGGAAAAACAAATATGGAAAGGTTCGATGGGACATGCTTTGGACAACTGGTTGTTTTCAGAATAACGGGACTCAGTGGAGGTTCATCAAGGGACGCTAAAGATATCACGACACTGTGTTTAGCAGCCAAACATGACATATTTCCTTGTTTTCTCAGTCCAAGATCATAATCAATAATGGATCAAACCCTGCCCCTGCACAGTGGATCAATACAGCGTCAATACAACTGATACAAGTCCTGTTCTGAGTGTCAATAACGTCCCATTAGGATCCATGATGATGACCATCGACACCGTGTGGGACGTACAAACGACTACTTGTTCTTTTATTGCTGTTGTCTCCGTTCCAATGAGCCATGAACGACCTTCGACCTTCAGAGAGGAAGTCGTTATAATTCACATCAGCTTCCTGTAGAAACTGTTTAATGGATCTGCTGCTGCACCACAAACACCACCGCACTCCCTCCAGTCGCTCCACGGCAGAGTGAACCGGCGAGCTGTCCTCAGGTGCATTAATGCATATCAATGAATCTGTCAGGAGGCGGGACGACCGCCGACGCCTTGATAGTAAATAATAAAAAAATAACTCGCTGTTTTCTTAATGATGAGCAATTTCTAGTTTATTACTGATGATTGTTGCCCATTCACTTTTAATCAACTGCCGCTTCTTCTCTCGCTGGCACATTTATTTTTTCATGTAATTTTCTTTACACAGCTGAATTTATCATGAAGGGTTTTTATTTCAGAGAAAGTGAGCCTGAAAACATAAGAGATGGAAAATGAATCAATAATATTCTATATTTGTGTGACGAATAAATGCATCTCTTTAATAATAAGAGGAAGGAAGCCTGACTCTCGTTTCAGCTTCATTAAGTTCCTTTCAGGATACTTAAAACAAATATAAATGAATTACCTACAAGACATTACATGGTTAAGACCCGGAATGCATTGCTCCTAAACTTTAGAACTAAACGCTGGTGTTAAACACAGACCTGGTTTCAGACGTCTGACCAGAAACATTCAGGAAACACACTGACCTGCAGAACAGGAAGGGGAAATGCTGAGTCATGTCTGGTTTTAGGACTCAAATACTGCAGAGCTTTTAAAACTTCTCCTAGTTATTTATATATAAAGCACAATTTCTTTAAACACTCATTTTAATAAACTTCTGATCTGTGAACCTCTGCAGTGACTCAGGATGACGACAGTCTGCTCACACCGTGCTGATGTGTGTGTGTGTGTGTTACATTTTCCCTCGTTAATCCAATTTCCATTTTCCTGTCGCTAATCTGCTTTGCAGAAGAAAACAAGTCAGTTCCTCCCACTCAGGCTTGCAGCTCCACAGTGTGTGTGTGTGTGTGTCTGTGTGTAGTTCATATAAAGCATGATATGTTTCACCACATGAGGTCATTTTATAAACAGATTATGAATTAATTGAACAAATAACTGATAAGGATGAAAACAGTCGTGGTCACCGTGTTGGTGAAACACTTCAACCGTTAACGTTTACATCATATTTCTATTTGATAATCTATTCTATTGATTATTGATCCAGTAGCTCGAACAGATGATCCATAAACTTACTGATGTATGTTTCATTCAGCTGCTCTATTTACTGACAAAAAGGATATTTTGGCTGATCCCTTTATCCACACGTCATTTCATTACTTCAGTGTTTGTTTGCTTTATTATGTGTGAACATATTGAATCTATCGTCTCGTTATTGTTTCTAATGATGATTGAAACATCTTTCTCACAGAGTTCAATCCATCGATCCTTCATAACTAACCATCATTAGATGTATTCCTATCATCTATGGATCTATCTTTCTGTCTATCTGATTATCCTGAATATTCTATATTGTTATTGATTCATCTCACAATGTCTTCAACAAAAAGTTGATCAATCAAAGTTTGTCTAACTGAGTTGTTACGTCCCTACTCTGTTGTCCAGGGGAAGGATTTAGGGACTAACACAAAACAACCCAAATGAAAAACAAATAGCTCGTGTACCATAAACAATATTTATTGTGCTCACTGACAGTTAAACATGAGCGAGTCTCAACACAAGATTTGGGAGAGGATGGGACAGGTGTGGTCGTGCCAAACAATTGAAACAAAGATAACAGAACTTGGCCTAACGAACTAACCTCTGAAATCAACAAACAAAATGGCTTCCCTAACTTATCTAAATGTGCTCGACCAAAACCAAAATACAGATGAGGCACCGACCAATAAACCTAGTGTATCTAGACACAGAAAATATATTACGTGTGTGCCAATGTACACAGGGTACCCCAGATTCACCTACTGTCCGCAACCTCTCACCACAAATACTAACACGTTCCGCTCTCATAGTTTACATAAACACAGTATCAAGTGAAGTTCCCCTGAACTCCGAGGCTTCCTGCCTTTTATCTGCGGCTCTCCCTCTGCCGATTGGCCAGCCTGCCGCTGGTGCCACCCACCAATCAGGACAACCGGCCCCCACAGGTGGAATCCAATCACCCGATTGACCTGTTAGGAGACTGAGGGAGAGAAAAAAGAGGAAGGGCAGGAGGGGAGACAACACAACACGTAACAGAGTGAATGCATCGTTCTTGGGCCTTTAGGTCTCCTTAACCACACTCACACACACACACACACACACACACACACACACACACACACACACACACACACACTAAAGCTGTTACAGCTGCATTACTTTAAGAGCCTTTTAAAGAAGGTCTCTCCATCCACCAGATACCGACCGTCATCCGTCCGTCTGTCGACTCCACTCGTCCGTGTGCAGACGGGACTGACGGAGGGATGTTTGAGGCTTCACCTGCGCTGGAGCAGACCGGTCGTTCCTCCAGGTGTTCTGAAGCCCGTCAGCCACCGCGATTGGTCCCCTGGGTCTGTCAATCAAGCCGGTGAAGTCAGGTGTGACCACCCTTCCTTCTGCGTGATTGACAGGAGATTCTGCCAATTAGAATGCCAAACACACACACACACACACACACACACACACACACACACACACTCAGTCTGCCTGTCTGGTGTTTCTGCAGCTGTCTGCTCGCTGGTTTTAAGTGAAGCGTCTGGCGGAGCTCACCTAGTCGCCATGTTGCCCCTATATTGAACAATGAAAGATCAATATCATGATGATAACTACTGCTATTGAGCCTGTGTGTTAACCAGGCGTCAACCTCCGGGTCTGAAAAGTGAAGACGGACAAAAACCAAGATGGAGACGAACAAACACCAAGATGAAGACGGACAAATGTCAAAATTGTGACGGACAAAAACCAAGATGGAGACGAAACCAAGATGAAGATGGACAAGCACCAAGATGGCGACGTCACGATGACGTCATCCAGTTGCTATCTCGAGTCTGCGGCGTCAACATGAAGCTGGTCTGTCATGGAGGCAGATGATCTGACCATCAGAAGACTCCTCTGCAGTAGGAAACTGTCTCTGTCAGTATTTAAAGTCTGTTTCTACTTTCATCCGTCTCTTTTCCTGCGTCGTGTCAAAACTGTTCAAATCCGCCGTTACGTTTTTCTTTTTTCCCCCTGAGGAGCTCTGAACTACAATTTACCTTGTCGCAGTCTTGAAATAAAGCTGCCGGGAGGTTTTTGTCTTTTCCTCTAAATGATAGAGAATAATCACAGACTCCTGGTGTGTTTAAATAAAGAGCCCTCCAATCACAGCTGCCTCCTCGTGACGGCAGGTTGACAGGCTGAATGTGCAGAGAGGCTGAAGGAAATACAGTTCTGATGAATTAAGCTTTCATGCCTCCTTTTCATGTCCACGTCAGCCCACGGCGTTTAATTGCGGCGCCTTCTTCTCTTTAAAGCCGTTGAGTCTTACATCTAAAAAGCACATACAGCTGACATGTGATGGCGTTTTAAGGACGCTCTTTGGCTCAGCAGAAAGATAAAGCCCATTAAGATCTGAACAGCTTCTCTCCTTCAAATGAGTTTTAAAGCAATAAACCGATGACTAACATGTCTTATACATGCTTTAGAACACTGAGACTAACATGACTGAATACTAATAGAGTCCTTAAATCACCGTTAACATCCTTCACCTGGATAAATGATTTCATCTCTCAATCATTGAGGACAGTCCTCTTTTTTAACTTCTCCTGATGGAGTTTGATTGCACTCTCAGATATCAGTGAGATTTTACAAAGCATCTTTTAAATAATTGAACACTGCATCATCAAAGTGTCTTTATATACCAGCGAATGTCGAGATAGTAGAGAGAAGTCAAACATCTTTTGTGCAGAATAACACAGTTATGACATAAATCATTAAAAACAAACGCAGGTTGAATTTCTTTGATAATTTATTTTACAAAAATTGGAAAACAATAGAATCTATATATCCAACATGTTTCCAAGTGTCTCCAAGTGTTACTAATGTTAGGGGGGAATGGAGTCTCTACATGTTTTATATATTAAGTTATTACATGTTTACATCCTCTACTTCAGCCTCTCCTCTCTCCTCCTCTCTCTCTTCTCCTCCTCTCCCCTCCTCTCTCTCTCCTCCTCTCTCTCTCCTCTCCTCTCTCTCTCCTCTCCTCTCTCTCTCCTCCTCTCTCTCCTCTCCTCTCTCTCTCCTCCTCTCTCCTCTCCTCTCCTCCTCTCTCCTCTCTCTCTCTCCTCCTCTCTCCTCTCTCTCTCTCCTCTCTCTCCTCTCCTCTCTCTCTCCTCCTCTCTCCTCTCCTCTCTCCTCTCCCCTCCTCTCTCTCCTCTCCTCTCCTCCTCTCCTCTGTTTCCGTTTCCGGTTGCGTGTGAGTGTGAGTGGTGGACGTGAGAGTGTCGCGGAGGTTTGATTATATTTTCGCTGCTTTGGGATTTGTTCCTCTGTTCTTCTGTCTCTGCACGTGATCAGGTGAGATACTGAGCAGTGTATTTATCGGCAGAACGTGTGATTAGTGGTGTTTGGTGTTGTTCGGGAGGATGGCGTCCTCCGAGACGCCACGCCCGTCAATCCGGCAGGGAGTCCGGGTAGTTCCACCGGATAGCAGCGTGTCAGTAGAGGAGCTGCTGCTGGCTGTCGGAGAGCAGGTGGGACATGACAAACTCTCCTTTGCATCTCGGATGAATAAAGCTGTGGTTGTGTTCGTGGCGAGCGAGGCTTATGTCCACAACCTGATAGAGAGCGGCGTGTTGATCAGGGACAGCTTCGTGCAGGTCTCTCCGCTCTCAGTGCCCTCTACGCGGATCACCGTGTCCGGTGTTCCGCCGTTTATACCGAACGAGCTGTTAGAAAATGAGCTGCGCAGGTTTGGAAAGTTTGCCAGCGGATTTAAAACAGTCAGTTTGGGGTGTAAGGATCCCAAACTGAAGCACGTGCTGTCTCTTAGGCGGCAGGTCTTCATGTTCCTGGAGTCACCTACACAAACACTGGAGGTGTCCTTCAGGGTTAAACACGGGGAGGGTTCATACATGGTGTACGCTAGCTCGGGACAGATCAAATGCTTTGAGTGTGGAGATGTAGGACACAAACGCTTCGCGTGTCCGCACAAGCAGCAGAGAAGCGCGGAGGCGGAGCCTCCGGCCGCGGAGCCTGGTGCCGCGGCGGCTCCCGCCGGTGCGGTCGGCGGAGCTTCTTCGTCTTCTGCTGATAACAACAATGTTGATAAGGAGGATCAGGGCCAGTCTTACAACCAGCAGGCTTCTGTGGTGGCGCAGAACCTCACTACATCTGGTACCGAAGCACCACCACAGTCGGTAGAAGTCTGTGAAGAGGCAGCTACAGGTTCTGCAAGTGGAGATCTCATCATACCCTTAGATGAAGGACAGAGTGTAGGGTCTGTGTCCAACAGCCAGCTGTCTTGTGAGGGAGAGGACATGGAGTATGAGAGTGAATCAGATGTTGCATCTAATTCTGAAACGTGCATTAAAGGCACTGATCTGTATTCACTAGAGGAAATAAACTCGTTTTTGGATGTAACTTACCATAGATCTGCAAAAGTGAGTGATTATTTCCCTGACATTGAGAAGTTCATACGATCTGTTGGGGTGGCGCAGAGAAAGGTGGGTTTGGACCTTCTAGATGGAAAAAAGCGCTTCCGCCTAAAGAAACACATCACAACCTTGAGGAAAGTAAGGAAAAGTGGAAGAGTTCAAAAAACTAAGACAGTTTAACATGATCATGTGTCACACGGGGTTTTCCACTTTCCACTGCTTACTTCTTATCTTGTCTTACCTCCTTCCATCCTCTGACCTTTCTATGCAGAGCTTCAATTTAGGGTCTTTAAACATCAATGGTGGGCAGGACGGGCATAAAAGAGCATTAATACAGGAGGTTGTAAATCAAAAAAGGTTGGACATCCTCTTTTTGCAAGAAACTCACACCATTCCATCAGATGAAGTAGACTGGGGTTTATGGTGGGAGGGCTCATGCACCCTGAGCCACGGCACCAATCTTAGTGCCGGGGTAGCCGTGCTGTTTAGAACAGCAGCTAATGCAACCGTCCTGTCTGTCACTGAGGTGGTGAAGGGTCGTTTGCTGATGGTGAGGGCAGAGATAGAGAGCTCGCTTTACTGCTTCGTGAACATATATGCACCGAATCAGGGGTCAGAACGAGCACGCTTCTTTACTACGCTGCAAAACGAACTGCAGAGCTGCCATCAGGAGCAACTGATCATCGGAGGGGATTTTAACTGTACTCTAGACTTCACCATAGACCGGAATAGTGAGGAACCACACCCACAGTCAGCTCAGAGTCTCCACAACGTCATCACACACTTAGATCTGTTGGACACGTGGAGAATAAAACACCCACTAAACAGACAGTACACTTGGGTTAGAGTCAGCAACGACAGGATAAGTGCAGCCAGGCTGGACAGAATTTACATCTCTTGCAGTCTCAGTTCCAGACTGAAGAACAGCACAATCAGTCCAGTTGGGTTCACCGATCACCACCTCGTCAGTTTAGGCTTGATAACCTCACCAGGTGAAAGGGTTAGCTCCTACTGGCATTTTAATAATAAACTTCTACAGGACAGCACTTTTTGTCAGAGCTTTGGGGTTCTTTGGCAGCAGTGGAAAACTGAAAAAGTTCGTTTCAGTTCTCTGAAACAGTGGTGGGAGGTCGGAAAAGCACAGATCCGTGTGTTCTGCCAGCAGTACACCTCAAACGCCACCGCTATAATCAAGTCTGCTGTTAAAGACCTTGAAGCCAACATAAAGATCATTGAGGAGGGCTTCCAGAGAGACCCAGATCCCGGTGTGGGCCAACTGCTGAAGGAGAGGAGGTTGGAGTTGAGCTCCTTCCTGCAAGAGAGAGTGAAAGGAGCTCTGGTCAGGTCCCGTTTCCTCAAGTTGAAGGACATGGATGCCCCAAGCTCGTTTTTCTTCAACCTGGAGAGATCGGTGGCGCAGAGGAAGCGGATGACCTGTCTGAAGCTCCCAGGAGGCAGGATAACCACTGACCAGAGGGAGATGAGGACCCATGCCGTGGGCTTCTACGCTGCTCTTTTTGGGGAAGAGCAATCCTGTACGGAGAGCAGTAGGGAGCTCCTGGAGGGTCTTCCCCAGCTCAGACGGAGAGCTGACGCTGGAGGAGCTGACGGTTGCAGTGAACCAGATGGCTTCAGGAAAGACTCCGGGAATCGACGGTCTCTCCTCGGATTTCTTTAAGAAATTCTGGAACATTATCGGTTCTGACTTACACTCTGTTTTGATGGAATGTTTTAAAACAGGATCACT
The DNA here is from genome assembly GCF_050575085.1 of Anarhichas minor. Classification (NCBI taxonomy): domain Eukaryota; kingdom Metazoa; phylum Chordata; class Actinopteri; order Perciformes; family Anarhichadidae; genus Anarhichas; species Anarhichas minor. The sequence goes on from NW_027466477.1 coordinate 4,609,901, forward strand.
TCCTGTTTCATGCCAGCGGGCAGTTCTCTCTCTGCTGCCCAAGAAGGGCGACTTGGCCCTTCTTAAGAACTGGAGACCAGTGGCCCTGCTTTGCACAGACTATAAGGTGCTTTCCAGAGCCTTATCTAACAGACTAAGAGACTACCTGGAAGTGGTTGTAAATAGCGACCAAACGTACTGTATTCCAGATAGAACATTTATGGACAATATCTTTCTCATCCATGATGTGCTTGATGTATGTAAATTCCACGATGTAGATGTTGGTATTGTCTCACTAGACCAGGAGAAGGCTTTCGACAGGGTGGGTCATGCATATCTGTTTTCTGCACTCAGGGCTTTTGGGCTTGGTGATGGGTTCTTGGCTTGGGTGGGTTTGCTGTACAGGGGTGCTGAATGTATGGTAAAAATGGGAGCTGGCCTGAGTCGACCGATCCCTGTACGGCGAGGGATAAGGCAGGGTTGTCCTATCTCGAGGCAACTTTACAGCCTCGCTTCTGAGCCTCTGTTGTGCAGGCTGAGAAGTTGGCTCAGTGGTCTGTCACTGCCTGGGTCCTCCAGTCTTTGTAGTCCCCTCGCTGTGTCTGCGTATGCTGATGATGTAAACATCTTCATTAGGGACCAGGGAGATGTTCTATGTCTGCAGGATGCTTTGTCTCTTTATGAGAGGGCTTCATCTGCACGGGTGAACTGGGAAAAACTGCACTAAACTGGGACATTTGGTGAAGATGTCATTAACAGCAGCATCTATGGTCACCTTCAGGCAGAACACTAACATCACGTCTGTCAGGTTGACCAATAGAATAGTGGAGGAGGTCTGTGCCGCCCTGCCACAACGCCTGAGAGCAGTTGCAGGAAACTGTACTCTGTCTGACCAATGGGATGAAGAGAGTGAGTACACCCCCCCCCACTCTGCTCATTGCCCCAGCGGTGGGGGACTGGCAGGGGGGAGGAAACAAGCTGCTGACGTTCACAACCCCTCACCTGGACAAGTTTCAGGCAGCAGAGAAAAAAGCTATCTATGAAATCTGTGTAAAGGTTGTGAACCTCCGCTCTCTGGCAGGGTTGACAGAGTCGAGGTGGACCGAGTTCTTTGGCCCAGGTTCTTCCCCGAGAGGCAGCTGGAGGTGCATGTACAAGCTGCCCGTTGAAAAACGGACAGCAGACCTCCAGTGGAGGGTTGTACATGGAGCTATAGCCACCAACAGATACCGGGCACACCTGGATCCACAAATTGGGGAGGAGTGTTATTTCTGCTGTCAGACTGAGACCCTGGAACACTTGTTTGTTCAGTGTTCTCGGCTCTCAGCACTCTTTGAATGGTTAAAAAGATGGTTTCAGGGTCTTGGACAGGTGTTTTCTTTCATGTTGTTCATCTTCGGTCCAAAATACTGCTCAAAACAGAAGGCTGTCCACACAATGGTGAACGTTTTATCTGGTTCTGCCAAGTTGGCCATCTGGTTGACACGGAAGAATCGGGCTCGGGGTGCCGGTAGTGAAGATCCGGTGAAAGTTACGGAGGGACTGTTGAAAGCCCGACTCAGGGTGGAACACACCTACTACCAGACAGTGGACAATTTACAGGCCTTCAGGGACAGATGGACTACTGGGAGCATTTTATGCTCAGTGGGTGCTGGTGGAGAGCTGGTGGTGAACTTCTGAACATATTGATCATTGAAATTGATTGTTTATTTGTTCTTTGGTGCTTTATTTTTGGTTATTTGTTTTTATTTTATTGAATTTCTGATTATTAAGTGATGATTTAGAGTGTTTCTGTTTTTCACTGCAATAGTGAAATAAAGGGATTTTAAAAACCAAAACCTCTCCTCTCTCTCCTCTCTCCTCTCCTCTCCTCTCTCCTCCTCTCCTCTCTCCTCTCCTCTCTCTCTCTCTGTCTCTTCCTCTCTCTCTCCTCTCCTCTCTCTCCTCTCCTCTCTCTCTCTCTCTCTCTGTCTCTTCCTCTCTCTCTCCCCTCTCCTCTCCTCTCTCCTCTCCTCTCTCTCCTCTCCTCTCCTCCTCTCCTCCTCTCCTCTCTCCTCTCCTCCTCTCTCTCCTCTCCTCTCTCTCTCTGTCTCTTCCTCTCTCTCCTCTCCTCTCCTCTCTCTCCTCTCCTCTCTCCTCTCCTCTCTCTCCTCTCCTCTCTCTCTCTCTGTCTCTTCCTCTCTCTCTCCCCTCTCCTCTCCTCTCTCCTCTCCTCTCTCTCCTCTCCTCTCCTCTCCTCCTCTCCTCTCTCCTCCTCTCCTCTCCTCCTCTCTGTCTCTTCCTCTCTCTCTCCTCTCCTCCTCTCCTCTCTCTCTCTCCTCTCCTCTCCTCTCTCTCTCTGTCTCTTCCTCTCTCTCTCCTCTCCTCTCCTCTCTCCTCTCCTCTCCTCTCTCCTCTCCTCTCCTCTCCTCTCCTCCTCTCCTCCTCTCTCTCTCTGTCTCTTCCTCTCTCCTCTCCTCCTCTCTCTCTCCTCTCCTCTCTCTCTGTCTCTTCCTCTCTCTCTCTGTCTCTTCCTCTCTCTCTCCTCTCCTCTCTCCTCTCTCTCTCTGTCTCTCCTCCTCTCTCCTCTCTGTGTTCACTTCCTGTAGTTCAGTCAGAGTGTCTCCTCCTTGTAGTCACATGACTGGTGGTCTCAGATGAATCAATCATGACGTCATCGTTTCACACTTTAATGTTTTTACACAATCTGGTTAAAGTGAACTCTTTATTAGAGGAGAGAGATATAATGAGAACATGAAGAATAAAATGTTTGTTTTATGAAATATAGTTTTGGTCACTTTTTCTGACACACATGATGTGTTTAGGGACCGCTGGAAAGAGGAAACTCTGACTATAATTTTATATTTCATAACATTTTTTTTACAGCTTCTGGCTGATAAACGCTGTCGTTTTGGCGATTGTTTAAAGAAAACATGCTTGTCAAATGTGGGCTTTATCCTTTAAAAGACTTAAGCTTCATGCCATGAATTTTTAAAGACAGTGACCTCTGACCTCTCGACTGGACATAACAACAGAACTATAAATACTCTCTGTGTTAGTACATGAAGTACTGCGGCTGCTCTCATAAAGTACATACTGTTACATTCTTCCTCATAACACGGAACCTCGACCTTTGACCCTCCTCATCATGCATCTGCTCTGCAAAGGATTGTGGGTCGGAGGAGCGTGCTGGCTCACATCCTGCAGAAAGTGACCAGATGTAGGAAAACATCCTGGTATATCAAATATTCTGCATTAGACAGTTTTAATGAGGCGCTGCTGGTTCTAATATGTGTGATTGTTTGTGTCTGTGGACGTCTCTTCTTCATGCTCCAGAAATACAATAACGATTACTGCTGTTAAGCCCCGATGACTTCCAACCTTCATTTAAATCCCACACAGATGGTTGACTGAGTCCTCTCTGCTGTTTAACACATACAGTCAGTAGAAGAAGAAGAAGCGATGAAAAGAGTGTTATTATTATTATTATTACTAAGGTCTTTTGTTATAATTGTCATGCTTCTGTTTGAATGATGATTATGTTCCCATGTTTAGAAGTACAGTTCTAAACAGGAAGTGTAATGTTGCCATGGATACAGTGAGTCAGCTGTTTACATTAATACAACGATCAGCGACTCAACGATCGGCCGTTCCATGAACGTGCAGATAAATATCGCTGGATGGCTTTGATGCAAAAGAAAACAGTCATAAATACAATATAAACATCAACTAACGCTTCGCTGTGATTGGTCGTGAGGCAGACAGGGGGTGGAGTCAGACGTCTTAATCTGTCTTCATATTTACTGTCCACATATTTGAACTAATGCTGTTTATCGAGGAGACATGAAGACGTTGTGCTGTCTCCTCCACTAACAGCCTCAACCTTCACCGATGTTTCTATTCTCCTCTAAAAAGAGGTTCAACTGATTTTTATGTGTTTTTAGAGAATAAAACTTCCAGGAACATGAAATGTAAAGACAATCTGTCAGATTCCCCCTCTGACCTCTGACCTCCTGGCTCCTCGTTGGGCTGCTGGAGCTCATCCTCCTCTGCTCTGGATGTTGAATGTGTGAATCTGGCAGCGCTGCTCTGCAGCACAGAATCCTGACGGTGGGAGGGACTGGCTTTGATTTCCTCTCTTGGTGCCCGGCTGCCTGTCACCTTCTCTTCTTCTCTTCTTCTCTTCTTAAAGCCGTGCAGGATGCAGGACAGGAGTTTGGCAACTTTCAAGAGACAAATTATAAATAAGAGCGAGGAAGAGAAGAGGGAAGATGAGGGAGCGCGAGCGGCGGATCAAAGCCACCTGGGACGGAGAGATAGAATTTAAGTCAGCTGCTAACAAATGATGTACACAGCTAACGTGAGCCGGGAGAAAGACGGAGACAAACTGTCCACGGAAACAGACCTGCTATCAGGGATTAGAGCGAGAGGAGCTGAGCCTTTCAACAACTTCCTTTCAGCCGCGAGACGGAAACACAAAAGAGGAGAAACTACGCTTTGGCTGCTGAGAGTTTCTGTGGCTGGAGGAGTTGGCCGTCCTGTAAGAGGTAAGTCGACGGTTGGAACGCCTGCTGACAGCCACTGAAATCCATCAGGAGTCACGTGAAGCACTGACCTGTTAGTGAGCAAGGCACCGAGGCTCTGCACTGGATTCTCTCACAGACTGTTTCTGAGAAGCTGGAACATGAAAATGAGTCGTGAATCCATGTTGAAAGATGAACTGGATGATACAACCTGAGGACCTTGTTGTTTTAACAGAAACTGCCACGAAGTTTGAAAGCATAGATTAGTAGAAAATACTTAATCGTCTACGTGCTGACAGCTGGGACTCATGGGAGCTGTAGTTATTCAGTAGTAACTAAATACTCTTCTGCTCGCTCTTATGGGTCTGTTAATATCACTGTAATTTCTTGGAAAAAAGACTTCCAGCTCGACTCAGAATTCAAAAACCAAGATGGCGACAGCCAAAAACCAAGATGGCGACAGAAAAACACCAGGATGGGGACGGCCCTAAAACCAAAATGGCGACGGTCAAACACCAAGATGGTGACAAGCAACAAGATGAACTTGAGGCTTTCAAACAGACATCAGTTACTACGTCCACTTCACATAATCCGTCTAAGAGGTGGACACATTTTTAATATATCTCTGCATGAATGCGAGTTATATCTTCTTTGTTTGTTTTTGAGCCCCCTAGTGGCCAAAAGCCGCTTACTGCAGCTTTAAAGTGTCCTTTCATTTCAATCAAAAGTAGTTTATTTTTACGTTTCAGTGCTTCACACATGGCTCTGAATGGATTTATGAAGCCAGCTCACATACCCCCCCCCCCCCCATGTCTGCCCTGTATAATTGCTTTCTTGAGGAGGTGACAGGGTGAGCAAACAGCATTACTGTGGCGTGACGCCGCAGTTACATATTTTGATCATTAAAACTCCTGCTGTAGTATTTTGTGTAACGCTCGGCCTGCAGAGTCGTCTCCTCTGACAGCCCGCTAATTGAAACTGGCCAATTACGAGCGTGGAGGACGGCCGGCAATTTGTAAAGCAGACAGCAGCTGATTTAAGGAGAGCGTCGGCGGGTCCATCGCCTCCTCTCTCCGCTGAGGCTTTAATGAATATTCACTCCTCAAAGAGACGCGACTGCAGCTCCTCTGCAGAATCAAACTCCCTGAAATCAAATGGCACAAGTTTCTGATGCAACAGGAGTCAATGCACACACACACACACACACACACACACACACACTGTCTGATCAATAATATAATCAGTGCTACGATCAGGGTCATCGCGTCTCAGTGAACAAGTCCAGAGGCTTCCTTTAAATATTAGTGCAACAGAAGAATGTCTTTCCAAGTGATTCTTCTTGTTTGACATGTCTACGGATCTACAGCTGGAACACAGCAATGTGCCAACAAAAGAAGTGAAGAAGAAGAAGAGTGCTAACAAGATGAACTTTGAATACACATCAGCTCTGTTTGAAACACATTCAACATCTCAAGAATTCACACAAAATGTGTTTTAAAGATTCATTTAAACATAATATTCAGCCTGCTGTTGTGAAATATTGTGAATCTAATCATTATGGTACATATGCAAATATTGTGTTTCTATTGTTTTTACCAGCAGGAGATAACAGTCTGTAGGAATCCCATATAGATGTTGGCGGGGTGTGATCTCACTTATTACTCACATTCATCACCTCAGCTTTTAGAAAACATTGTGCGCAGGAAGGAGCTTCTGTTTGCTTCCCTTTGGAGTGAATGAAATAATGAATTTAGCTCATTTAATATTATATTAAAAGGCCAACATGCAGCAATGCTTTGAAAGACTAGAAATACTAAATATCAGTTTCACAGCTTTAACATGTGAGGGTGTGAAGATAGGGAGGAAGGAGGACAAGAAGGACCTGAGAGGAGGAAGGAAGGAGATGAGGATCAAGAGGGAGAGGAGCAGAGAGGTGAGGATGAACAGCAAGAAGGAATTAAAACCACCTGCTGCAGCAACATGAGAGGGTTCTAAAGGGACCCTGCTGCTCTGAGACACTACCACTTTAGTCCACAGGGGGCGACACAACCAACACAACACGAAGGTTCATCGTTGCTTTTAAGACGAATGAATTATAGAAGGAAGAGATACATGGAGGTTCTGATTGTTAATGTTAGAAACATACAGTAAAACATGTTTAATATTAGTGCAAATGTAGAATATCTTATGCAGAGAAATGTCCAGGACATGTTTAGCTTAGCTTAGCTTAGCACAGAGACTGGAAGCAAAGGGAAACTGTTAGCCTAGCGTATAACAGACTGGTTCCTTCATTTCTTTTCCTCCATTCTTCCACTTTCTTTCCCTTCTTGTCGTTGATCCCTTCCTACTCGTATCTTCTTTATATCGTGCTTCTTTCTTACTCGTCCTGCTGACTCGGCTCTCTCGTCCATGTTCATCAGAAAGCACAAAGCGTCCCTTTTCTTTTTCCTTTCACGCCTTGTTTCCAGTATCACATTCAGAAACTATTTTCTCTCGGCATTGTTGGAGGAGCTGGGCGTCTCCTCGGAGTTTGGTGTCTGTTCGTCACTGAGGCTCGGGGACAGATGAGTCATTAGTCTTCCTGTACGTTCTTCTTCTTCTTTGCTGCAGACTGAATTGCGTCTTTGTTCCTATAAATCTAATAAAGAGCCTGATTGCTTTTGCTAATCATCCTGCGTCTTCCTGCTGCTGCTTATTGCTGCCATTAATTTCTGAGATAACTGGCCCTCTGCTGGAGCACAGAGACACAGATAGCCCTGTGTGTGTGTGTGTGTGTGTGTGTGTGTGTGTGTGTGTGTGTGTGTGTGTGAACAGATATTATTTTGTCCTGGTAGAAAAGAGGAGCTGCACTTTTATTCAGTTTATAACAGCAATCAGTTTATAACAGCTTTAACATCTGTAGGTTACCTTTGAACTGATAACAGAGAGAAGGAAGATGCATTCAATAGTCAAAAAACATGTTTCAGCACTAAGTTTACAAGTTGTGTAATGTCTCCATCAGAGGGCGGAGCTAAGTACAGCCAAACGCTGAATCAAACATTTTAAGTCAATCAACTAAGTAGAACTTAGTGGAAACAGACTGTGAAAAAGTTAAAGTTGGAAGACGAAAGTACAGACAACTGTCAGACCGGACAACACCGTGGTGTCGAGCTGTCAATCACCGTGTAGCCCCGCCCTAAAGCATCCCCTGCTTTATGGTCTGTGTGACTCTAAATGGACCATAATGTACTAAATGAACATCATGCTGTATTGAAGAAGACTTGAAACTAGAGATTGAGACCATAAACTCATGTTTACAATGTTTACTGAGGTAATAAATCAAGAGAGAAGTAGAGTCATTTTCTCATAGACTTCTATACAACCAGAGGAGTCGCCCCCTGGTGGACACTAGAGAGAATGCAGCACATCTTCTAAACTGCTGCGTATGTTTTGCATGCAAAGTATTATCTGTAGTGGTGTAAAACGTATAAATTAGTGTTTGGATATTTAGATATCAGATATTTTCAGGTAAAAACGATGTATACTGTGTACGTTCTGTCACATTAGTAAAATACTGGAGAAAAAGTAGAAAGACTTTCAATATAAAGATACTGAAGTAAAGAAGGAATTCTCCGTACAGAACTTGTGTAAATGCATTCGTTCACCTCCCTGTTCTGTTTATTGCTGACATTTTGTGTAGGAACACATCGTGTCCTCCCTCATTACCAGAACCTCTCGTGCACCTGGTCTGGATCTCCGTACGCCGGCGCTTCCTTCTTCCTTCACGCCGCAATTTGCCGGAGTCACATTGCACCGATCTGTCTCCGGGGTTTCATTTGGTTATATTTTTCCCTCCATCTCGTCTGTGTGACAACGTTCCTTTTACTCCTCTCTCTGTTTTTTAATGAGCGCTCTGGGTTTTCCCCCCATGAGCCGATTCCTTCGATTGCATTCCTCCTTCTTTTCTTCTTCTGTCATTTTGTGCCGAAGACGCACCGTGCTCCCGTAACCTGAATGGGAGCGTATTGATCCATCCAGAAGCAGAGGCAGTCATGTCACCGGCGGAAAAGACCGCTGGCAAACATAATTACCCTCATGAGTGTGTGGTCTCTCACACAGGAAATGAAATAGTCCTTTTAGGGCCGGAGGGTACATCCGAACACGCTGGAATATAATTATGCTCCGTTAAAAAGCCCATTAATCTCTGCTGTATTGATTTTGTCCTCGTGCTAATGGACAGTATGGTCTCTCAGCTGTCCAAATGACGCATCAACAAATAAAGGACAAGGCTCTCAAACCCTTTTGTTCGGTGCCTAATTGGTCACAAAGAGGGTTCGGCTCTTTAACACTAGGAATCAAAGACTGTCCTGTCAGAGTGAGAGGAGGCCCGGCGGGCAGGTGGAACCGCATGGCTCCGCTCTGGGAAGTGATGAGTTCTCAGCTCGCTGTCAATATTCACATTCACTTTGTTGAAATGGTCCAACTGGGATTCAAACGCAGATCATCTTCAGCATCATATCGATCTTAATATGGAGCTCACACGTCCTGAATGTTCTGAGTCAAATCTAAAAGAACGACAAATTAACATGAAAAAAGGTTTCTGGAGTGAGTTCCGGACACAGAGAACGTTCACATCGTCCTGTTGGCGTCAGAACCAGAATTTTTGTTTCGTTGTTACATGAAAATGAAAAGAATATGTGGTGTGCACAGCTTCCCCTCGCTCCATTATTTAATGTTTCTCTCTTTACAAATGGAAGCAGAGAAACGCTCCTCTGGTCTGAAGCTTCTTCTCCAGGAAACAAACACACTTATAAATTAAAGTGTAGATAATAAAGTCTGGCTTTGGATGACTCCAAAAGAAGACTTTTCATTTCAGCTATTTAACTTCTGTTAAATGTTCTCTATTCAACATTCAGATCATTAATATCTGATCAATAACTATCATCTATATAAAGATATAGAGGAGTCGCCCTGATCCCAGAATAAAGTGCACGTGAGCGTGTCTTGTAGTGCATGTTATTGAGACCACAGCACCAGACCCCATCCAGCACCTTGAGGTTCAGTCTGTGACAGTCAAACACATGCTGGTTGCAGAATCTCTGGTTCTGGTTCTACCAGGACCGGATGGCTTGCTCAACACGATGCTGTACCCTGAGGATCACACTCGATGGTCTACAGACCAACCGAACCCATGGAGACTGGATGGACACGTTCCTAAACCAGATCTTTTATTCTCTCAAAGGTCTGGTCCAGCATCCCACGACCAGGACTACATCCACAGTCACTCCTGAATCTCAGGGTGTGGAAGAAGAAATGTACTTTTATTAACCTTCTAACTCTGCAGCAGAGCTACAACATGAGAGGAATCAATGATGCAGGTGGTCGTACTGCAGCTGCATTTAGTCTGACTGATGGTGGAGCTGCTGGGGCGTCTGGGTCACAATGTAATTACTAACCGCAGAATAAGAGCCGGTTGAGTCAGAACATTAAAGGGGAATGAAAGCTGCATTAGTCTGTAGTCGTAGGTGGACGTCCACAACAGGAAATGTGTCATTATTGACCTTTGTGCCGTTGGGCTGTCAGGATGCAAGAACATGGAGGAAACACGTGAACAGAGGAGAAGATTAGTGTCTCAGCAGCTGTTATGAAATAATCTCTTTAGAGTCGACAGTGTGGGAAAACACAGCCGACCTCGTGAGGAGCGTCTTCTTTATAATCATAGAATCAAAAGATGACTTTACTCTTCAGCAAACAAACCTGTCTGCAGACGTTTTATTCTCACAGACGTCGATACAACCAGAGGAGTCGCCCATCACGCTCCCTTACCCCCCTACTGTCTCCTTTCCTTCTCTACATTTCCCTTCCTTCCTCCATCTTATCAGACCTCTAACCGCTCACCACCTCCTCTCCTTTTCTCTCCTACATCTTTCTTTCCTTGTCCACTCTTTTATTTGTTTCCTATCCTTCCTTCTGTCTCTCTTTCCTTTCTAGTTTTCATTTGCAGAATCCAATCGACAGCCATCACTTATTTCCTACCTCATCCTTCCTTTCCGTCCCTTCCAGTCTCACCTCCTTATGAAGAACATGTTCTACCTGTAGTTTGGTTGCTGCGCTGCTTCCTGACATGTAACTGTATAAGTCATCAATAAGTCGACTCCCAGCCATCGATCGTCGCCGCTCTTAAAAACTCAACAGCCAATCGACGCAGTGGAAGTGCCCTTCAAGGTTTTGGTCCAATCAGAGTCGAGTGTGACATCCATCTCCTCTCTGTCGCCTCCGGCCGTCCGTCACACGGAGGGAGTGAAGAGGAAGTAGATTTTAAGAGCCGTCCTTCATACTTCCTGCCGTCTTTTCTCTCTCCAGGTTGTTGTTGTTGTTGTTGTGATGGTTTGAAGCAGCACGGACCTTCTTTCTGTCCTCTCACATTTAATACATTCTGATTTAGTTACATAATATTATAATTATGTCCTAAAGCATCCCCTGCTTTATGGTCTGTTTGACTCTAAATGGACCATAATGTACTAAATGAACATCATGCTGTATTGAAGAAGACTTGAAACTAGAGATTGAGACCATAAACTCATGTTTACAATGTTTACTGAGGTAATAAATCAAGAGAGAAGTAGAGTCATTTTCTCATAGACTTCTATACAACCAGAGGAGTCGCCCCCTGGTGGACACTAGAGAGAATGCAGCTTTAACACATGAAGCTTTCACTTCACTTTAAAGAACCGGGGTCACTAATAGGCATACCGCGGTCCGGATCCAGACCCAGACGCTGTCCTACCCGGACGTATAACTGATGGATAATTGAGAATTATACATTTTGGCGGAGCGCTTCTATTTTAACCTGCACAGCTTTTCTAGCCTTTACGGCACTCGGTCAGCAGTCCAGGAAACACACCGACCAATCACATGCGTTGTAAATCATCTCTCGTGACGCTACTCAGCCAATCTAATATCTGTATTCTGAAAGGCATCGTGAGTCGAGTCGATCACACACAGACGGGAGAGAGAGAGAGAGCAGCGGACCACGAAAACAGAGCTTTAACAAAGAACGGACGGACTCTTATTTGTTCATTCTTCCTGCTGGCGCTACTGAACCTCTCTGTCTCATGTGTTCAGACATCGTGGTCATTATTGAAAGCAACGATGTGAAACGCCACCACGAGACCAAACACTCATCTTTAGACCAAACACTCCAGACTGAGCTGAGGGAAGATGTTGAGATGTGTCGAGGTTGTTTATTATAAAGTTGACTGAGAGCGTTGTGATGTGAAATGATTCAACAAAAGAAGAGAAAAGTTAACTCCAGACACTCTTTCCTTTTCATCCATGTTTCTAAAATCAAATACTTCCTTTTAAGATGCAAGCTTTTCAAAAAATCTTTTTTGTGTATTTTGTTTTTAGACGGAGCCGTTATTTTACTAGAATTTATTTATGTATTTCTATGTATTATTTATAATCCATCCAGTTCAATTTGAAAACTTAATTATTTATTATATTTTAAAATATAATTGATGTGTACTTTCTTTATTTGATTTGACAGTTGTTGACTACACAGAGGTTACTACAAGGCTTCTTGAATATATATATATATATATATATATATATATATATATATATATATATATATATGGCACTAAATAGCGCAAGTTAGATATTATTGTAATGTTCCGGACCTATGCACGAGGAGATCTTCTCAATCTGGACAGCCTGCATTAGAAGCACGAGACACAGTTCCTCTCTGCCGTGTGAATAAATGAGAGAACACAGAGCTGAAGTGGACAAGTTTCTCCTTCTGCCCGTTGGACATTTGCATCATTTTACATATTACAGTAGTGGACTGTAATCTGCACAACCCGCCCCCCCCCCTCTTTCATGTGTAGCATTAGCTCGTGTATTTAGCCTTCGGCTCTGATTCATGCCCTCTGCTGGTCGGGGCTTCCCCTGACTCATTCTGAGCATCTAATCTGGGCTGTAAACAGTGCAGATTGATCCCCGGCTGGAGGGCCCTTAATCCGGCTCCTGCAGGAGTCCGAGTCCTCTTAACGCGTGTTGTTCTACCGTCACGCAGCTCTAACGCTGGCCTGTCATTAAGGAGCAGACAGCATGTTCTGCGTTCATGCTTTAGTTGCCGGGGATGTGCAGTGATAACAGAGCGCTGACCGAGCCTCTTATCACACTCCATGTAATTCCATTAACAGAGAACTCGAAGCGGCGTCTCCTTCTAGATTACAGGCGACGAACCCTCTTTCTATCCGCCGCAGTCGACCCGAGTGTAATAACAAATCTGGATTTAATTTGATATCTGGTGCGAGAGCTCGAGCACGAGGGCCTCTTAATGCGACGCGTCGCTCCCGGAGACGTTAATGCAGGAAGTTGGTGAAACGCTGGGTGGAAGTGACACTAATTCAGGAACCGGCCGCCGTCTCGCAGCACTTAAGATGTTTCCAGCCCCGAGGCTGCATCTTAATCCTCCCGACATCCCTCCCACAGAGAGGGAGTCAGACTCCCAACGACACGTTGGGGGTCCAGGCGGATGTGACCGGTGGTCTGATCCCCGTGTGTGTTTCTGTTCTTATCATGAATCTATCAGCTCACACTAGATGACAGCTCAACCAGGTTATGACTTCAGCCTGCAGGAAGATTCCTCCTCAACACGAGACAGAGAGACATAAAGCAAACGGACAACGTCGTAAAGACACGAAAACATGAAACTCTTCACACGTCCACTTTGTTACGTCATCATAAAACATCAGAAACACTTCTGTCTTCTACATGCGGATATAAATCTCAACCTGTTTCATCTAAAGGTTGGATTTTATAACACGACTTCATATTCAAGCCCTTTCTTTTTCTCACACTATTTTCTTTCATTTCTTACTTCCTCCTTTCCTTTCCTTTCATACCTTGTTTCCTTCCCCTACCTCCTCCTTTTCTTTACCTTTTCATTATATTTCCCTCTTCTCCTTGTTTCCTCTCCTACATCTTCCTTTCATTTCCTACCTTCACCTCTTCTTTTGCGATTCCTTTTATTTTTTATTTTTCCATTCTCTCCGACATCTCCCATTTATTTCTGACTCTAGATTTTTTTAACTTTTACTTTCCTACCTTTTTTCTTAATCAACCTCCTCCTTTCCTTTCCTTTCATTTGTTCCTCATCTCCTTTGTTCATTTCCAACATCTTCCTTATATTTCCTACCTTCACCTCCTTCTTTACTTTCCTATTATTCTCTTCTCTCCTACCACCTCCTTTTATTTCCTACACTCTTCTTTTCCTTTGCTACCTTCTTTTTTCTCCTCCTTTCATTTGTTCTTCTCTTGTTTTCCTTACCTACATCTTCCTTTCATTCCCTACATTAACCTCCTTTCTTACTTTCCTATTGTTCTCTTTTCTCTCCTACCTCCTCGTTTTATTTCAGACTCCCTCTTGTTTGTCGTTTCCGGTCTTGATTCCTTTCATTCTCTCGATTCTCTATTGGAATAACACCTTGGGATGTACCTTCTCCTTGTCAACAATAGTTATACAATAGAAGCACAATTAGACAAAACATTTAACAAAAAACAAGATAATTAAATAATACACAATATGACAAAAAAACAGATGTCAAACTCATTCTTCAGGTTATAGAAAAGCATTACTGCGCTTACAGTTTTTCTCGATTGCTAAGACACATCTCTTGAAACGGTCACCCATTTTCTCAAAACTGTAAACACAAAACCTCATCTTCAAGCACTATTTACAAAACCTCTGAATCCTCTTGCAAAATGAAACTTTCGCCTCAAAACAGTTTTACCTGTGCTCAAAATCAAACACTGCTCTCAAATCATAAACAAAGTGATCAAAATAATATACACCATCAAGCAGTCAGTAAACAATACACCAATAAATAGAAAACACATTGTTCAAAACATATAGTTCTCAGGGAGAAGTAGATTTTTAATCTCAAAACAAATTTCATATGAATGAAAACATGTTCTATTACAGTAGCTCAAAATTGATCAGAAATTACTACTGTGCTTTGCTCTTTGCAATTTCTTTTGTTCTTCCTCCTCCTTGTACCCCTATTTTTACAGTACTGTACCCTGCGTCTCACAAACGTGTCCTTTGTCTCTGTGATACTGTAATTCTTGTTCTTTGTTGATATGAACCTGCAACCAGTCAAAATCTATTGAGCAGTCAGTACTGTTACTGTAACAAATAGAAAGCACGATGTTCAAGGCCATACAATTTGTTTATTGTACATTATACAGCCTTCAATGCACTGTAGGCCTACTACAGTATACAATACTACAGTAAAAGGGACAAAAATCAAAGGAGTCAACATGTCATCAATGTGCTTCTTCTTGTCTTTGGGCTGGGTCAGGCCAGAGCACTTCGTCGACATCACAAGCAATATTTTCTCTCCTGAGGCAACGGGGGAAGAAGCCTCTTGTGTGCCGTATCCAGCCCTGACATGATTCCTCACCTATATCACCACAGGCTAATTACATGGCTTGCAGCAGATTTACTCTGGTGTAGGGTTGTCTATCATACACTTTCCATCTCCATGAGGAGAAAAACTCCTCAATCGCATTCAGGAAAGGCGAGTATGGAGGGAGGTACAAGGTCATAAACTGACCATTGATGTTAAACCATTCCCTTACCTGAGCAGCTCGGTGGAAACTGACATTGTCCAGCACTATCACATTGGTGGGAATGGGATTCTCATTTAGCTCTTGACCCTGCTGCTCAAATAAAATATCTCTTAGATTGGCCAGAAAATTTAGAAGATGCTGGGTGTTATATGGCCCGAGTGTAACATGGTGATGTAGAACACCATGGTTGCTGATAGCAGCACAGATTGTGACATTGCCACCTCGTTGACCAGGGACTTAAACAATGGCCCGCTGTCCAATCACGTTTCGGCCTCTCCTTCTCCTCTTTGTTAGATTGAAGCCTGCTTCATCGACAAAGATTAACTCATGGGGTCTGTCCAAGGATTCCAAGTCAAATATTGTCTGTGTAGGAATACAATATAATGTATGTAGAATTTAGTAAGTTGTCCAGAGACAGTGCTATATTGTAGAGTTCAATTAGGCCTACTGTATGCACTTCTGATTCACATACATTGGATGTACTGAAGAGTAATGTCATTCACATAGTATGTGGCAGTACTGTAGACAATGTGGATTACAGTAAATGTGTCTGAATGTACACTTACTTGCACATACTGAGCTCGCAGTTCTTTCACCCTTGGTGAGTTGTGCTCAAAAGGTACTCTGTATACTTGTTTCATTCGTATCCTGTTACGATGGAGGACACGGTCAATAGTGGAAATGCTCACACTGTCGATTCCCTGGAAGTGTGTGTTGTCTTGTATCACTCGTTCCTGGATTTCTCTGAGTCGTATTAAATCATCTTGAAGGACCATGCCCACTATAACGGTCTCTTGCTCCTGAGTGAATATAGCTCTCCTTCCACCTGCATGTGGCAGCCTTGCAGTTCTACAAAAAGTAGATGTGCAGTTACAAAAAATATTCATGCAGTACAATACATACAGTGATGAACTTTACAAATGTCTATTGAAACAGCTGCATATAGTGTAGTACAGTAAATTTGCAATTACAAAAACACAGTAGCATACTGTACCTGTTCTCTTCTCTGAATGTCCTCACTATGGTGGACACAGAAAACCGGCTCAAATTGGGGTGCACTCTAAGTCCTGCTTCCCTCATTGTCAGTCCGTGGACTATAACATGGTCTATGACTGTTGCTCGAATTTCATCAGATATTTCCACTCTTTGTCTTCCTCTTCCTATTCGTCCTCCTCTTCCTCTTTCTTGCCCTCCTCTTCCTCCTCGTCGCCCACCTCGCATACGCACTTGTCCTCGTCCTCGTCCTCTCACATTGTTTCTTCTATCCATTCTCAGACTTTCTCCTTCCCACCTTCAACCACCTGTTTGCTCTCTAAACTGGCTTATATTGGTTGCGTCACATCATTTGATACAAGTGAAATCAATTTTGAGTGATTGTGTTTAATCAATGACATGTGTTCTCTATTTGTATTTGATTGTTGCCACTTGTGTTTACCAGTATGGATGACATGTGCATTAGACTGAGAATGTGTTTAGAGTTTTGCTGAAAAGTCTAAGTGAGATCTGCAAATTGTGTTTTACCAAGTGAAATAGTTTAAGGTATTGACAACAGACTGCACAATTAGCTAAACGAGTTCAGGCAACTGAGAACTTTGTTCAGCGAATGGGTTTTAGTGTTTTAGCAATTGAGAAAAACTGTAAAGTGATAGCGTTAAGTAATGAAGTCATCTGTTGTCTGTACTACATTTTCCTTTCCTTCCTTTTATAAACTTTTCTTTATTTTTCATCCTTCTTCTTTATCCACCGAACAGAAGTCACAACTCTAACCTTAATGTGTCCCTTTCCCTTTTAGAAGCTTCATCAGAGACATGAACTTCATCTAAATCTTTGTTTGTGTGAAAACAAAGACAATTATGTTGCTTTTAATGGAATCAGTCTTTGTGTTTAAAGGCTTTTTAAAATTTGAATTACTGATCATTAATTGTTTGCTTTCATCTTTTGTAATCACTTGTCAAAGATGTCTCTCGTCATCATTTTCATATTCGTATGAATATTCATACGAAGGTTAACACGTTGAAGGACGTTCATGTTGCTGAGATGAACTGCGTCTGTTTCCTGTCTTCATGCTGCGTGGGAGAGACGAGCGGCAGCTCACAGATATTATATTTAATATTGTTCAGCTGTTGGACGGACGACGATGAGAAAGAGTCTGTCAATCAAGACTGACACGTTGAAGAATGATGAATGTCAGTAAAGACACAAATACTGAGTTGATACTTCATAATTGAATGGATCCGTATGAGCTACAATAAATCCTGCTTCACTGAACTCTACAGAGCAGCATTTATTTCACTAAATGAGTCAAAATGAAAGTCTGTGAATGTGAAATAATATCCAACTCCAAATATCTGTTATTGAATCTTTTATCTCTCAGTGATGAACACATTCAGGAAGCAGCTTCTCATTTGTATTTTCTGCAATAGAAATAGTCTGTGGATCTGAGCAACCTCAGCTAAAAAGGTTATGTAGTAATAACTCATAAAAGTATTGAAATTGTGTCATTTATAAAGAAATACATGAATAAATGTGTTCTTATCAAATTTAAAAAAAATGAACACAAACATATTTTACAAACAATAATAAACTACATATTTATCAAAACAAGTAACGTTATTTGAACAATGTACATGTTTTTATTTTTGGCATATGCTGATTCTCATGAGCAGAGTGTGAAGGCATTGACAGTTTGCACATTAACATTATGGAAAAGGAGGAAGCATTTGTTGACTGCTGCTCAAAGAATGAACACTGAATGAACGTTATTTCAGCTAGATTTAAACAGGATCAGCAAACAGAGATCTGTTTTTAAAGGGTTAGAATGCCAAACGTCACTGATAATTTCATCTGTCACTGATTAACATCAACATACTGAAAATAACTTGTCTGTTGTTGGTTTTTGCTTCTGTACAACAAATACGGTTCTTATGAAAGGTTTTCATATTTTTTTGTGTTTTCCTACAAAGTCCAGCAACACTTATGAATTTCTGCTCGTTACATGAATACAGTATTTTCAACATCAAGTTATGTCTTCACAGGAAACTACTTAGTTAGGATGAGACAACACAACTACTTAGTTAGGTTTAGACAACAAAACTACTTAGTTAGGTTTAGACAACAAAACTACTTAGTTAGGTTGAGACAACTAAACTACTTAGTTAGGTTGAGACAACACAACTACTTAGTTAGGTTTAGACAACAAAACTACTTAGTTAGGTTTAGACAACAAAACTACTTAGTTAGGTTTAGACAACAAAACTACTTAGTTAGGTTTAGACAACAAAACTACTTAGTTAGGTTGAGACAACAAAACTACTTAGTTAGGTTGAGACAACTAAACTACTTAGTTAGGTTGAGACAACACAACTACTTAGTTAGGTTTAGACAACAAAACTACTTAGTTAGGTTTAGACAACAAAACTACTTAGTTAGGTTGAGACAACTAAACTACTTAGTTAGGTTTAGACAACACAACTACTTAGTTAGGTTTAGACAACAAAACTACTTAGTTAGGTTTAGACAACAAAACTACTTAGTTAGGTTGAGACAACTAAACTACTTAGTTAGGTTTAGACAACAAAACTACTTAGTTAGGTTTAGACAATAAAACTACTTAGTTAGGTTTAGACAACTAAACTATTTAGTTAGGTTTAGACAACTAAACTACTTAGTTAGGTTTAGACAACTAAACTACTTAGTTAGGTTGAGACAACAAAACTACTTAGTTAGGTTTAAACAACAAAACTACTTAGTTAGGTTTAGACAACTAAACTATTTAGTTAGGTTTAGACAACTAAACTACTTAGTTAGGTTTAGACAACTAAACTACTTAGTTAGGTTTAGGAACAATAACTACAGAAGCACAGCAACCTACTTCGTGAGAAACTTTTTTTTCTTAGTCAACTGATGATTAAACTCATTTCCAGGACTGTCAGTGCTTGGATGAAGTTTGGTTTTCGAAACTTTCAATATACCAGAGACATATTGTAATCTGCATATCATCTGCATATCACCACTGTCGAAACCTCATATTTTCAACAGATATTTAAGGACTCCACAGAACATCACTTTGAATGAGTATATAATATAAAATATATGTATCTGTATGGATTCATGCTTTTAGTGCCAGTTTTTCTTTTATGAAAACGTTGTGCCACTAAAGCTCAAAAGTCAAACGATGATAAAGAGAGAGGTGTGTTCAGGGAAATATGTGTGTTCATTTATTCATGTTTCTGTGCTTTTCTTTGTGTGTGTGTGTGTGTGTGTGTGTGTGTGTGTGAGAATCAGTTGGCACACCATCTCTCCCAAGAGGATTTTATCTGAGCGAACTGATCTGACAGCAGTGTGTGTGTGTGTGTGTGTGTGTGTGTGTGTGTTTATGTGTGAGCCGTCTTTGTCTTTGTGAGGACCAACATGTAGACCTTTACAGTGAGGACGTGTTTAATAGAAATGTGTGGACATTTTTGGTAAGAATAAGAGCATGTTGGTGAAGTGAAGGTGTTTGAGTGTAGAGGGCAGGGAGCTCATTGTGTCCTCACAAGTATCGAGGACATGTGTGTGTGTGTGTATGTGTGTGTGTACAGCAGCCAGAGAACATGACATTAACATTAAAGAGCAGTGCTGCTCGCTCTTCCTCTTGAACTCTGAACGTCATTGTGCGCGCACACGCACACACACACACACACACACACACACACACACACACACACACACACACACACACACACACACACACACACACACATACACACACACACACACACACACACACACACACACACACACACACACACACACACACACACACACACATACACACACACACCTACACACGCACACACACACACACACACACACACACACACACACATACACACACACACACACACACACACACACACACACACACACACACATACACACACACACCTACACACGCACACACGCACACACACACACACACACACACACACACACACACATACACACACACACACACACACATACACACACACACACACACACACACACACACACACATACACACACACACCTACACACGCACACACACACACACACACACACACACACACATACACACACACACACACACACACACACACACACACACACACACACACACACACACATACACACACACACACACACACACACACACACACACACACACACACCTACACACACACACACACACACACACACACACACACACACACACACACACACACACACACATACACACACACACACACACACACACACACACACACACACACACACATACACACACACACACACACACACACACACACACACTCAGCAGCTTGATGGTAAAGATGTCATAGTTTTTTCATGATGACATAATCCAGACATGATCTGATGATCAAATGTAAACAGAAACCACATCACAGAGTCGACTATGTGATGATGTGTGTCTGTAGCGCCCCTGGAGGTCGTGATGGTCATGACAGTCACTAAATGAACGTGTTGGCCGTCCAGATGGACAACGAGACATTCCAGAAAATTTCAATGCCCCCCCCCCCCCCCCCCCCCCCCCCCCTTTAGTTAATGTCAAAACACCAACATGGAAAAATACAAAAGTGTCAGAACAAACAACACGATAAGGACTAATTGTTTTGGAATCTGACTGTTAAATTTGACTATTTCTGGCTTAGATTTGGTCTCACGGATGTTAAAGATAAGTCAACATAATCATAAGGTTTCATTTTCTGGAATCTCAGCAAACATGGAGACATGGACGGTTAGTTTTATTTTATCAGCTTGATCTTAACAGTAAATAAAGAGGAACAGAGTTCCTTCATTTCAAGTGATGTGTTGGTTCACATTTACACTTCAGCTTCTATCTTGATGATTTTTAACCTGTTTTCACCTAAATATTTCCTTCAAACACATTTTGTAGACTCTTCTGTCTGATTCTTTTTGCTTTTCAAAAAATGTGATTATATTTCTTCAGGAAGTGTTTTTATTGATATTCTCCATGGTCATCAGAATCAGAAACATTTTGATGTACGTTTGCACATACAAGGAATGTGGCCTGGTGATTGGTGTGTGACACTAAACACAATGCAATAGTATAGAAAAGTATAATAGTATAATCAGAAATATAAAAGAATACATATGAAAATGTACAATAGAATATGATAAAAAACAATTAATTCGTCCTCATTATTTGCGTATTTACATTTCTGAAGCTCTTCTGTGTTAATAATACAATAATCCATTAATGTGTGTTGTTGCTTAAAACAAAAGTATTTTTCAATCATCTAATGATCATCTGAATACTTAACATACATATATTATATTAGCATTGTCATAATCTTGTTTTTTGTTTCCTGTTTTATTTTGAAGTAAACTCCTCATGTGTCTTGTTTTACTTCCTGCCTTTGTTTATATTTCCGCTTTTGTTGATTGTCTGGCCCCCCCATTAGGCTCACCTGTGCTCACCTGTTCCCACTTCCTCATCACTGCCGTCTGTTTGTCTTCAGTTGCGTTTGGAGGTCTGAAGCACTTTTTCTTGACAAGATAAGATGTTGACTTACATTCCAACAAGCCACAAACTAACAATGTAAATATTTCTCATAAATGTAATAATAAACCAGTTAGACTCTAAACCAAATGGATCCCTAACTACTACAGTATTTGTATTAGTACTGTACTCCTACCAGACTGCAGGTCTTTGTGTTTAGTTTGCAGTGTTATTAGCTGTGTTTCTTTCTCTCTCTGTGTGTTTTGTAGAATTGCCTTTGATTACAGAGCTTCATTACATTTCATTACAGCCGCCGCTGCTCTCTACAGTACATTAAAAACTCAAGCAGCCTCAACTTTTAAGGATGTGGCATATTAGCAGCGACTGCCGTCTCCACATCGCCATTCACAAGTTGTTTTTATTGTTTTTATTGTCAATTACAGAGGCGCTCTCTGTGTGTTAGTTACAGCTTTATGGCTGTTTTAAAGCTCTGCGTCGGTGCCGGCTCCGCTATGAATTATGGCTCTAATATTGAAGGAATTTTGAGAGTTTCCTTCGGAGAGCAGTTTCAATCATTCCTATGCCGCTGAGTGCCGTCAGATTGAACAGTAATATTACAGTTACACACCATCAGTGTAACATATGACTGTTGGCTGGATGTCTACACTGTTGACCTGAACACATTCTGTTTAATGAAAAACCTCTGATGCTTCAGCGTGACGTTGACAGACTTTATGAGATGAAATATGGAGCTCTGTGACGTGGTGAGCTCTTGTTTGTGTCGTATCGTTCAGAATCGGATAATCAGGCTGAAAAACTGCTCACTTCAGCCTCTTAGTTGTAATTTCTGAGAGTCGAGAATCATCACACTTGTTGAGAAAACTACAAGAAGTGTTAACAAAGTAAACACGTTACTCCATAATCTATGGGACTGTCCAATGATAATGAATAACCGGTGGTTCAAACTACTTCTTCGACTCACGTTCATGTTCATGATGGTCTCATCCAGCGTTAGTAGATAAACCTACAAAAAGTTATGCGTCGTAATTTGTAGATATCACATGACATTATTTTGTATGCTATGCACATAATCAATAACGAGGAAGTATCAAGACCGCTAAATCACACACAGGATGGGAGGAATGGAGGGCGATGGGACCACCAAAAGAGCGGTCTTTTCCCAGGAGACCGCTGTTTGTTCCTCATGTGAAAGTATAATTCAACGCTGATTTATTTATCACGTAACTTACGTACTTCAGTAACGCCACTTCTGAAGTTATTTTAGCCGTAAACCACCATCTTTTTCTAAACCTAACTAAGTAGTTTAGTTGTCTCAACCTAACTAAGTAGTTTAGTTGTCTCAACCTAACTAAGTAGTTTAGTTGTTTAAACCTAACTAAGTAGTTTAGTTGTCTCAACCTAACTAAGTAGTTTAGTTGTCTCAACCTAACTAAGTAGTTTAGTTGTCTCAACCTAACTAAGTAGTTTAGTTGTTTAAACCTAACTAAGTAGTTTAGTTGTCTCAACCTAACTAAGTAGTTTAGTTGTCTCAACCTAACTAAGTAGTTTAGTTGTCTAAACCTAACTAAGTAGTTTAGTTGTCTCAACCTAACTAAGTAGTTTAGTTGTCTCAACCTAACTAAGTAGTTTAGTTGTCTCAACCTAACTAAGTAGTTTAGTTGTCTAAACCTAACTAAGTAGTTTAGTTGTCTCAACCTAACTAAGTAGTTTAGTTGTCTCAACCTAACTAAGTAGTTTAGTTGTCTCAACCTAACTAAGTAGTTTAGTTGTCTAAACCTAACTAAGTAGTTTAGTTGTCTAAACCTAACTAAGTAGTTTAGTTGTTTAAACCTAACTAAGTAGTTTAGTTGTCTAAACCTAACTAAGTAGTTTAGTTGTTTAAACCTAACTAAGTAGTTTAGTTGTCTCAACCTAACTAAGTAGTTTAGTTGTCTCAACCTAACTAAGTAGTTTAGTTGTCTCAACCTAACTAAGTAGTTTAGTTGTCTAAACCTAACTAAGTAGTTTAGTTGTCTAAACCTAACTGAGTGGAGTTAGTTTACTCGTCTTATAAACGTAGTCGGACCTCTTGAAGTTGCTTTCAGGCGACCAAATAAATATGCAACCATATGCAGAATGATTAAGATAATATGAAGCCATTTTCACTCCACAAAATACACACAGCCCACATGAGGTTTAGGCGACATTATAGGAGGAAAAAGAAAGCAATAGAACAAACACTTTTGGAGCTGTGTTGTGAAGGGGATGAGTCACAGACACATCATGGACTATTTATTCACTGAAACTATTCTCAGAGCTTTGTTCATGTTGACTCATTCCAGGTGTAAATCGCCCGTCTTCAGCCTCGACGGCGGCACAGTGACACAGAGCGGTGGCGCTCTGTGAGATGCTGTGAGGAAGAGGAGGAGGGAAGAATCTTCTTTTATCTTCATGGGTCAAACCCAGAAGAGAGAGACACAGATGGCGCCTGGATTCTCCAGCTTTTCTCTGTAATTAGCGCTTCATTTAAGGCACAAGCTTGACATTTATTTTCCTCCTGAGCAGCAAGCACTGTCATTATATTTTGGATGAACGCGGTGCCATCACGAAGATCCTCACTGATTCACGCTTTTCACAGTTTCTCCTCTGCAGCGATGTGACACCTTTCTGCACACTGAGCTCCACTTAGCACAGGTTTTTATCTGAATGTCAAAGTGTTTTCTGTGTGGTATTAAACATGTTCATGAATGGTCACCAACTGAGACAAGGCGTCTGAATACCATCATTTAAAAAATCTGTCAGGCAACAGGAGTTTTATATAAATGATGAAGGAGACAGAAGAAAAGACGTTTCACACCAAGCACAGCACAGATTTTATCCAAAACATTCCCACTGATTTTATAAAAAAACATTTCGTGGTTCTTATGAAAGCTTGCAGAACATTCGTGGGAGATCTGTGCACAACAGATGTTTTCTTTTACATTTATTAAATAGAGGAACTTGGTGTTTTTATGGCAGATGTTCATGGCTGACCTCACAAAGGAGCCGTGTGATTGGCTGCAGAAACAAGTCAAATGAAAAGCTCTTCTTCTTCCGGTAAAGTGGATGAATTAAACCCAGGTTGAATCAAAAACACTCAAGCCACCATTTCGTCTTTAATCGAAAGTGTCAGTTGAAATGCTGCAGAGAGGCTCTTTGTCTCTTTATCAGCCGGCAGCGCTCTAGTTTTCCTCTTCGCTGTGAGCCGAGGAGTTATTAGATCAGGGACGAGGATCCACCGGGGGAGTCCGGACACTGCTGGAAACCTGCAGAACGACTTGAAGGAGGCTCAGACTCATCACTGTCACAACCTGGAGGATTTACGGCCTGAAGAACCAGATAGTGGTTGAAAGTTTCATTAACATTAAGGATTGTGGAGGTGACAGAAGCCTCTGACATCCAGTCTGCATCTATAACTCCACTGCACATGGAGTCAACATACATGTAAGTTCTGCCTCAATGCAATATGTTAAGATCTTGGTTTGTGTTTAGTTGGTTTCCTCTTTTATTTTGAAGTTCCCCACCTCTTGTGTCCTGTGTTTGTTTGACTTCCTGTCTTTGTGGTTTTCCCTCCTTTTTTCTGAGGATCACCTGAGTTGTATTAGTCTCGTTCCCTTGTGTTTCCTCCACCAATCAGCTCTCAGTGGTGTCTGCCCACCTGAGTCTTGTTGTCTTATTAGTGTCTCGTGTCTTTACTGGCCCAATCCCAATGTCCCCCCTAAACCCTCAAACCCTGAACCCTCAAGGACTCACTGACGTCACCTGGTGAGTGGTTGAGTGTGAGAGACTGTGAGGGCTTGAGATGGTGTGAATAGGAATGGGACAGCACTTTGATGTTACCATGAAAACTATAAAACATAAGATGTATAATTGTGTGTATTTATTTTATACTTTGTACTCCCTGATTTGAACATCTTCAGGCTCTTTCCTCACTAGATGAGAGGTAACTTATTATAATCTATTTACTCGTTTTTGTCAAAACGGCTTCAATGACAAAATCAAATATTTGATGAATAAATAAATAAATATTTTATTTTTTGTTCCATCTTTAACCCTTAATGTTTCTGAGTAAATGTATTATGACAGGCTGAACACACGTGATCCGTCCTCTTTGTTTACCTTTTTTTTTTACGTCTCCATGCGTCCGCTGGTTACCCCGTGTTTAACGTCACATTGCAATGATTTGTGGGTAATTCCCTTAGGCTAAAACAGCATACCATGCTGACTTACGGAAAGGGTTCATAAAGGGCTCAACATGTCTGCAAGAGACTCAAACACTCGACGATGTGACAGTGGGACATCCCTAAACCCTCACGGACTTCGTGTGAGCGAGCCTCAAAGTCCGTGAGTCCGTGAGGGGGGACATTGGGATTGGGCCATTGGGGGGACATTGGGATTGGGCAATTGTCTTCTGTCTGTTGGTTGTTCGTCTGTCTGCTCTGTTTCCTGCTTTTATCCCTCCTGCCCCTTTGTTCTGTTTGTCTGGGAATTCATCTTTTTGCTTAATTTTGGATTTTCTTTTGCTCTCTTTTGGATTCACTGACTACGTTTACATGCACACTCAGTCCACATATATATATACGTATATATATATATATATATATATATATATATATATATACGTATATATATACGTGATAAAAACATCTTTTAGCTCCTGATGTTCACTTTGACATATTTAGACGTGATGAACGACGTGTTAGGACGTCGACCCGTCAAACACAGAAGACAACAACGTCACCGTGGGATTCACTGGTGATGAAGATGATGATGAGGCATGAGGTCGTTCTACTGAATATGAACTTCTGCATGTAAAGTTTAATATTAGTGGAATATTCATCTTCATTATCCATGTAAACAGATTATTAGGAATGTTGTCTTTTTAGGTGTATGTAAACAGTGAGTGACATTTGTAGCCACAAGTATGCAGAACAGTACATCCATATGTGATGGTTAAACAGAGGCAAAGAGTCCCAGATCCAGATCCCCAGAGGCCTCAAAACCTCAGTTTCACTACAAGTCCATTAGTTACTGGTAATTTAATTACTGCAAGCTTGTTGGAGAAATTGTACCACTGAAGTCCAACAGTCAGCAGCAAATTCTTCCTCTGAGTGAACACTTAGGACAACAGGTTTATTCATCCATGGGTTGGAGGTCAGGGCTCTGTGGAGGTCTAGGATCACCTGGTCTTAATGGAGCTAGCTCTGTGCACACTCTGGCATGTTGAAACAGGAAGGAGACAAACACAAAGCTGGTGGAACTGGAAGAAAAGGTCCCAAACCAAGAGAAACAGAAAAGTTCAGGTTTTCTTATCAACTGACCAGTGAAAAGAAGCAGTTTGAGAGAGGATGAGGAGAAGCCTTTGGTCCCTGGAGATGACCTCTGCCCCCCCTCCCCCCTGCTCTTCAGCTCCCACAGAGGGAATCGAATGTCGTAACGCTCCGCTAGTCTCTGCTAAGTCAAGCAGGAGGGAGGAGACGAGCTGTCAGAAACTCCCATCATCCTCTGTGGAAGGACTCCCCCCAGAGACTAAAAGAAAATCCAGGGGGGTGGACAGAATAATAGAAACACCAAAGGGAAGACTTTAATCCCTTAGATCTGCATAATTTCATTACTTAACACTAAAGAGGATGAGCCCACATGGAGCAGGTTTGATGGTCTTTGTTTCAGCTCCTCATTGAAGCTGGTTGTTTGAAACATACAAGACTTTTTGTTTTCATGGCAGCACTATTTCATCCTATGGACATATTCTATGTGTCATTTCTTCAAAATTCAGTCTGACATGTTTGTTTACTTTGGAAACTTTGGGATGTTCACCAAAATTTGAAGATGCACGACACAACTTCTAAAATATATTATAAAAGGTCAGTCCTAGCTATTGGTACCAAAAATAATGAGCCATAATTCATAGATATACCACACAATTATTTGGTATGTTATCCACATAATTATGAACCAGTATGAAGATCGTGAAAACCCACACAGGACGGGAGATGAGGTGGACGAGTCGAACAGCCAGAGATCTTCCCCCAGCAGACCGCTGATTGTACCTCATGTGAAACTAGAAGTCAATGATGATTTATTTGTCACGTAACTTCTGTACTTCAGTAACGGCACTTCTCTTTTTATTTTAACTCAAACCACCATCCCTTCCTCAACCTAACTAAGTAGTTTAGTTGTCTCAACCTAACTAAGTAGTTTAGTTGTCTCAACCTAACTAAGTAGTTTAGTTGTTTCAACCTAACTAAGTAGTTTAGTTGTCTCAACCTAACTAAGTAGTTTAGTTGTTTCAACCTAACTAAGTAGTTTAGTTGTCTCAACCTAACTAAGTAGTTTAGTTGTCTCAACCTAACTAAGTAGTTTAGTTGTTTCAACCTAACTAAGTAGTTTAGTTGTATCAACCTAACTAAGTAGTTTAGTTGTCTAAACCTAACTAAGTAGTTTTGTTATCTAAACCTAACTAAGTAGTTGTGTTGTCTCAACTTAACTAAGTAGTTTTGTTGTCTAAACCTAACTAAGTAGTTTAGTTGTATCAACCTAACTAAGTAGTTTAGTTGTCTCAACTTAACTAAGTAGTTTAGTTGTCTCAACCTAACTAAGTAGTTTAGTTGTTTCAACCTAACTAAGTAGTTTAGTTGTATCAACCTAACTAAGTAGTTTAGTTGTCTCAACCTAACTAAGTAGTTTAGTTGTCTAAACCTAACTAAGTAGTTTTGTTATCTAAACCTAACTAAGTAGTTGTGTTGTCTCAACTTAACTAAGTAGTTTAGTTGTCTCAACCTAACTAAGTAGTTTAGTTGTTTCAACCTAACTTAGTAGTTTAGTTGTATCAACCTAACTAAGTAGTTTAGTTGTCTCAACCTAACTAAGTAGTTTAGTTGTCTCAACCTAACTAAGTAGTTTCCTGTGAAGATGGAAGCTTGTTTTGAAAAGACAAAAGCAGAAATTGATGCGTGTTGCTGAACTTTTGTAGAAAAACGCACAAAAACTGAGAAGTAACTAATCATTAGATATCATACAAACCGTAGTATGAGGATATGTTGGATTGGAAGCATTTCTATTGCCTCTTAACAGCTCTCAACATGGCGAAGGCTGATCCGGTGGCTAAGAGCTTACAGTAGTCACCTGAGGGGGAACAAGAGAGTAGGTGCTATGTTTCCACGACGCCGCTGTCGTTCTGTAATGCATTAACAGCCTCAATTAAAATGACCCCTCGTGGAGGGAAAATCAGAAGAGTTGGCAGCATGAAACTTACCATGACTTCATGTAATACATGTCCTTTGGATGGTAAACTGCATGAGAGATAAAGAAGAACATTCTGATACAACAATCAATTTGCCCAAGACAGAGGTTATAACAATGAGCTTTTTCAGTTGTAAACAGGAGTTTACAACTAATTTAACAAGGTTAAATTCCTTCAAGTTTTCTAATTTCCCATCATGCCGCTCTGTGTGTGAACGTGAACCTGAGCTCAAGCAGAACAAGCAGAAACATTAGTTTTAGTGGTAGAGTAGAAGCCAGCATCGTTCATGGTGAAAGACAAAGTGGAGCTAATGAAAGCCAACAGCAGCGTAATGCCGTGTGACTGATACTGGGCTCGCTGTCAGCCTGATTCTACTGGGAGAAGTGGGATGATGACAGATGAATTAGCGAGCTGACAGCCGGCGTGGAGGGACGGGTAATTGTTGCTGAGAGATGGCGAGTGTTTTCTGTCTTAGCCGAAGCCAATCAATCAAAGCTTCTCATCTGAAAACACAAAGACTCTGACGTGTGCGACACCAGTCGGCGCCGTGTAAACGGGCATCGAACGAGTCACGCCTGTTTCTGTGTTGTTTTACTGTCGAGGTTGTCACGGGTGATGATACTGAAGAGGAGGAGGAGGAGGAGGAGGAGGAGGGTGTATATGAGCTGATGGAACGTGTTCAGGCAGATCGTTTTCTCCATGTGGTTTAGACTTAAGTGGACAAACTGACCCCATCTGACACAATGTGCAAATAATTCTCAGTCAATCTGTTGAGGAAGAAGACACTAAAAACAAAGAGCAGATGGTCTCTTTAATAGTGAGACTAACAGGACAAAAGGTGGTAAAAGACTCTTCAACGTCTCTAAATACCTCGTCTCTTCTCCGGCTGCGACAAACTGTCACTGACTTTTCCTCTTCTGTGAAGTCTGTTGGACCTGATCTGCAGGCTGATTCTGGTTCCTCCACCTCCATCCCAGTTCACTGTAATCTCTCTGAGGCTTCTATTATGCTTATTCCTCATTAAAATGTTATCAGCCATAGCAAATTGCAAAGATTAGAGAGGGAGGGCTGCAGCTTTGGGCTCTCCCGACTGTTCACAGATTTATTTATTGTTGCGGATCATCCGGGCTTATCTGCTCCCCAAAGCAAAGACAAGTTCCCATCGGATGGCAAAGGTCATGAAATGTGATCTCCCAGCATGCATAATGGCGGGAAGAGGAGCGTTTAGTTTGTGTAAAGTGTTCTCACCCACGCATTAATATTGTAATACTTTAATATCATAAACTTTTGTTCTGCCCTATTGATTTCTCAGAGATGCATATGAATATTTATGCTGTTGAGTGCAGCTTGTAAACTTTGAGTCAGTGATGCTTCGGCTAATTATAGGCTGAAGGCAGCGCGGCGCTGCGGTAATGAATTACCCTCCACCTGCCTCTCAGGTTCGCCGACGGCTGGCAGGAAGCTGGAGGAGGAAGGTGAGGGAAGATGGCGGCTGTGTTTTTAAAAGTGATGGGAGACGTTCACCGTGCGAGGTCGGCGGGTCGACGGCAGCAAACTCACGAGTGTATTAAAGCTTTAATGAGAGCGAGCGAGCGACAAACAGAGAGAGAGAGAGACGCCAATCCAACATCGAGGTAACAAACACTGATTTCATTTTGGATACGGATACAATATAATGATAATAAAATATATATATATGTATATGTGTATATATATATATATATATGTATGTATATATATATGTATATATATATATATATATATATAATATAATAGTAGACTCAGAGCGGGACAAAGTGGACCAAAGCAGGACACACATGTAAGAAAACAAAATGAAAAAAACAAACATGTACTTTTATTTTTCCATCTCGAAGGCCCAATTCTCTCGACTGAATCCATCTGTTGAATATTAATTTCTTGTATGATTTTGTTCTACAGTATATATAACAGAGTACAGATTCATATGTTTAACAGATGGAGGAATACAAAGAGAACAGATGGAAAATGTCTTTAGATGAAACAATAAAAAAACAGAACTGAAATACTGTTAATAAAAGTATCATTACTACAATATAGAGCTATTATATATACACAACATATACAATACTTTCTGTGTGCTTTTCATAGGAAGAATACTTCCAAATATCTTTGCTGATAAAACTCATGTACTTATATTAAGGTTAATCTTGAATGCAGGACTTTTACTTGCATTAAAATATCGTTACATTGTTATTTTACGTTCTACTTTGAATGTTAATGATTTAATGATTTTTTTCGACCACTGATAAAGACAATATCAGTAAAATGTCCTGTAAATACCAAAAGTACAAGTATTCTTTCATCATAATGTTTTTTGATTATACCTCATGTCAGTATGTAATGTTGTTTTCATCCACACAGTAACGAGTCTGCATAGTTGTCCCATAAATGTGGTGGAGAATACAGTGGAGATGCAAAACGCAACAGAAGAACCTCAATACTCATTTCCTGTTGATTCTGTTGGTCCCTGTGGACTAAAGTGGTAGTGTTTCTGAGCTCCGGATCCGGGTCTATCCACGGTGGACCGGTCCCTGCTGGAAGATCCGGGTCTGTCCACACTAGACCGGTCTCTGCTGGAGGATCCGGGTCTGGCCACAGTAGACCGGTCTCTGCTGGAGGATCCGGGTCTGTCCACAGCAGACCGGTCTCTGCTGGAGGATCCGGGTCTGTCCACAGCAGACCGGTCTCTGCTGGAGGATCCGGGTCTGTCCACAGCAGACCGGTCTCTGCTGGAGGATCCGGGTCTGTCCACAGCAGACCGGTCTCTGCTGGAGGATCCGGGTCTGTCCACAGTAGACCGGTCTCTGCTGGAAGATCCAGGTCTGTCTTGAAAAAGTCGCCCTGTTGCCTTCGTTAGCCCGGCGCTTGGAAGCTGACGCTTCCGACCCCCAGCAGTGCGTAAGGACAGCTGTCTACTGGTTGCTCGTTGTCTGCCAGGAGTGCAGGCCACGCCCTGGCAGACAATGGGGCAATTGACCGAGTGGAACTAAATCACACCCACCTTACACAATCAGAAACTGCACAAGTATTCACACTGAAGCAGCCTCGGTACAGCAACTTGTAAAAGCAAGAACTAAATACTTAGTCTATTCGAGGTGAGTCAGTAGTTCAGTATCCCTCCAGAAGCCCAACACACATGCACACACACACACACACACACACACACACACACACCGTGCAGGTTTTATCCGGAGGTGACGACGGCTCATGTGAGATTTGGAGGCGAATCTCTGAGCTGCTGTTTAATGACGGACTTCCCTCTGGATCTGGATCTGGATCTCTCCGTAGATCCGTGTTGATGATCAATATTCCCCCTGAAGGTTCTCCCCTGTGATCCCCCCCTCTCCCCTCCTCACCCTCCCAGGCTACCAATCCAATTAGCACCCAAAACAAAAACAATATTTCCAGGCGGGGGAGCTGCATCATTTATCTTTTTTATCTCTTTGAGCCGGTCGAACCAACACGCCTTCAATAATTCATGACCTGCGGTTTGTTAACATCAGTGATGTTCTTTCCTACATGGCTGATGGAGATTATGGTGAGCCAGATATCGACCCGCCTTAATGCCCCCCTGACACACACACACACACACACACACACACACACAAATCTAAATCCATTGTCCCGTCAAACATAATTAATCTTTGTGAGAAACTGGACTTGATTTGATTTG
>NW_027466477.1:4647500-4810000 GCF_050575085.1 Anarhichas minor
CCGCTGAACAAGTGCCGTAAATGCTGGAATAATTCCGCTGCATAAAACATTTTTTTTGTTTTTTGTTTTTGTTTTTGTCAGTCAAAGGGGGTCGCGGGCCACCAGTTGAGAATCACTGGTGTAAATGAATGAATTAGTTTCACTTTGTTGCGATAATATTCTGGTATAAATAAAGACGGTGAGCGGCAGAGAGACGTCTGTGTTCTACTCGTCTCTAGCTTTAACCCAATCACTGTGACTGTTAATATTGATATTTAAATGATTGATAATTATCTATATTGCACTTCCTCGTGAAGGAGATACTGTTTGAATACTTTTAAATTGAATGGAGGTGAAGTGAAGAGAGGATGGAGGATCGTCTCAGCTAATCCAATAAGAGAAGCCTCTCCTTTCCTTCTCTCTGATTAGTCCAATAATGAAGAGAAGCTGCTGGAGCGGAGCTTCAATAAGGCTTTACATATTCAGCAGCAGAGGACCAGATACGTGGTGCTGCTGGACTCTGATCACAATCCTGAGAGGAGGAGAGCTGACTCCAGATCAGCTGCAGAGAGACACCCGACCGCTGTGGACCAACGGGAAAGATCTCTACCGAACGTCTTCAGCTGCTCTGATCGTAACGAGGATGATGCCTTCAAGTAACACCTGTCGTGGTCCGAATTTCAACACTTCAAGTTCAGAATAAGAGTTGTACATTAAAGTTATTTATCTGCACTTTTAACAGCAGCATTTCCTCCGTTGGTGAAGTCAGTGTTGAGGGGAACAGAGCTAGTCAGCGCTGTGTCTCAGCATCTTATTCTATTTCTACTGAACATTCAAGGATCATTTATCGTTATTATGACACACAGGGATGCTCAACAACATACAGGTGTAGCTCATCAGGACAAACAGAACCTTTGTCCTACAGAAGTCCAGCAGCACGTGTACATGAAGACAGAGGAGTCACTCATACAAAACCGCTGTATGAAGATATGTTTGTTTCACAACTATTTCAAAGTTCTGCGTCGTAACTTTAACTGATGAATAATGTGAAAACCAACAAGAATAAAAGCTTTTCACTAAACTCTCCACTTCCTCTCAATGAGCACTTTGACTTCAGGTACTTGAGTGCATTTAGAAGTAAAAGTGCTGAATGCAGGACTATTTCTCTCATTATCACTGTTAACAGGACCGTCTGAAGTTTGGGTGAGTTGTGGCCTGATGGAGGGATGAAGTGAGAGGAAGAAGAAGAGCGATGGAGGAGTGGTGTCAGTGATGCAGGTAGCGCGCTGAGGCCAGATGGCAGCAGCAGCGCTCTGCCTCGCTGATTAGCGGCGAGCAGACAAAGAGCGGCCATGTTTCACTTGTTCATCACTTAAGAGCAGAGCCCAAGGTGGAGGCGGGGAGATTTCCCTCGGGGAAATGTGCCTCCCAAAGATAAGGCCGAGGCCCGGATTGCTCTCCGGGGGTGGCGAGGTACGACGAGGCAGCCGGGGATCCAAACCTCTGAAGAAAAACAAAATGAAAGAGCAGAGAAAAGGCTCCGTGGTGTGGAACGCAGACAGCAGCGAGCAGCTCCAAGTTCAACTTCAGGGAAAAGTTTGGGTTTTCTTTTCCCATTAACTCCGGCTCTGGGGAGACAGAAGTCCGCCTGCAGAGTTTCTCTCTGGAAGTTGTTCACTTAGTTTGCAGATCCTCAGGAGGCCGGCGAGATCATTGGGAGAACAATGACTGTAATATGCTGCGCTCGACCTCTGACCTCGGCTGCAGCCCGCCGCTCGCCGCTCTGTAATTAGGAACCATCTGCTGCCGAGGATTATTATTACCGCTCAGCTGAGTCCAAGGCGGCGAGCGGCCGGCGGATTCAAACCCAACTCGGGGAGAGGAGGAGCGCTGCCGGCGCTCGCGAGTGATTGTGGAGAAGATGAGCATCCAGAGGTTGTGATTGCTGGTTGACGTGTTTCTCCCTCTGATGATTGCTCCATTGTTGAGACTCACCTCAGAAACATGCAGGAAAAAAGAAAAGAACGAGCATCTGTTCAGAGATGAAAGCAGGTGATTGTAGCTTCAAAACAACAGTCAAACATTCGTCTGTCGGTTGTGAGGCTCCTCGTTTACATAATGCGTTCTCTAAACCCTGCCCCTTCACAATAAAAGCATAACCCAACCTTCACCCTCTCCAAGAGTCGAGACTGAAAAGAGTCAAAACATCGACTTCGTCAAATTCAAAAGTGTTGAACAGCAAAAGAGAAGTCAAGTCTCTGAGCGGTTTGTGTGAGTATCCCTGGTCTGCTTCTTCAATGAACAAGATCAGATCATAAAGTTCATAACGTTAATGAAATAAAAGTTAAATGATTAAGATAAAACCCGAAGATATTTAGTCAAAAACACACATCGTAAAGACAACCAATGTCCTCACAATACAGACATGTCCTCACAATGTAGGCATGTCCTCACAATGTACACATGTCCTCACAATACAGACATGTCCTCACAATGTAGGCATGTCCTCACAATGTACACGTGTCCTCACAATGTACATGTGTCCTCACAATGTACATGTGTCCTCACAATACAGACATGTCCTCACAATGTACACGTGTCCTCACAATACAGACATGTCCTCAAAATGTACACATGTCCTCACAATACAGACATGTCCTCACAATGTACACATGTCCTCACAATGTAGACATGTCTTCACAATGTACACATGTCCTCAAAATGTACACATGTCCTCACAATACAGACATGTCTTCACAATGTACACATGTCCTCACAATACAGACATGTCCTCACAATGTAGACATGTCCTCACAATGTACACATGTCCTCACAATACAGACGTGTCCTCACAATGTAGACATGTCCTAACAAGGTAGACATGTCCTCACAATACAGACATGTCCTCACAATGTAGACATGTCCTCACAATGTAGACATGTCCTCACAATGTACACATGTCCTCACAATACAGACATGTCCTCACAATGTAGACATGTCCTAACAATGTACACATGTCCTCACAATACAGACATGTCCTCACAATACAGACATGTTCTCACAATGTACACATGTCCTCACAATACAGACATGTCCTCACAATGTACACATGTCTTCACAATGTACACATGTCTTCACAATGTGCACATGTCCTCACAATACAGACATGTCCTCACAATACAGACATGTCCTCACAATACAGACATGTTCTCACAATGTACACATGTCCTCACAATACAGACATGTCCTCACAATGTACACATGTCCTCACAATGTAGACATGTCCTCACAATGTAGACATGTCCTCACAATGTACACATGTCCTCACAATACAGACATGTCCTCACAATGTACACATGTCCTCACAATGTACACATGTCCTCACAATGTAGACATGTCCTCACAATGTACACATGTCCTCACAATACAGACATGTCCTCACAATACAGACATGTCCTCACAATGTAGACATGTCCTCACAATGTACACATGTCCTCACAATACAGACGTGTCCTCACAATGTAGACATGTCCTAACAAGGTAGACATGTCCTCACAATGTAGACATGTCCTAACAATGTACACATGTCCTCACAATACAGACATGTCCTAACAATGTACACATGTCCTCACAATACAGACATGTCCTCACAATACAGACATGTCCTCACAATGTAGACATGTCCTCACAATGTAGACATGTCCTCACAATGTACACATGTCCTCACAATACAGACATGTCCTCACAATGTAGACATGTCCTAACAATGTACACATGTCCTCACAATACAGACATGTCCTCACAATACAGACATGTCCTCACAATACAGACATGTTCTCACAATGTACACATGTCCTCACAATACAGACATGTCCTCACAATGTACACATGTCCTCACAATGTAGACATGTCCTCACAATGCACACATGTCCTCACAATGTAGACATGTCCTCACAATGCAGATATGTCCTCACAATGTACACATGTCCTCACAATGTAGACATGTCCTCACAATGTAGACATGTCCTCACAATGCAGACATGTCCTCACAATGCTGACATGTCCTCACAATGTACACATGTCCTCACAATACAGACATGTCCTCACAATGTAGACATGTCCTCACAATGCAGACATGTCCTCACAATACAGACATGTCCTCACAATGTAGACATGTCCTAACAATGTACACATGTCCTCACAATACAGACATGTCCTCACAATGTACACATGTCCTCACAATGCAGACATGTCCTCACAATGTGCACATGTCCTCACAATGCAGACATGTCCTCACAATACAGACATGTTCTCACAATGTACACATGTCCTCACAATGTAGACATGTCCTAACAATGTACACATGTCCTCACAATACAGACATGTCCTCACAATGTACACATGTCCTCACAATGTAGACATGTCCTCACAAAGATGGTTTAAAGTGATAGTCCTCACAACGTCAACACACTCACTGTTTTCTGAGGTGTGTGATTTGTTGGTTTTGTCTTTCTTTCTCTAAAAAGCTCAGGTTGAATCTGATCTGATCAAAGCTGTTGTTTCGAATCAGAGTTCTTTAGAGAATCACAAAATGTTAAATATGTTTAATTTCTGTTGTATCGTCAGGTGATTATTTAAAACCTTTTTAACAGCAGCTATTATTCAGAATATCTGAGCCCATCAGTGATGTTAGCGTCCGCTAAAAGCCGCTAATGGTCGTCTGTAGCAAAGGTTGAGACTAAGAGGACGAACATTAAAGTTAGTAAAGCAGAGCGGAGCAGGAGGCTCCTCATGTTACATCCAGACTCTGAATAGTAAACGCTGTTTTAACACAAATACATACACACACACACACACACACACACACACACACACACACACACACACACACACAAGAAATATAAATCCTTGTAGATTGCATGCTAGACCTCTATTACTCAAACCCGACCAACCACAAAATGAACAGAGTCGGCCGTTGAGCAGCAGCAGGACGTGAGACGAAGTCGCGGCTGAAATTGAAATTAATGTCTTTTCTAATTGGAGCACATGTTTGTCAAAGTGACGGAGTGCGTGAACTACATCCGCTCACCTGGCCTCTGATTGGCCCACAGCCACGGTCAGGATGGATGATGTCGTACATGATTACAGGAGGACTGGGGGACGTTTGATATGTCACACCGGGGCGGCCAAGCGGGGCTGATCAGCTGTATCACATGACGCACACACTGTAAGAAATACATATAAAATGTAAATTCACACATTTAAGACTTTAATATACAAACTAAAGTGTCATGACTTCTGATTATCAATATTTGATCAATGTTAACGAGGAACTGAAACAATAACCTTGATTCTCAGGTTTCTTTGCAGAAACAGAAACAGAAAGGTATCGATGCTCGTCGGACTGCGACTGTTGTAAAATGAGTTTGTCGGCCGATCGGTCTGAACATTTATGTCAATCTGTTTATTTATTTCTAATTCATTCATTAGAAGGCCGATAATAATGTTTCTGGTCTGACAGAAAGAAAATATTATTGAGATTACTTTGAATCAGAAATGAATTGAAAAGCTTTTTGGCAAAAAGCTGCAACAAAACATAAAGTCAAGAGGTGTAAGTACTCGATTCAACACATCAGATCATAAAATATCTCCAGTGTCTCTTCATATTAGGTAACACATGCACACACATGCACACAATAAAGGTTCTAACAGACAGGATGGACACCACAGCTGCAGCTCTGTCTTTGTTAAATAATCTCGTCTCTTATCGACTCCTGAGTTTAACAAACATCTGCTTCTACATTATCTCGTTTCTATTGTCCTCCATAAACGTGTTGTATTTATGCAGAATAAAGATAATCCTGTGAAACTAGAAGGACAATGATGGGGAGACTCCGAGGTGAAGACGGTAGAAAAGACAGGTTAAACGCCTGCTGTTTAAATTCTATTTAATAAAATCCAAACCTCATGGTGGTCGACCTAAACACACACAGTTTCCATCTGACTGAGACTAAAATGTAATTATGAAGCACTGTAGAAACCATAAAGTAAATCTCATCATATCTCTCCTCAGCGGGAGGAACCAGATCCTCAGTGTGGGTTTCCATCCATTGTGCTCTTCATCTGATTACAAACAGGAAGTGGCTGTCTGAGTGCTCTCTGCAGGGCTGCATGGAGGGAGCATCAGTCAGCGGCCGACACCCTTTGCTTGCATGTCCGCGAGGCTCTGATGGGCAGACTCCAGAGGTCAGAGTGTTGCCTTCAGGCGCTTTGAGGGGATCAGTGCATTTGTGTCCCAACTGAACAGCCGGGACTCTGTTAGAAACTTCCCCCATAATGTTCAGCTGGACTCTGCACTCTTTGTGATTTATCAACTTTAGCAGTGTTATTCTCCAGTAATGTGTTCCTGCTAGTGCCCCCTGGAGGCTGCAGTGTTCATTAACACCACAACAGGAACACTGTGAAGCTTGGTGCTGCAGTTAAAGTCATAAAATCACAAGTGTTCATCCTCTGGGGATCAGGAATGGAGAAATGTAGATGTGGTGGGAATCCTCCCATTAAATGATGATATAAATTGTGTTTGTAAGTATGAAGTTTGTTTGTTGTGGGTTTTTGTGTTCTTTATACGTCCTCGGTCATGATTACGTGAATAACATCAAATGACATCCTCGTGATATCTATGACTGAGATTATGCATGTCATTATGCGCATTATGTTTCTGTAGCGGTAGCTTAGCTCCAGCAGCGACTCCTTTGTGAGGTTGTGTGCCACTTTGGAAATGATCATTTATCAATTAAAAATGCTTCATCTTTTGGTTCCATCTTCTCTAATCTGAGGATTTCATGTTTCTTAAATTGAATCTGTTTGTGCGTCGGTTGTTTTAAAATCACTTCCCTCGGGGGGGAACTTGAAGATGGGAATCCTCCATTTATTATTTGACCTGAATATCAAACAATTAACTCGATGATTAACAAACACAATGATGAATTGCCGTCCTAATTGGTGCCAGATTGGTTCCATTGGCAGTGTTTTACAGTGTTTCACTGTGTTTTAAATCCCGCTCTTGTTAAGAGCAATAACAGAAGAGATGTGAATCCAATAAACAGAGAAAATAAAGCTCTCTGTGTCCAACTCTACACCTCTTCAACCCACGGCTCCTCTCCTCTTCCTCCCACTCTCTGTGCCTCTCTCGTCCACGTTCACTTAGCCTCCCATGTAACTGACAGGCTGCAGTCATGGAGGTGAACGGCACGGCAGCCATTTTAATACCATCAACTCCCACGTTCTGCCAATTAGAGCTGCTGGCGGGTTCTGATGATGGAGCTATTAAAAGAGACGTTTCGGGGGGGTCCTAGCTGACAGATGGACCCGTGCGTCCTCTGTCTAAATAAAACCCACCCACGGCTCCGCCCACAGATGACACGTCTCACCTCCACAGATAGAGCCGGTAAATGTAGTCGAGGTGGGAGGAAATAACACCTGAACACTGAAAACACTGTACACATGTAGAGAGAGGTGGATGTAAAGGAGGGTCAGTGAAGGCAACACCAATAACAACAACACCTGTAAACAAGTAAGGATGTAAACGATGGAGAGGTGACGGGAGGGAAGGAAGGAGGGAGAGTGGAGGAGACAAGAGGACGGGAGGAGGTGATTGAGGAGATGCAGGGGTGAGGAAGGAGGAGGGAGAGATAACGGGAGATGAGAGGTTGTGATCTCAAATTAAAGGAGCTGATGAGAGGAGGTGACGCGAAGTCACGACTTTCTTTCTTCCTCCAGGATTTCTGCAAAAAGATGTTCAAACCGAAAGACGCAAGTAGGAAGTGATATGAAAACAAACGTCCTCTTATTTCTCTTCTTATCTAATTAGTACTCATTGATTTCTAGGATTCACCAAAGTTTTCTTTTTTTATATTCTCTCGGTCAGAGAACATTTTATGAGGTCAAGAGAAAGAACATCTGGTTTTCTCTCCACATAAGTTTTACATTTGAGGAACATAAGAAAATGCATAAATATATCATCAAATGTAGATGATTGATATACTATTGATCCCATTAGGACTGTAAAACCTGGACGATATCGATTGTGTTCTGAACGTCTTACATTTTGCTGTATCATCATCTGACAATCTGGAGAATCACACCTTTACTTTCTTCATGTGTATTTGCTCGAGTTCTTCTTCTGACTGCCTTTTCTTTGGTGGCATCTCTCTTATTCGTCCCCATGTGCCAGAGTATTTGCACATGGGACAAAAGCTGCCCTTATAAGGTGTTTAGGGGGCGTGTCCTATGATACTAATTACCTGTAATGATCGGGTAGGATTCATCATTCAGAACATCTGGTGAGAGCACATTTACATGCTTGAGAACATTTGATAAATCTGCAGTGGACTTCTAAGAGAAAACATAAAATACATTTCAGAAAGTGTTGCTGCATGAGGTCCAACATGTGCCGATTCTACCATCACTATTATTCAGAAATTCAAGTACAAACACTGACTTTGTGTCCCTGGAACTTTTCCACGTAGGACTTCAAATGATCATGAATAGTTTTGAAGAGCTTTATTTTGAAGGTGCATTGTAACGTCCAAATGGGACCGAGCATTTAACAAATAGCGGCACTTGAGTACAAAAGCACTTCAGCAATACAGGTGTTTAGAGAAAAACGTTTGTTCTGATAAGATCTTCATTTCTGTGCATGAAGTCAGAATCTGTCAAATCAAACACGTTAATCCTGGAGGATAAAACTTTAACCTGCCGTGAAATATCATCTTTTTATTATTGTTTGTTTAAAAAAAGGAATAATTTATCTTCGCTGATCATCATGAATGACTTTGAAATTAATGCAATTCAAAATATATATCTCTTGGCACATTCATGAGATGATTTAGTTATTCTTGGTTCTTTTTTATCCCCCATCAGCCGAGTGTTTGTATTCTCCTCTCATCTTCCTCAGGACTGGACTCACACCGGACCACTTTAGACCCGTCAGCAGATCCAGAATCCACAGAAGTTGAGCTGAGATCATTGCAGAGAATCACAAACTGAAGATGTAGTTTTCCAGCTAAGTTGACGAAGCTTCTGATAAGGCATTCATTTGGTTGTAGCAGCGTTTGTACACAACAGAGAGATTAGATTATTAATGAAACATATGTTTCATCTTTCACAGGAGTTCCTGTGACTGACAGCTCTCCTGCAGTAACCTCCACCCATCTGGATCCCTGTGCAGCACAAAACAAACACTTAGAAATCTCTGCAGATATCATCTGACCCTCCTGCAGCAGGTGTAATCTGTGTATCAGCAGCAGATGGTAAATCAGCTACGTTTCAACATCATCCAGTCAGTCGAACAAACTGTTCAGGCTTTTTGCTTCTCTACCGAGGATGCAAACAAAACATCCTCATCTTGTTTCAGTGTTGACATTTAATGAAGCTTCTGTTTCTGCCGGATAAACAAATATGATAACGTGGTGTTTGGGTCATCCCTGTTAGGCAGCAATATTTCTCTCTCCGTGAATTACTTCCTCATGTTTCCTTATAAATGTGTCAAATATTTATAACCAATAGCTTCAATTACAGATCATTTCCAGTGCAGGTTGGTTTACAAGAAAAACACTGTCAGATAATATTTTACACTTGTCCGTCTTCATTAAATGGGTTTACTATAAAATGATTAGTGCTACAAATGTAGAAGGCAACTTCAATGTGGGCCTCCCCTCTAATGCTGCCTCTCTGGAGAGAGATACTCCAAACAACACAGGAGTGGCTAGTTAAACCAGACCTGAATCAGGCTGGTCTCATCCAGCATTCGTAACAATACCTACAAAAAATAATGCAAGGTAATTCAAAAGATATCCCAATGGATAATTTTGTATGTTATCTATACCTAATCTTAAACGAGGAAATATAAATACCACAAAATCACTCACAGGGAGGAGAGGTTGATGGGTCCAACAAACAGGTGATCTTTCCTCCAGCAGCCGGTCGTTTATTCCTCATGTGAAACAAGAAGCCAATGTTATTTCTCACGTTACTTACGTACTTAAGTAGTTATTTTAACCCAAACCACCATCTTTTCCTAAACCTAACTAAGTAGTTTAGTTGTCTCAACCTAACTAAGTAGTTTAGTTGTCTAAACCTAACTAAGTTGTTTTGTTGTCTCAACCTAACTAAGTTGTTTTGTTGTCTAAACCTAACTAAGTAGTTTAGTTGTCTCAACCTAACTAAGTAGTTTAGTTGTCTCAACCTAACTAAGTAGTTTAGTTGTCTCAACCTAACTAAGTTGTTTTGTTGTCTCAACCTAACTAAGTAGTTTTGTTGTCTAAACTTAACTAAGTTGTTTTGTTGTCTAAACCTAACTAAGTTGTTTTGTTGTCTAAACCTAACTAAGTAGTTTTGTTGTCTAAACCTAACTAAGTTGTTTTGTTGTCTCAACCTAACTAAGTTGTTTTGTTGTCTAAACCTAACTAAGTAGTTTTGTTGTCTAAACCTAACTAAGTTTTTTTGTTGTCTAAACCTAACTAAGTAGTTTTGTTGTCTAAACCTAACTAAGTTGTTTTGTTGTCTAAACCTAACTAAGTAGTTTTGTTGTCTAAACCTAACTAAGTTGTTTTGTTGTCTAAACTTAACTAAGTTGTTTTGTTGTCTAAACCTAACTAAGTTGTTTTGTTGTCTAAACCTAACTAAGTTGTTTTGTTGTCTAAACCTAACTAAGTAGTTTTGTTGTCTAAACCTAACTAAGTTGTTTTGTTGTCTCAACCTAACTAAGTAGTTTTGTTGTCTAAACTTAACTAAGTTGTTTTGTTGTCTAAACCTAACTAAGTTGTTTTGTTGTCTAAACCTAACTAAGTAGTTTTGTTGTCTAAACCTAACTAAGTAGTTTTGTTGTCTAAACCTAACTAAGTTGTTTTGTTGTCTCAACCTAACTAAGTAGTTTTGTTGTCTAAACCTAACTAAGTTGTTTTGTTGTCTAAACTTAACTAAGTTGTTTTGTTGTCTAAACCTAACTAAGTTGTTTTGTTGTCTAAACTTAACTAAGTTGTTTTGTTGTCTAAACCTAACTAAGTAGTTTAGTTGTCTAAACCTAACTAAGTTGTTTTGTTGTCTAAACCTAACTAAGTAGTTTAGTTGTCTAAACCTAACTAAGTTGTTTTGTTGTCTAAACCTAACTAAGTAGTTTTGTTGTCTAAACCTAACTAAGTAGTTTTGTTGTCTAAACCTAACTAAGTAGTTTTGTTGTCTAAACCTAACTAAGTGGTTTAGTTGTCTAAACCTAACTAAGTTGTTTTGTTGTCTAAACCTAACTAAGTAGTTTTGTTGTCTAAACCTAACTAAGTTGTTTTGTTGTCTAAACCTAACTAAGTTGTTTTGTTGTCTAAACCTAACTAAGTTGTATAAGAATGTGTTAAATAATGGATCATCCTCTGGAGATCATGGATGTGCTTTGTACAATCCATGTAAATCAGTCTTTTTGAAAAATGAGATGGTCAAAGTTCACATTGTGTCCTGATGGGGAATGGGGGAACGGCCACAAATCATTACAATTTATCATCGAGACAACCAAAACACTAACATGTATCCTCTGGGGATCATGAATGGATTCAATGTCAATTTGAAAGGGAAAACGTGTGTGCCTGTGATCTCTGGGGGAGTAGGAATGGATATTTCATGACAATCTGATCAGTAGTTGAGATCAATAAAAACACGTGAGGAATAATCTCCCTCTTCACAAAAAGCAGCTCTCTTTACATTTGCTGACACAGTAACTGCCAGGCTGTCATGTTGTTAACAAGGTACTCATTAGATATTTCAGCTTTGCTTTCAATCACGGCACTTTCATCCGTCCC
Source organism: Anarhichas minor (assembly GCF_050575085.1). Classification (NCBI taxonomy): domain Eukaryota; kingdom Metazoa; phylum Chordata; class Actinopteri; order Perciformes; family Anarhichadidae; genus Anarhichas; species Anarhichas minor. The sequence goes on from NW_027466477.1 coordinate 4,659,326, forward strand.
GCAGTAACCTTCAGCGGCAGACGGTTCTGCTGGGAGACAATGAGCTCTCTGTTCTTTTGATTCTTGGCTCAGTTTGAGCAGACGGAGCCTTTAATCAGCCCGGTCCGACCCAGAGACTACACATGTCCTCCAATTTCACCACTTTTCATCTCCCCCACCTTTGAAATGCAGAACTTCCACTAATGGCTTTCGCTTGTCACAGGATCAATACATTTCTGTACATCCTGAGAGAATAACATGCTATTCATTTTGCTGGAGTGGATGGATAGTGACGGCGCCATGTCTACCTTTTTTTTAAAAGCATGATGTTCTGTAATCCTGAGTGACAGAGCAGCTCAGGAAGAGGACGGCGGAGCTTGAACTTTAAACCCTCCATCTAGAGTCCTAGAGAGGTCCCCCCATCCCCGATGTAATCCGTGAGCTCACAGCGTTAAGTGCAGGAGGATTATTAGCACAGAGGCGACGTGTGGGAGCAGATAAAGCCTGGACCATACGGGGGTTCGGCTTCAGCTCTCGAGGCCACAAAACCTCGACAGATGTTTGTGACCGCTGCTTTCTGTTTGCATTAAGCTGGAACATGAAGACAACGGGGTCACCAGAAGGCCTCCGATCAAAACGATCCCTTTCATTTTCCTTCTTGGCTTGTCCAAAATATTTCATAATTTCTATTCTTCAGAACAAATAGAACATTTAAAATGAAGATGAAGATTAAATACATGTATTTTTCAGGCTGTAAGTGAAGACTTAGGGTGAACATATTTTCTCACCTCAAACTTGAATCTTTAAGTCTACCACATGTTATTTTAAATGTGGTGATAATTTGGTGTTTTAAATATATTTTTCTGGACCAAAGACTTAATAAAAGAAGCTGACGTAGTCGTTGTGACGCCACCCATTGGTTTGTAAACTGATGTTTTGAAGCCTTGAGTTTGAGTATTTTGTCCGTCGACATTTTTGATTACGGCCGCCGCCATTTTGTTTTTTGCATCCAGTGAACAGGAAGTGACCATATCTGGACTGAGGAGGAGTGACGTAGAGACGCCGTATACGTCTCTGGTAGAGACCTGTCAATCACCGTGTAGCCCCGCCCTAAAGCATCCCCTGCTTTATGGTCTGTTTGACTCTAAATGGACCATAATGTACTAAATGAACATCATGCTGTATTGAAGAAGACTTGAAACTAGAGATTGAGACCATAAACTCATGTTTACAATGTTTACTGAGGTAATAAATCAAGAGAGAAGTAGAGTCATTTTCTCATAGACTTCTATACAACCAGAGGAGTCGCCCCCTGGTGGACACTAGAGAGAATGCAGCTTTAAGATGAGACTTTACTTGTGTCTGACCTTTGACTCTTTTTTAGTTTTTAATATTACATTTATTGTTTTTATGTTTACGTAACTCCTAAACTATTGGCAGTAGATCCATATATCTTTAAGGTCAGTCTCTGCAGCTCTCTCTACTGTTCTCCGCCCCAACCCCTCTCTTCACAGTTATGAATATTTTCACATTAGTCGTGGGTGGCTGATGAAGTTGCATTGTTTAATGAGGAGTTTTTGTCGGTGTTGTCAGGTGGGTCTGTTTACCAGATCTCAGTTTGTGGGAGGCTGGCATCTGTTTCTCTCCAACTGGAAAGCTCTGAGTGTCAGCTTGTTACAAAAACAACAACTCAACAATAGGGTTGGAAAATATTTTATATCTATACATGAAATAACAAGCAAGCAAATGCGTGGTAAAAGAAAAAAAAAACACTAAAGCTTATTTGAAGATCTGCATGTAGAAAAAAAAGTATGCAGGAATTTTAAAGCCAAAAAAGAGAAGTTCTGCAGACGGCTGGTTCAGTGTTTGTCTCTGTCAATGCTCACAATAGAACAGTTTGTCTTCCTGAAACACTGTGAGCTTCATGGTCAGAGGACGAGAATAACTTCACCTGCTGCAGTTCACATGATTTGAAATCAAGGCACATTTATTTGTACAGCACATTTCAACAACAAGGTAATTCAAAGTGCTTCACATAAAACCAGTAAAAGCATCAAAACATAAGGCAAAAGAAAACGAGATTTAAAAACAACTAAGAACATTGATTGAAACATTAAAAACAGTTATTAAAACACTAAAAAGCAGTGTAAGATATAAAATACAGTGGTAAAATGCAGAAATGCAGAAATGTATTAATATCCTTGAATCTGGTTCAATTAAAGGCAGCAAACAGAAAAGTCTTCAGTCCTGATTTAAAGGAGCTGAGGGTCTCAGCAGACTTGCAGCTTTCTGGACTTTGTTCCAGATATGTGGAGCAGAACAACTGAACGCTGCTTCTCCATGTTTAGTTCTGACTCTGGGAACAGAAAGTAGACCGGTCCCAGACGACCTAAGGGGTCAGGATGGTTCATAAGGTAGCAGCAGATCAGAGATGTGTTTTGGCCCTACACCATTCAGTGCTTTATAAACCAACAGCAGGATTTTAAAGTCAATTCTTTGTTGGACAGGAAGCCAGTGCAAAGACCTCAGAACTGGAGTGATGTGATCCACCCTCCTGGTCTTAGTGAGGACTCGAGCTGCAGCGTTCTGAATCAGCTGCAGCTTTCTGACAGACTTTTTACAGAGACCTGTAAACACACCGTTACAGTAGTCCAGTCTGCTGAAGATAAATGCATGGACAAGTTTTTCCAAATCCTGTTGAGACATAAGTCCTCTAATCCTTGATATATGCTTCAGGTGATAGGAGGCTGATTTTGTAATTGTCTTGATATGGCTGTTCAGGTTGAGGTCTGAATCCATAACTACACCTAGATTTCTGGCTTGTTTGTGGTTTTTAACATCAGTGATTGAAGCCGAGCGGTGATTTTCAATCGTTCGTCCTTGGTACCAAAAACAATTACTTCTGTTTTATCTTTGTTTAATTGAAGAAAATTCTGGCACATCCAGTTGTTGATTTGTTCAATGCAGTTACCCAGCCCTTGTATGGGATTATAGTCCCCTGGTGACATAGTTATGTAGATTTGTGTGTCGTCTGCATAATTATGATAACACACTTTGGTGTTTTCCATAATCTGAGCTAGTGGAAGCATGTAGATGTTGAACAGAAGAGGCCCCAGTATTGAACCTTGGGGAACACCACATGTCATTTTAGTCAGCTCTGATGTGTAATTAGCTAGAGACACAAAGTATTCTTGGTCCTTCAAGTATGATTCAAACCAGTTAAGTGCTGTGCCAGAAAGTCCCACCCAGATTTTTAGTCTTTCTAGTAGTATGTCATGGTCGACCGTGTCGAATGCAGCACTGAGATCCAGTAATACTAAGACTGAACTTCTGCCATTGTCTGTGTTTAAGTGGATGTTGTTGAAAACCTTAACAAGACCAGTTTCAGTACTGTGGTGCTGTCGAAAGCCTGACTGGAAGACATCAAAACAGTTATTTACGGCTAAGAAGTTGTTCAGCTGTTGGAAAAACGCTTTTTCAATTATTTTACTTAACAATGGGAGGTTTGATATTGTTCTATCATTGTTTATTGTTGCGGAGTCTAAACTAGCCTTCTTTAGGAGCGGTTTAATAACTGCAGTTTTTAGGGCTTGTGGGAAGACACCTGAGAGAAGGGATGTGTTTACAATTTGTAAAAGATCAGTGGTCATGCAGTTTGAAATATTTTATAAAAAGTGTGTTGGTAGAATATCCAAGCAGCAGGAGGATGACTTCAGATGTTGTATAATGTCTTCTAGGCTTCTACGGTCGATTGAATGAAATTGTGTCATGACATTTGAATGGATGTTATTCAGAGAAGGGGACAACACATATCCTGTGGTTGGTGTGGAGGCACTGACTGCTTGTCTAATTTTCTGAATTTTGTCAGTAAAAAAGGAGGCAAATTGATTGCATGCCCAGGTGGATTGGAGCTCAGCAGCTACCAACACTGGAGGGTTTGTTAGCCTGTCGATGTGGGCAAGTAAGACGTGTGTATTGTTATTGTTTTTGGTTATGATGTCAGAGAAGAAGGACTGCCTTGCATTTCTAAGTTCCACATTATAATTGTGAAGTCTCTCTTTATAGATGTCACAGTGAACCTGGAGATTTGTTTTTCGCCACCTGCGCTCAGCTTTCCGACACTCTCGTTTCTCTATTCTGACCAGCGTGGCATTTCTCCAAGGAGATCTTTGCTTACCCGAGACAACCTTCACTTTAGTGGGTGCAATGGCATCAATAACATTTATAACTTTAGAATTGAAGCTATCTACAAGCTCATTGACTGAGATGCAGAGAGGGCTGGTGAGGAGCAGAACTTCTGAATAAATAGTTCACTGGTGTTTTCAGATATGTAACGCTTTGTCACAAGCAGAGTCATTTCAATCCGGTATGTGTTAAATGTGTTAAAGCTTTCAGATCCTATGTGATGGAAAATAGAGGATATTGGGATGGTTCTACGTATAAGCGTCTACGTCAGTGGACAAAAAAGCAGTTTGAAAGCAAAACCGGATTGAAATGACTCTGGATTGATAACGAAGGACCAAATCTATCTGATTTGGGTTTAATTAGCTTCAACATTACTTCCTTCATTGATGAATAATCAGTTTATATTGAGTTCTGCAGCGATGACATCATTCTGTTGTCCAAAAAGAAGTCATCTACACTGGTTTCTCTCCACAAACAGCCAAGCAGCTCGTTTATGATTCTCACAGGTTTAGTTCATCGAGATAATCTCACTGATGAACTCCACTTTGATGATGGAAGTGTGAAGTAAAAAGCTAACGTTAGGAACTCCACCACGGTCACGTGACTTCATGTCTCCACCACTAAGGGAACCAGTGATGACGACTTCCTGTCGGACCACAAAGACACGTCATCCCTACAGAACTCCGTACTGTTTCCTGGCGATGTGTTTATAATGTTTCCCCCGAACTAACCCTGAAACAGCCCTCATCGCTGACCCTGAAGGGGTCGCTATCGTTCCTACTGGAGGGAAGCACCACTCGACAGGAGCAGACTTCAACACAACACCTCTTGGACTCATTAACGTCAGCGTGTAACAAACGTTGACTAGCTGGTGCAGCGATCCCGTAATGTGGTCACAGCTGTGTGTTTATTTAGTATTTAATGAACGGGCTTGATTGTATTGGAGGAGCGTGACTGTGTTTCATGATGCACAGCTTCACAGTCTATGTCCCCGTGGCTCTCTGAATAAGTTATTCACCTGCTTTAATGCTTATAATGGTTTTATTATGGTGCATGTTAACGTCTGTTCTCCTGTGTGATAAATGGTAAAATATGCCCCCCCCCTCCTCCCTGAGTCTTTGGTGGACATTGATTTCTATTGGTTTCTACCTGGACCTCCTGTCCTGTTAGTGAAGCCTGTCGTATCTCTTCCATCAGTAAGCCAGCAGACTGGGGAGGTCCCAAAGCAATCCACCAGATCAGCATCAGGACCGATTGACTTTCTCTTTTCTTTTGTTATGGATCTGTCTCGGCTGTATGAAGATGGATCCATTTCTGATCCTCTAGTTATTGTGACATAATCCACTGTGGCTGTCAGGACGTCTGCAGCCCCAGCGACAGCAAGAAGAGCTGCTTCTAGTTTGTTCCACTGACATTCATCAGAAGAGGAAGTGCACTTCTAAAGTGCTTCTGGTTGCATCAGTATTGCAGGTATTAAGAGTTATCTGAACTGTTGGACTAAATGTAGGCTATTGTACATAGTGTGTTCTGTGCAGAATGTGATGAGATCAGACGTCACTATTCCCTCTTTATTCACGCTTCTTTCTTCAGTCTGACACCATGTTTGTTTTCGTAGAGACAAGTCTTCGTCCCCTCAAAGTCACTTCTAGTCTTCACAGATGTCGTTATCACTGCGAGTTGATCCAGAGAGGATCTGATACATGTGTCTTTATAATACTAATATTTTGATGTTTTTGACCAGCGGACGTTGAGACGTAAGAGTAGAAGGAGTATGAGGAGAGAACGTGACGTCCAGGTTGGTTTGTGGACTAATGGTTTGAGGCCTCGAGTTCAGGATTTATTTTTGTGAACCAGAAGTGACATTAGAAGATGGAATTAAGTTGAACACTCAAAAAGACATTTTAGACATTTTCTGTTTGGCTCTAAATGGACCATCATTTACTAAATGAACATCAGAATGAGGATGCAGCTTCAACACATGAAGCATTGGATTACCTCTGTTTTCATCAACATCATCAAATAACTCAACGTCAGGTGGATTGTTGTGAGGTCACTAGGCCCCGCCCACAGCTTAATCTAACTAATCACATCACTTTACCTGAGTCTCAAATCATTCCTCTGTGAGACGGAGCTAACAACACACACACACACACACACACACACTTCCTCCAGCTGATTCAGATGTAGAAAAGACGTCTTGTCTGCGTCCTCCTCCTCCTCCTCCCGTGATGAATGGCTCTGCTGTGTCTTACTGTAAGCACTATCGCACAAAGCTCTGACCCAGATATTTTAATTGCTTATTCTCACTTACGGTGAGTCTGTATGATAAATAGCAGTTGTTGGGTTTTTTTCTGCCGAAAGGACTATTTTTGAGCCACACTCATCACAGCAGGCTGCTGTGTGTGTGTGTGTGTGTGTGTGTGTGTGTGTGTGTGTGTGTGTGTGTGTACACTGAAGTATCGTTCTGCTCTGTAATGAGGAAGCTGTTCCTCTGCTTGATTGTGAAGGACGGCTTCTTTCCCTCGTCGGTGGCGACGGTTTCTCTGTAATTTACAGTTAAACTTTCACGAATGTCTCCGACCCTGAAGAGCAAACTGAATGTGGAGGTGAAGTGGCAGAAAGAAATCACGTGAACCGTCTGCAGAAAAAACCTGAGAGCGTTTGACTGATGAGAACGAGTTACTCAGACGGCAGGAAGTGGACGCTACGCTTCCTATTGTTATTTATTGCTGGTTGACCTTTATCTAACCAGGAGGCTCCAAATGTCTTTATCGGGGATGAAATGGCAGCATGCTCTACACACACACACACACACTGGAGAGGGATACAGTATTACAAACAGTTGAAGATGGATATAGAGGCTGTAGAACGCTCCTGACTTCCAGTTAAAAAGCATTGAGACTGATGGAGCTGCTCGACAGGACGGACTCTGAGGCTCTCAATGAACCCGTCACAGGGAGCTGCTGCTCTCGTGATCAACCAACACATTTATAATCAGCAATCTGTACAAAGCAGACAGAAAGAGGCAGTGAGTGACATGTTGCATGAATCTGCATCACTTCTCTCTCTGTTGCAGGTTTGAACTTAAACACATTTGATTCGGTTTGATATTTCTAAGTAACGTCCGGACTAACTGGGAGCTCCTGCTGAGCTCCTGCTCCAGCTGACAGACACAACCAGCTGTGGCTCTGGGAGCGTTGCTACCTGACTTCTCTTTGCTCATAAAGAATACCCATCAGAGTTATCAAACCTGGAAATGATTTGATCAACTTTGTGACGACAAAGTTGACGACCCTTCCCCCCCACCAAAAAAACAAGCTAAAAGTAGTCGAGCTCGTTTTGTCTCCTTCATGTTACGGTCGTCACAACTTGGATCCAGATACAAAACGGAGCCGACGCTTCTCTCCATCTTTCACTTTGTCACATGATACACATGTTTCTTGAACTGTCCACTGCAGATCAAATAATAATGATAATCAGTTTAATTATTTAGAATTCTTTAAAACCTGTAAAGACGAGTGTTTTTATGTTGAAAGATAATACAAGGAACTTTCATTTAGTGTCGATGTGTCGCCCCCTGTGGACTAAAGTGGTAGTGTCTCTGAGCTCCAGACTCCCTTTAGAAAACCTCTCATTCTACTGCAGCAGGTCTGACAGTCTGACCCTCTCAGTCCTGGTTCTGGTTCTCCCGTGCCTCCCTTCCCTCCAATACGTTCTGGGTCTCCAGCAGCGTGGTGTTGGCTCCCAGGGAGGAGGAGGAGGAGGAGAAGGAGGAGGAGGAGGAGGAGTGCTGCTGCTGCTGCTGCTGCCGGGAGCTGAGCTCTCCTCCTCCCTCCGGAGATCTGGGTCTGTCCATGGTGGACCGGTCTCTGCTGGAGGATCTGGGTCTGTCCACGGTGGACCGGTCTCTGCTGGAGGATCTGGGTCTGTCCACGGTGGACCGGTCTCTGCTGGAGGATCTGGGTCTGTCCACGGTGGACCGGTCTCTGCTGGAGTCTGAGCTGAAGGAGGTTCTGGTGAACCTGCATGAGTTCATCTGGTTTCACCAGAATCCGACCCGGTGGCTCCGATGACGAGCATCAAGAATAACTCTATAGAAACAGACCATCTTCTCTCTGATGGTCTCTTTACTGATGGAGGTCTGATAGAGGACCAGGACTACACTGAGACTGGTTCATATAGAGGATCAGGACGACACTGAGACTGGTTCATATAGAGGATCAGGACTACACTGAGACTGGTTCATATAGAGGATCAGGACTACACTGAGACTGGTTCATATAGAGGATCAGGACTACACTGAGACTGGTTCATATAGAGGATCAGGACTACACTGAGACTGGTTCATATAGAGGATCAGGACTACACTGAGACTGGTTCATATAGAGGATCAGGACTACACTGAGACTGGTTCATATAGAGGATCAGGACTACACTGAGACTGGTTCATATAGAGGATCAGGACTACACTGAGACTGGTTCATATAGAGGATCAGGACTACACTGAGACTGGTTCATATAGAGGATCAGGACTACACTGAGACTGGTTCATATAGAGGATCAGGACTACACTGAGACTGGTTCATATAGAGGATCAGGACTACACTGAGACTGGTTCATATAGAGGATCAGGACTACACTGAGACTGGTTCATATAGAGGATCAGGACTACACTGAGACTGGTTCATATAGAGGATCAGGACTACACTGAGAATAAAGTGTAAATGTAAACATCTTGTAACGAGGTCACATGATCACTAAACAGCAGCATTGTTCCATTAACATCTACATGTGGGTCCTCTTAGTACCTCAGCTGGAATACAAATACAAGACAGAATAAAACATATGACAAAGTGAACAACAACATGCTCAAAGTGCACATAAAAAGATAAAGATTTGAGTCGTGGGACTCTGTGGAGGACAAACAGAGACTGCTTCCATTTACTCAGATCCGACCAATGAGCAGGTTGCGTTTCATGTCTGTGAGTTAAACTGCTCTCATGTGCACTCCTGCTTAAAGCTCTGCTTCCTTCAGATCGGAGGAGCACTTAGACCTTCCATCAAAGGATCTGCATTTGACAGATAACTGTAATTCCCTCCACTCTAGACTGTGTTTACTAACCTCACATGAAAGTAGCTTTGCCCTGTGCATTGTGGGAGATTTGCATCCTCTTTACTTTAGACTACTTAGGAACAGGGACTTGCAGTGTCATGTGTTTTCTCTGCACAGACTGGATGTGTTTGTGCACGAGGCCGTTTGTGTCTGCGAGGGAGAAGCCGAGTGCTCGTCACAAAGGATTAACCTTCAGTCTGTGTGTGTGTGTGTATGTTAAATAAAAAACATGTTTAGCAGAAGTCTAGTTCATACTGAGGGTGGTGCTCAGAGTGTGGGTTCATCCTCTGGGGACACACTGTAACTATTTCTCTTGGCTCTGCACTGGGCAGGAGTTGTACAGATATCTACAATAAACCAAAGTGTTGGTAACATCCTCTTGGGAGCATGAGGAAAGATCAAAGTCATCAAAAACCTGAGTTAATCCTCCTGGGACAACAAATATGTCTGAAGTTTGAAGTGCATTAAAGAACAAGGAAAATATTTTACATTTTTGGTTTTGGCTCTCTTGTAAAGTTGTTCAAATGCTGCCCCTCTGATTCTCACCCCTCCACAGATACCTCACTGAGTGTAGGATTTATCCTCTGGGGAGCATGAAGACTCTTTTGTTAAGTTTGACATCTTGACTTTTATATATTTCTTGTATACGTTTCACTTACACAGAAGTGGAATATTTCTGGACTGATGCTGGCAGTTGAATGAAGATCACAGGATCACTCAAATCATTAGGATTCATCCTCCTGGAACTATGAGAGCAGCTCTACAGATATTCCGGATGGTAATATTATAAATACATTGTACAAACCAAGGGGAGTTATGGCTTGATCATGGTGCCAGAGGAAAGGTCAAGGGGTCACCAAACTCTTTACATATTCACCTCTGGGGACCGTGAATATATCTGAGCCAATCTTCATATCTAAAAAACTGGCTGGCAGTTGTTGAATCTTTCTTCTTTCATTTAAAGCGAACCTTTTGGAGATCTGTCGGTGTTAATTCATGACGGGTCACAGTTTGAAAGCAGAGGTTGTCATCAGAAGGACAAGTCACGTTCTCTGAGTGGTTAATCAGCTCATCACAGCCTTAAAGCACGTTAAAGATCTCTGCATTCTCTCCTCCTCTTCTCTAAGAAGGCCTCTCTCTCTTCTGGCAGACACGCCGGCCTCGCCGCTGACAAACAAACAAGCAGGAGAGAAAACGACTGCCAAGAAATCTCTGAGCTGGAGGCAACATCCAAGCAGCTACTGTAGGAACGTAGGACGGAAATAATTCATCTGTGTTTGGAGCCAAAGACGTAACATCGACTGAACCGATGCTCCAGTTTAACCCGACCGCATCGCACACTGTGTCGAGCAGCAGATGGGATTTATTTGACCGTGTACTCTTTTTTCTATGTGTGCGTTTTAATGATGGCGTTATGGAGATGCACTTACCGATAGAGAGGAAAGCGAGCTTCAGAAGCTGTGTGAGCGATAAGCCGGAGCTGTGATGATCCCTGTGAGCAAAATAGGTTAATGCAGCAGCAAACAACAGGACCGGGATTAAAGGAAACACAACAAATGTAGAAGATTAAAGCTGCAGCCTCTCAGTCGTGCTGATGCAGAAATCCGACTCGGCTTCAAAGCATCCGAAGCATTGTCGGCTATAAAAAGAATTACACTCGTTTGCAATTTTTGGACAAATTTACATTCAGGGCACCGACTTTATTCCAACAGTCCACAACTGATAATCACTCTGCTATCAAGTGATTAGGCTGTGCCTGTTGAAGTACTTGATAGATTTAGGCTCTGGGTCAATCCGTTTTCCTTTTATTGAAGGAAATATACTAAACTGCAAAAAGACCAACACACATGAAGAAGTGTCTCTTTATACCAAAACATATTTAAGATTTAAAGTCTTTCAAAAAGGTCTGGAGATGGTTTCAGGTCAGCTACAGAATTCCATATTTACCAATGTAATGTCATGAAGTTCACTAACTTTCTGATCTACAGCTTCGTCGAGGCTTAATAAACCTCTTTCATGTTTCTGCACAGTATTTGATTCGTCTTGTGATGCTACACCAGTCTGGTGCTCTTCCTGTCACCTGAGCAGGACCAGCTTCCTCTTGGGCTTCACAGAGTGCAGGGTGCTAACAGGATGCTAACAGGGGGCTAACAGGATGCTAACAGGGGGCTAACAGGGTGCTAACAGGGGGCTAACAGGGTGCTAACATGGGGCTAACAGGGTGCTAACAGGGGGCTAATTGTAGAAGGAAAAGGTAGCTGAAGCATGGCTAGAGACATTAGCTGTGATGTATTCAGGGGAAACCTGTTAACAAAACATTACCAACACAAAGAGCCAGAAGAGAAGTTGGAGAACTCGGGAGTCAGAGGAAAAAAGGATGACAATAATACATTCTAAAATACAGCAATAAAGATGCAACCCCACGCCTACGATGAACATGTGAATCACGGTGATGTGCTTAAAGCAGGATGTGATGTGGCTGATCTTTACTGCTGTATTGATCGCTGCTGATGTGCTGTAGAGTCCTGCAGGGGTCTGACACCGAGACCCGTACCTGGCCCTCACCCACGTCGTTAAGACTCCACCTGGCTGAAGCCAACGGAGACCGGAGCCCGACCTCAGCAATATTTTTACTTAATTTGATCCATTACTGTCAGGCTAATGCAATGCACTGACACGCTCTCCCTCTTCCCACTTGGCATTGCTTATCCACTTGAAGCTAATGACACACATGGACACGGTGGCTGGCAGAGAGAGAGAGACTTCTCAAATAAATGAGTCCGAAGCTTCAGGCAACACACTGGAACACTAACGCTAACACGGTGCTGATGCTTAAAGGGCCAGTGTGGATATTAATCTGGTAAAAATATATATTGTGGAAAAGGGAAAAGATGAACAAAGACTATTTTAGAAACAAAATGTTGCACAATAGTGCAGCTCTACGCAGCTCTCAGCCTCTTAAAGCTTAGAGTTTTGGTTGAACGTTGAGTCACAAACATTTAAATCACATAAAGGGAGGAAAACATCTAAAGAACCGGATAATTCTCTGAGGAGTCTGAGACAGAAGAACTACAACCTCAATTCATCAGGTGGGCACAAACTCCAATGGGATTATAAAACTGTAAATTAGCAGCTGTTTGCTAACATGTTATAACAGCTTTATAAGGTGATGGGATATCAGAGGTTTGTTTCTGACCTTCAACCCATACAACCACATAAGGCTTTTATTCCTTCCCTCTAACTCAATGAGAGTTTTCAAAATGAAATGTAACGGTCGCAGTTTTACAACCCACGGTTAACGTTATGCTTTGAATTAAAATAAGTATGTTTATTACCTCACTGAACTGATGTACATAAACTAATCTGGAGTTACGTAACGTAGTTAAACCAGGTCACCCGACACACGTTAATGTGGAGTCGTGGACTTCGGGACACAGACAGCGGTCTCCTGGGTGAAAGTCTTGTTCTTATTTTGTTGCTCTTTAAACTGCATCACATGACTTCCTCCTTTATCATAATTACATTAAAAGTCAGTTAATATGTGAAGTGTCTACGCAACAAAGACCAGATCAACTTGTTAATGCAATTAAACAAATTAAGCTGCTATTATTTCTCACAGCACCTTAATGTGTTAACTTTGACAGAATGCATCAACACGTCCGATGTGCTAATCCATCGTAACGCACAGACTGTGATTCACTTCAACCTCTTCCTGTCTGTCAGATTGTTCCTCAGTCCAATAAACAGCTTGTAAACAAACCCAGAGGTGGTCCGCGTCCCAGCAGGGGGCGCTGTGGACCGGTTACATCCTGGAGACCCACATTAAACACAACTCCCTGATGAAGAAATACCAGTCTGGCTGTAATTATGTTTTTGGGACGAGACAAAATGATCAAACCACGGAGGAAATCAATCTGGGTTCACACCACTTAGATATGAAATAGTTTGGCAGCGCTCACCCCGAACACCTTAAAACAGTAATAATCATCTGTCTGAAGCAAATGTAGAACTGACCCATTATTCTGAGAGCTGGATGCACACATAACACTCTCTTTACTGTGTTTAATCAAACCCAACACAAACAGCTAAACCAAGGGTAATTGCAAGGCTGCCATTTGGACGCTTTCATTCCCATCCGTCACCTCTACCCCTCCATCTACTTTCAACTACGCAGAGAGGCCACAGCGATCTAAGAGAAGCATCCGGAGGTAACGTTGCATTTAGTCTGGCTCAAAGGGCACAAAACAAGTGGACCGCTATGAGGTACTTACTTCAATAGAAGCATGAAAAAAACAACCAAATTACACTTTTTAACAAGACAGAAATCCGGCTTCTTTTGTCCTGAAAGGATGAACTCAAGTACAAAGTGAATAAGACTGTTGGGAGAGTTTAGAGGTAAGTTTCACGGTCAGGTTTTGTGTTTTTTTCATCTTAAATAAGGATCAGAAGTTAGAGTTTTATTAGCATTACAAAGGTAAACATTTCACATCGGGTGAAAGCTGCTGACGGTCAGTGACGATAGTGAATCAGTTTATTTCAACCATTCAGAGATTTAGATTCACAAACTCTTCTAAGGAATATTAATGTAATGGTTGGTTCGCACTGAAAACATGTTCAAGTGTTTGTTCTGCTTTGGCATTTACATTATTTAGCTTGTTGGTAAGATGGAGTTTTATTTTCAGTGTGATTTTACCGGGAACAGGTTCTTCCTGTCCTTTCTTTCACCTCCTCTTCTTTTTGCTGTTGCCTTTACATTCCAGTAAAATATCACGGCAGGTTGTGACATAGTCAGGAAATACCCTCGACTGGTGTCATGAACTGGGACACGAATTGTGAGATTTCTGTATCATGACTTGCCGTGAGACTGTGTTGTATATTCATGAGGTGAGACATCTGAAAAAACTAGCACATCATGGAATTTTCACTCAATTTTCTGAATCATTTTTGAGAAGCATTGATGCATCTTTGAAGAAGCCAATGTAGGAAAATGTACGAGGAACTGGATGGACGATGAGATTCAGGGACTTCCATCAGTCATTCAATTTCGTCAACATTAATTATTACATTTTTGTTCCAAGAATGTTTTATTTTAGCCTTTGGTTGTTGTTAGCTCCACCCTCTCGTGTCACTTCTGGTTGAAAAAAACCAAGATGGCGTCGACCAAAAGTAACATGGCAACGGATGTTGAAGAAAATCATCATATAACTTAGGATTGAACTGAACACGTTTGGATTCACAAGTAAACAGTTTATATAACTTGTTATGTTGAACACACTGGGTTTCATAAAAACTAAATTCTTAGGAAGAGATTAAAGCACCAGACAAATTGTAATCGATCACCCCTATTTGTATCCAAACATTTCCCGTAAACGAATCGTGTGTTCTGCCAAAAGGTTATCTTGAATTAAACGAAGTCAGGAGAGCATGACATAGTGAAGAAATCAGATGTGCTGTTTGTGGTTCAACCCACTTGTTTGATTGGTGGAAAGTGATGTAAGGGGGGTAAAGTTTGACTATAAAAGTAATCTGTGAAAAGTAATACATCGGATTTGCTGAACTCGTTGTATGTTGGCGTGTGCTTATTAAAACACTTCCCGCTGGTTGCAACTTCAATTTGCCCTCTCTTCTCGTTATTTTGCCACAACACGGACAAACACCAGGATGGAGACGGACAGAAACCAAGATGGAGACGAACAAACACCAAGATGGAGACGGACAAACACCAAGATGGAGACGGACAAACACCAAGATGGAGACGAACAAACACCAAGATGGAGACGGACAAAAACCAAGATGGAGACGGACAAACACCAAGATGGAGACGGACAAAAACCAAGATGGAGACGGACAAACACCAAGATGGAGACGGACAAAAACCAAGATGGAGACGGACAAAAACCAAGATGGAGATGGACAAACACCAAGATGGAGACGGACAAACACCAAGATGGAGACGGACAAACACCAGGATGGAGACGGACAGAAACCAAGATGGAGACGGACAAACACCAAGATGGAGACGGACAAACACCAAGACGGAGACGGACAAAAACCAAGATGGAGACGGACAAACACCAAGACGGAGACGGACAAACACCAAGATGGAGACGGACAAAAACCAAGATGGAGACGGACAAACACCAAGATGGAGATGGACAAACACCAAGATGGAGACGGACAAACACCAAGACGGAGATGGACAAACACCAAGACGGAGACGGACAAACACCAAGACGGAGACGGACAAACACCAAGACGGAGACGGACAAACACCAAGACGGAGACGGACAAACACCAGGATGGAGACGGACAGAAACCAAGATGGAGACGGACAAACACCAAGATGGAGACGGACAAACACCAAGATGGAGACGGACAAACACCAAGATGGAGACGGACAAACACCAGGATGGAGACGGACAGAAACCAAGATGGAGACGGACAAACACCAAGATGGAGATGGACAAACACCAAGATGGAGACGGACAAACACCAAGATGGAGACGGACAAAAACCAAGATGGAGACGGACAAACACCAAGATGGAGACGGACAAACACCAAGATGGAGACGGACAAACACCAAGATGCAGACGGACAAAAACCAAGATGGAGACGGACAAACACCAAGACGGAGACGGACAAAAACCAAGAAGGAGATGGACAAACACCAAGATGGAGACGGACAAACACCAAGACGGAGATGGACAAACACCAAGACGGAGACGGACAAACACCAAGACGGAGACGGACAAAAACCAAGACGGAGACGGACAAAAACCAAGAAGGAGATGGACAAACACCAAGATGGAGACGGACAAACACCAAGACGGAGACGGACAAACACCAAGACGGAGACGGACAAACACCAAGACGGAGACGGACAAACACCAAGACGGAGACGGACAAACACCAAGACGGAGACGGACAAACACCAAGACGGAGACGGACAAACACCAAGACGGAGACGGACAAACACCAGGACGGAGACGGACAGAAACCAAGATGGAGACGGACAAACACCAAGACGGAGACGGACAAACACCAAGACGGAGACGGACAAAAACCAAGACGGAGACGGACAAACACCAAGACGGAGACGGACAAACACCAAGACGGAGACGGACAAACACCAAGACGGAGACGGACAAACACCAAGACGGAGACGGACAAACACCAAGATGGAGACGGACAAAAACCATGAAGACACGCACATGCGTGAAACAAGAAACTCTAGACAACGTCCTGAGAATCATATCCAGACATTGTTCATATTTGGTGATTTATGGCACAATAAAAGTAATTATTTCCTCTGGTGGTAAAATAAGCTGTAAGAGGCTGAACCTCTGGATCAGTGGTCACTTGTGTCGATCAACAGGCGTAATGACCACCACATGTTCAGCTTGTGTTGTAAGCTTCAGTATGTTGCTGTTTCTGCATTAATATCTCTCCCTAAGGACTGATGGCAGAGTTGCATCATCTGTATTGATTATAACTGTTTGTGAATTAACAAGGGCCAAACAGAGCGGGCTCCCCTGTGAACCCTGGGATAAGGTTGTCATGGGAACGTCGCTGGTGCCGCAGGGCAGCGTGATGCCAGTCAAAGCCTTGGCCAGGTTCACTGCTCCAACCAGAAACTTTCTCTCTCGTTCTGTTCTCCATGCGGTCCCATGTGGACCCGGTCGGACACTGTTGCCTTGGAAACATAGCCGTGAGACTGTACAGAGAGAGAGAGACAGAGAGAGAGAGAGAGACAGAGAGACAGAGAGAGAGAGACAGAGAGAGAGAGAGAGAGAGAGAGAGAGAGAGCTGTTTGTTGGGATGGATGGAATCCTTCTCTGGGTGGATGTAGACCTTCATTCATTTTGAGCCAGGACGAGTGGATGTGGGATCAGAGCTCCTCCGAGCCTCTTCTGGTCTCAGTGTGTCTCTGATTCACTGAAGCCGGCCTTTTCTACTTCGTGTCTCTTTCAAGATTAAGCGAGCAGAGAAGCTGCGTCTCTGACCTCGTTTGGTTCCAAGTTTTTAGGTCCGTTGCACCTGAAACATCGATGAAGGAGTCCAGATGGACCGGACTGTACTGATAAACTGTACTTTAAAGATTTGTATTGTAACAATGACCAACACTTCTCTCTTCTAAAACATCAAATACATTTCTTCACAATAAACTTCCAATGGCCGGTTTACTTAGTTTTCAGGTTTACTATAAAATTCAATAAAACTATTTGGTTTTAGGTTGAGGAGAAGAGCATGTTTTGGGTTAAAATAAGTGCTTTTGTAAGGAAAAATAACGACAGTTGTTACATAACTGGGAACAGTAAAGTCAGGAAGTTATATCATAAAAATATGTTAAAATTAGTGCTGTGCAAGTTAACACATTATTATCGCGTTAACGCATTAATTAATTAACGCCGACAATTATTTTATCGTGCGTTAACGCAGTTTTTTTTATTATTAAGCGGACATTTTTAACACAAGAACGGCAGTGAGCGGTGAACAGCTGTTTGTGTGGCGTCTCTTCCGTCTCTTCCTGTTTCCTTCACCTACACTCCCCTGGGTCCTAAGTCCCTCCATGTACAGCTTCTTATCACCCTCTATGTACCAACATACATTTATAACAAATACCACACATATTACGGTAATCAGCGTTGCATATGTGTCTGACCACAATACCACAAAAAGCAAAAAAGAAATGATTCATTTAAATTATTGTTTTAGAGTTTTTAAAGTGTTTTGTTTGTAATATGTATAATAAGCATCATTTAGTATCACTACTGAGAATTTAACAAACATAAAAACATGACGTAGATATGTTTGCAGTTCTCAAGGTGTATATTTAAATTATATCTCTTACACATGAAGATAAAGTTGTGAACACCGGCTGAATAGCTATGATCAGAATCATTATAACTGTGTTATAACTACTGTGTAAAGGGAATACTGCTGCTAACAACAACCTGATGACCTTTTGTTCATAGAGCAGTACTTTAAAATAAAAGTGCACAATACACTACTTTTGAATTCATTATTGAATGTTGGGCATAACAATGAGATTAATCACGATTAAACATTGTAATCGTTGTCCAGCACTAGTCAGAATACATTGAGGTTGATTTCTGTGGGACATGAACAGCGTCTGTGTGTATTTAGATCACACTGCTCCTAAAAGTTACAATAACTTTAATAGAGAGCTCAAATTTTTTAGGTTTTCAGTTTACATTTTGACGAGTTGGAATACAGGTTGCAAAATGACATATGTTTTGAAGACACTACAGGTAGAAAGGATGGATGTCATTTTGGTATTACGAATATTCAAAAATGTTATGTTTAAATATGCAAATGAGGTATTATCCAATGGTACCTTTTGGTGGATTTAGGAGAAATCTACAGACACAAATAGACAAATTATTAAAATGCATGTTTTCTTTCCCCTCGGAAAGAAAATTACATGAGTTTTACACGAGTTGTGTAAAATTACACGAGTTGTGTAATGAAAATTACACGAGTTGTGTAATTAAAATAGAATAAAAAACGATGTTTTTCTTGACTGAGTCCGTCCGTCAGTCTGGACCTCAGTGGTGGATCGAACCACAGACAAAGTCTCATTACTAACCCTAAAATATAGATCACTCTAATGGCTGTCTCTGATGTGTGATCTTCTTTCATATCTAATGGTGATTGTTTCTATTATCTGTGTATTTCTGGGTTCTTGTGCTGCTGTAGAGCAACATTCCTCCCTTTGGAATCATTAGATCTTATTTATCTTATGTTGTGATCAGGCATCTTCCTTTACTGTGATTATTATGTTTTATTATGATTATTATAATTAGTCGTGTCCATGTTTCCCTGAAGTGAATCTCATCTTTAATATCTAATACTCGTTGCAGCGTGTCTGTTTGGGGAGGAAGGCTTTCTAAACGGAACCTGGTTAAAGAACATCACAGGTGTACTTTGACTTTTCCTGCTCGCTGCCCGTGCAGCTGATGATGAACTCTCACCAGCGCCTGCTGCTGTGTTTCTCTTTCTTTGCTGCTGCAGCTTTGAACTCAAACACTCCCAGAACTCCACTAAACAGAAGGAACTGCTGCTGCACTGGAACTTCTATATTGTTCACTAATATGACTTTATTACTCAGATAGAGATGCGTGTTCTGCATAGAGAGGAGTGTCTGTGACGCCCCCCCCCCACAGCATACACATTCCTGGATTTGTCTCAGTGAGAAACTAATTAATGGGAAAGAGGGCAAGCGTGTCTTCTGCCGACATTTTCATTTTGTCAAACAAAGCAGCATATTTAGATCACTGTGAGAACATAGAAACATAGATATACTTATTCTGAGCATGGGCAAATATGGATGTTCATAAAAGTACGCTATTTATTTTTGTAGAAATGTGTTGGATCTTCATCTCGTCATATTTGGAAAAACTGTGATCTAGTGATTGTGAGTGTAGTTTGTCTTGCAGTGATGGATCACATGTACTGAATGAATCACGTTCAACCTCTCGCATCACCGATGCACAGAAGCATTTTAGAGCTTCCAACTAACTCCAACGTAAACACATCCACGTGATTATTACAGGTAGAGAGAGAGAGAGACAGTCTGTAGGGAGGAAGGACTTTCACACAGGAAACCTCCGTTAGTGTCGAGAGTGAAACCAAGACAACGTTGCCTTATTTCACTTGGTTTTATTATCTCACCGAGTAGTTTTGATGTGCAAGGAAACCTAAAAACTAAGGAAAGCTATATTGGAAGTTTCGACAGTATGTCAGTTTGAAGGAGAAACATCCCGTCCTGTGTGCGCTGTAGCCGTCTTTATACTTCCTCGCTCATGATTACGTGCATAACATAGGAAATCATTTTGTGAGCTGTACGGCACATTTGCTCTTGTTGGTATCTCTATGAATGCTGCATGAGACCAGCCTGAACACTGACACTAGAGGAGAACATAAACCCTCATAGTTTGAAGAGTACAGCTGATGGCCAAGCGTTTTCTCACCAGTTGGGAGAGAGAAGGTGTTGAAATAGGAGTGAAGAAACCGGAGAGGTTTGGCTACAGTGATACAGACGTAATTGTGCCGCATGCAGGTAAAACCTGCACAGAATTACTTTAAAATGTTCAGAATTTGCACAAAAAAACCCCTTCAGCCTCTTCCCTTCACTTTCCTCTGCACTAACTGAAAGGTTTCCCCGAGCGATCATTTCAAAATGTTGCTTTCAAGACAAGCTGGAGAAACGGGGGAATTGTTCATTTTCTTGTCGGGAACGGGCTGAAAACAGAGAAGAAAGAAAGAAGAGGAATGTGAGAGCAGGTGGAGATTTATAAAGCTCTGGTTACAGCGAGGATGAGTTCAGGTTCACCGTTATGTAGGAGGAGGCTCTGGGGGGGTTCTATGATAAATGGATGCTGTGTAGTGTGAGGGAGGCAGAATACTGTTTGCTGATATGCTCATGTTTTGTTAACAGCTGTGTGGAGTTTCTTTTGCCTTCAGATGGCACATTTTGAGCTTGAATGCACGTTATGTACATTTGAGATCAACATGGTTGGTCACTGCAGCACTGAAGACTAACAACTTCCTGTCGTTCTGAGGACCTGAACCGTACCAGCACTTTTTACTTGAAGACATTTTCTGGCTCCTCAACCCACCTCCGAGTCATAATTCATAGTATTAAACACCTGGTTCACATTGTGACTTCAAACAGAACTACTTGGTTTAAGATCATCGGTCTGGTTGAAATAAACAACATGACATAAGTTCAGTAGTCAAAGTCAATAAGTCAACAAACAGGGACATGAACAGCGGCGTCCTGGGTGAAAGTCTTCTTGCTCTTTAAACTAGTCACCTGATTTTTGGACATTTTTAAACATTGCTGCAAAAAGCATAGCAATAACATTGCTGCTGCTCTGCTAACGTGTTGCCTTCACTCAACGTAACGATTCCTACCATATCTTACAAAAAGTTACTCCTCAGCTTTTGTGTTTTTTCCAACAAAAACATTTTAATTTCTGTTCGTTACATGAATAGTCTTTTCAAAATAAAGTTCCATCTTCACAGGAACAACTTTGTTAGCTTTAGGATACAAAACTACTAGTCAGGTCTTCACCTTCTCGTTCATGAAAACGTGTATAATATTCTAAATAATTTAAAAGTATATCTATGATTTACGGCACATAATTTTTCTTAGGTTTCGCTACATTCACAGCTGTGAGTAATGTGTGACGGTATTTTATGCTTTTGTTTAGTTATTGGCAAAAGAAAGTTTGAAAGCATTCAGTGTTTACTAGAAATACATGTTTGCACAATCGTATTTGTGTTATATGCCTTTAAAAAGTGCCCTGTGTTTTAACATTCATGTGATTAAGGAAAGCAACATGAAAGTACATGAGCTGCTTATGAATATAAAAAGTCTATATCAGTGATTCTTTATCTACACAATCATATCCAGGTGAGAAGTGTCACATGATACCAATTTGTGTCCTTTAATATCAAAATATTAGGAACTGAAGAGAGTTGAATTTGGTGCTTTATCAAATGAATATTTTGTTAACCTGACAGAAGTATCTTAACACGGCTCTTTAAATCTCTATAGAGTCAGTTTTTCAGAATAAAACTTGAATTGGCAACCCAAGCAGATTTTACTCCAGCAGACATCTTCTACTGCAATTAAATGTTGGCTTTAAGGCTTCTGGGTCTTTGTCTCACGTTTCTTCTTCATCTTAAGTAAAAAAGATTCAAATACTAGCAGACATCCACTGCTGCATGCCCTGCAACAACTGTCGAGCACTTGTGAAAAGAAGGAAATGAACGGTGAGTGAATGAATAGCGACAAGAAAGAAGAAGAGCTGGACAAATGAAATGGGCCTGCTGTTTCCTCTGAGACCGATTCAGCAATGGAAGCAGAAAATCAGAGAATGAAATGCCAGAAACCAGCAAAAGGAAGAAAAAAAACCTGACTTGAAAGCACAGGAATTGGTTGATGGTTGCTAAGCAGCGTTAATGGCAGTGAAAGGTAGCAGCGCTCTTTAGCTGATTAGTGTATTAATTGTTTGATAGGTGTGTTTGTCTGCAGCTAATCCCCCGTGTTTACAACAAAGCATGGATTCCAATTAGAGCCGGCTAATCACACCACAACACACACTCGTCCAATCAATCAAAGACTACAGGAGCGATGAAGGAGAGGTGGGCTGACAGGAGAAACACAAACACCTCACAGAGGCTTCTGTTCTTCCTTCCTCTTCACCGTCCAAACTTCAGAACGCTGTGATCGCTGCGTCTTTTTGGATCAATTGATCTAGATAGTCGTGGGAATCAATACCAGATGTAAACACTGCAGTCCGTCTCCTTTGTGAATTGTATACCTGCATACATTTGTTCTGCTCCACTAACTGCTGCATGTAAACCAACATCCATCCCAGCTGTCAAACAAGAGAGTGGTAGTGTTTGTTATATCGATGGGTGCAAATAAAAGAAAAGTGAAGTGTTGCTCCAACTCGTTCTCACTCACAACTGGTCAAATACAGATGCAGCTTTTATAGTTTGTATGAGACGCACCGGTTCAACGAAGTCCAATGCGAACACATTCACATCATTGTGACACGCAGAGTAACAGACGTAGTATAAAGAGAGAGGTCAGCGTTCGGATTGTTCGGTAGAACAAACACAGGACCTTCACTCAGGAGACCGCTGACCGTGTCCTGTGCCAAGATTTAATTTGTGGTTCATATTTAATCTCCATATTATCGACCCTAGATCTTCCTCATTGCCTCATCTTTGCTACATTTTATAAAAAGAAAAAAAAAAAGTTGAATGAAATCTTACGTAAAGAGATAAAGATGAAACACCAAAGTCTGGTTCATATTTTGTACTATCTTGTCATTTGCACGTGTCTTCATCATTTCAAGTGTTGATTGTAAAAATAAATGTTATTGTCATAGTTGACTTATTTTACTTTACTAATGCCACATATGTAAGTCATGTAACAAACAAACTTGTTTTGAACCTAAACACAATATTTTTCTAATCCTTTTGAAGTTAACCCATAACGTTGGGAGTTCATTTTGAAATGACACCGTGCATGTAACAAGGCTGGTCTCATCCAGCATTCAAGGCTAAACTTACCAAAAAATAAAGTGGCGTAATTCGAAGCTGTCCCATGAAACTATTTCATATGTTATCCACGTAATCATGATGAGGGTTATTTTAATCCCACCGATCTTTCGCAAAACCTAACTAAGTATTTTAGTTGTCTCAACCTAACTAAGTAGTTTAGTTGTCTAAACCTAACTAAGTAGTTTTGTTGTCTCAACCTAACTAAGTAGTTTTGTTGTCTAAACCTAACTAAGTAGTGTTGTTGTCTCAACCTAACTAAGTAGTTTAGTTGTCTAAACCTAACTAAGTAGTTTAGTTGTCTCAACCTAACTAAGTAGTTTAGTCGTCTAAACTAAGTAGTTTAGTTGTCTCAACCTAACTAAGTAGTTTAGTCGTCTAAACTAAGTAGTTTAGTTGTCTCAACCTAACTAAGTAGTTTAGTTGTCTCAACCTAACTAAGTAGTTTAGTCGTCTAAACTAAGTAGTTTAGTTGTCTCAACCTAACTAAGTAGTTTAGTCGTCTAAACTAAGTAGTTTAGTTGTCTCAACCTAACTAAGTAGTTTAGTCGTCTAAACTAAGTAGTTTAGTTGTCTCAACCTAACTAAGTAGTTTAGTCGTCTAAACTAAGTAGTTTAGTTGTCTCAACCTAACTAAGTAGTTTAGTCGTCTAAACTAAGTAGTTTAGTTGTCTCAACCTAACTAAGTAGTTTAGTTGTCTAAACCTAACTAAGTAGTTTAGTTGTCTCAACCTAACTAAGTAGTTTAGTTGTCTAAACCTAACTAAGTAGTTTTATTGTCTCAACCTAAGTAGTTTTGTTGTCTCAACCTAACTAAGTAGTGTTGTTGTCTCAACCTAACTAAGTAGTTTTATTGTCTCAACCTAAGTAGTTTTGTTGTCTCAACCTAACTAAGTAGTGTTGTTGTCTCAACCTAACTAAGTAGTGTTGTTGTCTCAACCTAACTAAGTAGTTTAGTTGTCTAAACCTAACTAAGTAGTTTTGTTGTCTCAACCTAACTAAGTAGTTTAGTTGTCTAAACCTAACTAAGTAGTGTTGTTGTCTCAACCTAACTAAGTAGTTTAGTTGTCTCAACCTAACTAAGTAGTTTAGTTGTCTCAACCTAACTAAGTAGTGTAGTTGTCTAAACCTAACTAAGTAGTTTAGTTGTCTCAACCTAACTAAGTAGTTTTGTTGTCTCAACCTAACTAAGTAGTTTTGTTGTCTCAACCTAACTAAGTAGTTTAGTTGTCTAAACCTAACTAAGTAGTGTTGTTGTCTCAACCTAACTAAGTAGTTTAGTTGTCTCAACCTAACTAAGTAGTTTAGTTGTCTCAACCTAACTAAGTAGTTTAGTCGTCTAAACTAAGTAGTTTAGTTGTCTCAACCTAACTAAGTAGTTTAGTTGTCTAAACCTAACTAAGTAGTTTAGTTGTCTCAACCTAACTAAGTAGTTTAGTTGTCTAAACCTAACTAAGTAGTTTTATTGTCTCAACCTAAGTAATTTTGTTGTCTCAACCTAACTAAGTAGTGTTGTTGTCTAAACCTAACTAAGTAGTGTTGTTGTCTCAACCTAACTAAGTAGTTTAGTTGTCTAAACCTAACTAAGTAGTTTTGTTGTCTCAACCTAACTAAGTAGTTTAGTTGTCTAAACCTAACTAAGTAGTGTTGTTGTCTCAACCTAACTAAGTAGTTTAGTTGTCTAAACCTAACTAAGTAGTTTAGTTGTCTAAACCTAACTAAGTAGTGTTGTTGTCTCAACCTAACTAAGTAGTTTAGTTGTCTCAACCTAACTAAGTAGTTTAGTTGTCTCAACCTAACTAAGTAGTGTAGTTGTCTAAACCTAACTAAGTAGTTTAGTTGTCTCAACCTAACTAAGTAGTTTTGTTGTCTCAACCTAACTAAGTAGTTTTGTTGTCTCAACCTAACTAAGTAGTTTAGTTGTCTCAACCTAACTAAGTTGTTTAGTTGTCTCAACCTAACTAAGTAGTTTAGTTGTCTCAACCTAACTAAGTAGTGTAGTTGTCGAAACCTAACTAGGTAGTTTAGTTGTCTAAACCTGACTAAGTAGTTTTGTTGTCTAAACCTAACTAAGTAGTTTAGTTGTCTCGACCTAACAGATATCGTCTGTATTGATTTATCTGCAGATTATTCTCTTGAATGATCAACTAATTGTTTCATTTATAAAATGTCAGAAAAGTCCTTCCGACTCCTCACATTTTAGAAACAAACGTTTGGCATTTTTATTTGGAAGATGTTTAAGTGTTGTCAACAGATTCATCTTTTGTGGATCCACTAATTGATTTATCGACAGCGACTGAGAGAACAACACAAGCTAACAAACATGGATGTAAATAATACAACAATTTAAATGTTCTAGAATTGACTTCAAGAATGTTTTAAAAGAAAGGAAGGATTCAACACACTGAAGAGAAATGTAATGTGTAGAGTTGAGTTTCTCTTTAAAGCTCAAACTGAATATTGATTCAGCTGTGACTTGATGAGGAGGATAACCAATCACAAACAGCCGTGGTGATGGTGAAGCTTTTCCCAGATCCTAGTTTTTTTACCTAAAGCAGTTCATCTTTCTTCTGAAATCTTTTTTTAGTAGCCGACACCTGATTTAATTGTTTCCAGAATTAAAAGTAGAACAAACTGATATTTTAAGAGACATTAAAGGCAGTGATGAACAGCACGACGATCAGATATTTACAGAACAGGATGAGCAAACAGAAACACAAGCCACAAACAAATGTGAGCACTGAATCCCACTAAACCCAAAAAGTAGTGATACACCATGAACCCAGAAGCTTTTAATCTCGTCTCTAGTCTCAGCAGCTTGTTGACGAGACGCAGCAGAAGACTCGGCTTCCTTCTGTTTTCTCTCTCTTTCCTCCCAACAAAAAGCTGCATGTGTTCTCAAACCTTCCCATCGTCATGTAAGCTTCTATTCAGCGGGGCGTCTGGCAACTCAAGGCAAACTGCTCTTTCCCTCCAACACTGCTGCTGTCAATCAGGACCCCCCCCCCCCAACTGTCTGACTGCCTGGGGGAGATCGCCCTCTGTTGTCTGCAGTCAGCACTGCATTGAGGGATAGATTATGGATGATTGATTGATGGATGATGGCTGGATGATGTCACATGTCACATGTGATATGGGCGACAGTAGCTAAGTGGGGAACTGGGCCGTCCTTCAATCAGAGGATTGGCGGTCCCCCAATCCTGGCGATGTTCGATCCCCCAGCAAGACACTTAACCCCAAATTCGCTCCCGTAGCTGTGCCGACAGCATGAATTGTAAGTCGCTTTGGATAAAAGCGTCTGCTAAATGACTGTAATGTAATGTTTGACATCAGGCCAGTCTCACCAAACCCATTCTTGCTTTTTGTGTATATTTTACGGCATGTCGTCTGTAAACACATAAACAACGCTCAGAGTTAGTGACGTAGTACAAACAGTGAGGAAGACTACTGATGGAGAGAGGAAGAGGAGGTGGACGGGTCAAACAAACACAGGACTTTAAACCAGGAGACCCTAAAGTGCTGCTGAGTATTTGAGAAATTACATTTGTGATGTTTGCGATGTTTCATTGTTTTCATTTTATGTAGTTTACGTACTTTTAATTCTTATTTTAATGTTTTTCATAAACCTGAGTGGTCTTGCTTCCTAAATATAACTCAGGTTGTTTCAGAGTAACGACGAGTATAAAAGCTTAAAAAAGCCTAAAATTCCTAATCATGACACGTGTAATGTCCTTAAATAGTCTTTCACGTCTTCCCATCAGATCAGCTTGATGACGTCCTACTATTATATTATAATATTCTACCTTTCTTTAAACAAGCTGATCGAACATTAACCCAAAACACAGAGAGGTGGATCACGTAGAGGTGACAGATGAACAACAGGAAGTAACTACTTGACTGTCAGGACACGGCTGAGGTAGAACTCGACACACGTACAGTCAAAAAGTAAAGTGGGTTTAAAGCGTAATAACGAGCCTAATAAAAGAATATAAAGACGGATGAGGACTGAGAAGGTGTTTGTGCAGCAGCTCAACGTGGCTCAGAGGAGCAGCAGCTTGTTGCAGCTCAGCAGCTGTGATGTGATGCGTTCTTATTCTTCAGTGTCAGACTCCTCTGGGAGAGGATCTAACATCCTGTACTGTATGTGCTCGTCTCACCACAACCGCAGCACTCCGACAGCTTTTTTTAACGTCTCAACGTTAAAAAACAAACAGAGTAACAACAACTTCTTCATGTCGCCCTTTTTCCTTTTTTCTCCCTCTTCTCCCCCTCCTCCTTTCATTGATGTCGGGCTTTTTCAAGAGCACAGGAGCAGCACTCAAAAGAGCGCCGTCGCTGTTTTCTCTCCCCTCCCTTCCCTTCTGCATCGCCACAAAGAACGCTTTCAATTTTTAATGCATGGAGCTCAGAGAGAAGACGCCCCAAACAAGAGGGAGAGGAGTAGTAATGATGAGCAGCTTTAAACAGATGAGAGCTTGTACTTTGCTCAAAATATCCTCTCCGCTCTCAGCTGAAGAGAAAAAGCCGGATTCAGAGAGCTGCAGGATGTTTCCACAATACAACGATCAGAAAAGAATATTTGTTCTCTCGGCTTTATTAGGAAGCCTTTTGAGTGCTTTTGCATGTTTCATCACAAGCCAACATTTTAAACACATGTAGGCTTCACGTTGGTTTAAGGCAGATACTGTGTGTGTTTTTCCTGTTTGCTCTGGTTGTGTTGATCCTAATGAAGGATGTTCTCCATGGTACAGAGTCACCACAGACAGATGTTGTGTGTTTATCTGAACAGGTTTCAGGCCCATGAATCACCGTCGACATCTTTGATCGTGTGTTGTGCTCATAGACAGCTGTTTTCCACATTTAAAAATGAAACGTTATCTCAGTACATTTGAAAAACGGAATCATAAAAATGGACACCAAAGTGGTGACAAGCGTGGATGATATGGACTTAGAGGAACCAACCACCATCATCACAGATTCTGTGTCGGCAGCGAAGAGACTCCAACGATTGTTTAGTGCAAAACAAAGACAAGAAATCACCTTTTCCAAACTGGACAGGTTGGTCTCATCCAGTTTTAGCTGCACCTACAAACAGTACAAAACGTAGATAGATTCTTTACGACGACATGACGCTAAAACTAAAGTTAAGTTTCGCCAACAAAACCACAACATGGTGTCAATCACCACTCTTCTGGTGGAAAGTCCTGTTTGTTGAGTCCATCCTCCTCTTCCGCCCACATATATTTATTTGGATATTATAAAGTACCAAGAATAAGTCTTCTCATTGACTTTCAATTGGCTTTAATTTGCGAGTGTCCTTTGTGTCCATGTACGTGAAACCAACAGATTTAATTTCATGACTACTTCACAGCCTCTAACGAACCTGAGCTGCATAAAACACGTTTGTATGAAGATACGTTTAACTAGAATATGTTTTATCTTTGTGCACAGTTGGTGGTTGTGACTCCTCTCCTGACGTGACATTCAAACAGACTTTGTGGTCCCGGTGTCATAAAGGAGCGCCTGTGGTTTGGGTCGGTCCTGCCCCGACGATTTGTGTGACCCCAGACGGAGGCGACGGTGAGCTCAGACGTCCGTCCATCAGATAAAGTGAATGAAACCTGCTGGCTTCTCTCCAGCAACAAAGAGCTGCTGATAGCAGCCGCCGCCTTTCAGTGTAAAAGCCTTCTTTTCTTTCTTTTCTCTCCCTCTCTCTCTCTCTCTCTCTCTCTCTCTCTATCTCTCTCTCCCTCTCTCTCTCTCTCTCTCTCTCTCTCTCTCTCTCTCTCCCTCTCTCCTCTCTCTCTCTCTCTCTCTCTCTCTCTCTCCCTCTCTCTCTCTCTCTCTCTCTCCCTCTCTCTATCTGTGAATCTCTTGAATCTGCTTCTCTTTGCCGGCTTTGTGAGCGTGTCACAGTGTTTGGCAGCTACCAGCCCCCGACCACCACTTCCTGTCAGCAGACAAGAAGAGAACAAAAGGGCAGCGGTGCAGCCGGACCAGGACTGGTAGTGGACTAAAGTGTTAACCCCCCCCCCCAACACCCTGCAGCAGAACGGGGTCGGTTCACCTCGTCTGCTGCCATGACGACCACCAGGTCGCAGACTCCACCTCACCTGAGAAAATGAGAAAATGAGGAAATGAAACCGTCAGACGCTGCTGGTGATGAAGACGAGCAGCATCTAAAGATTCACTTCTATCTGTTCCCTGTAAACATTAATAAAATACCAATCTCGAAGCTTAAAGAGACTCAGATTGTTAGGAATGTGTCTGAACATCCATCTGTCGTTTATTCACGTACATAAATTCCTGAATCTCATTTGCTTGAATCAAGTCTGTTAAAGACGTGAGAGCATTTCGATAATATCTTCCTCCTGCGGTCATGTGACTGTTTTCTGTTCATCTCCTGGAAGACGTAGACTCACCTCACCTCTCTGACTCTTCCTCAGTCCTCCGTTGTAACATCAGATAATCGCTATGTTTATGATTAATTGACATTAATCATAAACATTAGAACGTTTCTAGATATTGAGATAAATTGTGCTGCTATAAAAGAGTTAAATGTTTCCAACTGGTTTCAGCCACGAAGTCAGGAAGATGTTCTAAAGTAAAGTTAAATTAACTAACCTAAAGTAAAGTTAACTAAAGTAAAGTAAAGTAAACTTATATTCATGTTGTTATTTTAAACATGTGAGAGGTACAGTGAGTAGGGGGGCCGTGCCACTGCCATTTATAAACACACCTTGTCAACTGATACCAATGCCAATATCAACATTGTCTGTCAACTGCATGATAATCATCATACGAGCTGTTCACACTGATGTTTTCAGTTTAAACGTAAATGTGGAAACGAAAATGAGTGATGGCCTATTAGTGCCACTGCCATGCATACACATACCTGTTATCTCTCATACAATACTGAACTATTAAAATAATGGACACATTCATGTTTGGGAAACAAAAAAAACAAACAAACAAAAAGTATAATCAACCAAAAATTTTGCGGACCCCCTGTTGAAGACGTCTGGTCTACATTATTTAGTTTAATTCAAATGTTTAAACTCAACTTGATTCAAACCGGCTTTCTTACATTAGTTTAGTTAACTTTACTTTAGTTTAGTTAACTTAACTTTAGTTTAGTTAACTTAACTTTAGTTTAGTTAACTTTACTTTAGTTTAGTTAACTTATGAACCTGTGTATTATTTGAATAGCTTAGTATTGAATGCACAATAAAGAGGTATGTTTATACATGGCACTAGGCCCAGTTTAATATAAAACACAATTGTATACAATATATAGAGTCGGGGGTCCCTGCTCCATCTCTCTATCAGTTTGGGGGTCCTTGGCCTGAAAAACGTTGAAGACCCCTGCTGGAGACGTTCATTTGAATCCTCCACTCTATTGTGAAAGTGTGAGAAGGTGAATGTCCATTAAATCAGCAGGTCACACAATCAACATAATGTCTCTCTTCACCGGAGTGACTCCAAAGTGTTCCTGAACAAATAAAAAGCAGTGAGATGAGACAGTAAAATAATCCAGTTTACAGCCCAAGAACAGAGACACATGAAAGGGAAACGTATAAAAGAGGCTTTTATTTGAACAGACAGGCTGATGTTTCATGTCCCAGGAGACCGGTCTCCTCCGTCCATCAGGTTTACTGAGACGATGGACACCGAGACTGCTGAGCTCAGCAGAAACCTGTGTCTGTGTGTGTGTGTGTGTGTGTGTGTGTGTGTGTGTGTGTGTGTGTGTGTGTGTGTGTGTGTGTGTGTGTGTGTGTGTGTGTGTGTGTGTGTGTGTGTCGGGCTGATTGAGGCTGCAGATCAAACTAGAATGAGGTCAAAAAAGGTGTGACAGACTTTAAAAAGACGCTGCACCCCCTTCATATCATATCGAGGGTCTTTTGGGGGAATCGCCGTCACAAAACATGAATTCCAGATTCAAATATAAAAACCATTTTGATTCTTCTTTGTGTGCGTGCAGGAAGGTCACCGCTTCAGTCCTGATTCCAGACCTCTTTGTCAGCGTTTACAGGGACACTGTGGAGGATTTGACATCTGATGGAGTTGTAGATCATGACCAACTGAACACACTGAACATTACAACGTATCTCAACATGGAGAAGCAGAGTTCAGCTTTGAATGCTCCATGTATGTGGAACAGACTGCAGGTCAGCTGGAGATCAAGGCTGAAGACTTTTCTGTTTGCTGCTAACTGTTATTAAATCATTTCTTACACTGCTCGGTTTCATTCTATTTCAGCTTGTTTTTATTTTCTACTCTCTTGGCTCTTAAGTGACACTTAATGCTAATTGTATTTACATAAACGTGGTGTCATTCTGTCTTCTGTCTGTTGATGTTTTTATGTAAAGTGCTTTGAGTTTCCTCGCTGCTGAAATGTTCTTGATAAGTAAAGTCGACTGAAGAGCAGCAGAAGTCAGAGCGCAGTGTAACGAGCTCTGATGCCTTCAGGTATAGAAACACTGAAGCTCTCTTTGGAAGCAGGGTTTGGTTTGTCCGCTCTGGGCTCCCGTAGGAGCATGGAGGACTCTGTGGAGGAGGACCGCCTCCCTCTGTCGATGTGAAGGACTCATTCTCAGCTTCTCAGTGATTAAACACAAATGATAACATGAATATTATATTCTTCTAAACCATGGTTTCAGTTATCATATGTCATGTCTTGAGTCTGACATCACGTTTTGATTGATTGATTGATTGATTGATTGATTGATAAATATTCCATCTGAGCTAATAGAGCCATAGAAAAGTAGGCGGGACAAGCTTCGATGAGATCGATGCAGCCGTACAGAGTTCAACACGTTGTGAAATATACTCACTCGTTTTTGGGGGGAGGAGTTCTGAGAGAGCTGATCTGAGGACTGATACCACTCACATGTCTGGATGCTAAGCCTAGCTTCCTCCTGATCCTTTACGGGGAAAAAGTCACTTCATTTAGACGCTGGTCCCGGCGGTCGAAACGTAACGAGGACAAAGTTCTTGTGGTCAAAAACAAACTTGACTCAAGACTCCACATGTTAGCAGCTCGGTCAGCAGAGATCCGAGCTCGATGCAGACCAGAACAAATATTCCTCCCAGCAGATAAAAAGAAGCTTCCAGTCCTTCCATAGAGAACACGGATGCGTTCCTTACAGTCAGCAGCCGAGTGCAGCTGTGGTTTCTAGTCTGAATTGGCTTGCATGATCAAATCCGATTGTGTCACACTGTGGCTTCACGCCTCCAGCTTCTTCTGCCGGATGCTCCCCCCGGACCCAGCCGGGTCACTGAAGAGAGGCTCAAAGTGAGAGCCCAAACCAAAATATTTGAAAGTATTTCCTCTGAAAGGAGCGAGTCTGGGGATGCATTGGGGGAATATAGTTGTGAAGGAGAAGAAATAGAAAGATTTATTCCAGCTTTTTGTCATGGTTTCAATCTTTCATGTTTCTGTGAGCGGGGCCCTCTGGGAGCGCTGCCGACGGCGCTGGACCGAGCTGCCCCCGGACCACAAAAGAGGAGTCTTTACTCTTCATCCGTCCTGGCCTCGCTCTCTCGGGGGGTTAAGATGACCATCGATCGGCCGGGCTGATAAACACAAAGAGCTGCTGCTAAAGGAGCTCACGAAGCAGTCCGGCTCTGTCAATTACCCACAATTCTCCACTAAAAAGCTCCACGAGGAGCTGCCAGGCTTCACCTCATCAGGCCTCCTGGCTCACATGTGGTCGCACGAGGGGTTCGAGGTAATTCAGAGATAACGTTGTGTATTCCTCTTTGAAAGTAATATCTTTAATTATTTTGAGCTAAAGGAGCTTTTTCACAGCTGAGAGTGGTTTAGAAGTTCCTCCTCTCTTATTTCTGCCACCCACTCCTCTCATGGGACTCACTTCTCCCATGTCCTCTAGACCCACCAGCCTCCCTCCTCCTCCTCCTCCTCAGTCTCTGGCTCTCAGCAGAGATCACATGCTTGCAAATGGGCCCTCCTTGGCTTGGCGGTTTGGAGGGCTCCCTGGTGGATCCGCCAATTAGCCCCGGCCCCCGGCCTCCTCGGAGAAATGGAGCGAGGCCGGCGGAGCAGAGAGCTCCGTGACGTCCCCAGAGTTTCCTTTAACGGGTGACCGCCAAAGAAGGGTCGAGGAGAGGAGAGAGGAGAGTGTGGTGGGGGGGGGGGACGCCGAGGATAATAGATGACCCCTTTGTCTGTTTGCCGCTGAGGATTTTGAATCAATTGCAACTTGTGTCGCGCTGCCAGGCCCCTCAGATTCAGCTCGGGGGAGGGGAGATGGAGACGAGTAGCGGGATGTGGAAAATGTTGAAGAAATCTCAACGGTCTCAACGAATGTGGATTCATCTTTGTGCCGTCTTCACCTTTCCATCGGTGAGAATGAAGCCTGTCTGTTTCCTCACATTGTAAAAGTGTTATTTAGATGTTCGCCTGTTTCAGAAGCATTCTGTATCCTGGAAACAGAACTATGAGGTCATCAATGGATCCTAACGATATCATGTCGTCAGCATAGATTGTTTGTTCTGCAGATACACACATGCAGTAGCCATCATGAGTACATGCGGTTAAAAGGAAGAATATTTGAAGCTTTGGTGCACCGACACATAAATACGTTGGCAGGCGAACCCCGAACCAAAGAATCAGTGTCACATTATTAAGCGACCAAATAAAGAACCCAAACACAGAAAACAAACACCCCCCCCCAGTGAGCTGGCAGCCTTTGCTGTTTACTCAGGACACACAGACAAGTCGAGGAGGTGCAGTACCTATTTACCCAGAAGCCCCGGCACGTTAAAACCAACAGTTTTCCTCCGAGCCCCTCCCATCGAAGACGGGCACCGGATTAACAAGAGCACGACTCCGGAGCAGAGATAGCGGAGACATTTCCAGCGGCAGAGCACGGAGGCAAAGTTTTGCCCAGAACTCTTTATGAGGACGACAATGAAGGAGCTGAATTAAAGAAAGTTGGAAAGCCGAGATTAGCCGAGGCTGCAGAGAGAGAGAGAGACGGAGAAGAGGAAGAGAACAGCTGGCTGGGACAGATACTGCTGTTTCACACCTCTCCCACAACCCCAGCGGGTAAACAAACCGCCAGTCTGTTTGATTTATGGAGCTCGTCGCCCACCGGATGGCCATTATTGCCACTGAAAGAAGCAGCAGAGAGCCTCGTCACCACCATCATCATCACCATCAGCGGAAACGTTTCCATACTGCAGCTCTTCACAGGTGCGGCGGACTTTGTCTTGTGCTCTTTTGTCAGCTTGGCGTCTCCAAACAGTTTTCTGATTCAGCGTCTGACAGTCGGGCCGAACGCGAGCTGTAAATCATCGGCAGGAGACACATCTTTGTGTCTCCTCAGCGGAGACTTTTGTGGAGCGATTAATCATCACACTCTTCAATGTTCGGAGGTAATTTATGCGCTCCGATTCACGGCCTTTATCATTATGAGGACCGTTCGTATGAGAAACATGCAGCTCAAGAAGCTCAGACTGAGAAAACAAGCGATGCTCATTGTGAGGCCATCACATTGTCCTTTTATTGATTGTGTATCAGAAGCTGGGGATGGTGAGGGTCCCTCAGCCCCACAGGGGCCCCACAGGGGCCCCACAGGTCACTAATGGCTTCCAGGTGAACAACAAGTGGGACCTTATGAGCCAAAGAGGGACATCTTTTAATTAGAACGATTCTATAACTGGAGGCAATGTTTGCATCCCCTGTTTTATGTTCATCCCCAATATGCACATTAAAAAGTAAATAATTGATAGAAATAATAATTAAAATGTGCTGACTTTTTAAATGCACTTTGACAAAACATGGATCCCCTACTTCCACAAAGACCAAATGAAACACAATGATTCTTCATTTCAGATCATTATACACCAACGAAACATAGTTGTGATCATTATATTACATTTCTGTTAACTCCAGCTATGGAACCTTTAATTTAAGGATCTGAATCGTCTCCATCTAGAGAGACCTCTGAAAAATACATTTCATAATGTCAGTAAGACTTTTAGCTGCTTAAATAACTAAAACAAACATATTAATATCAGAGTTCAGCTTTAATGTGTTTGCATGATTCCTCCTGACCCTTGACCTTTGCTCCTGCAATGATGCATGGAAAACTGGAGTGCAGCTGTGAAACATTGTGAAACACTGTGAAACACTGTGAAACACTGTGAAACATTGTGAAACACTGTGAAACACTGAAACATTGTGAAACACTGAAACATTGTGAAACATTGTGAAACACTGTGAAACACTGTGAAACATTGTGAAACATTGTGAAACACTGTGAAACACTGTGAAACACTGTGAAACATTGTGAAACACTGCGAAACACTGTGAAACATTGTGAAACATTGTGAAACATTGTGAAACACTGTGAAACACTGTGAAACATTGTGAAACTGTGAAACACTGAAACACTGTGAAACACTGTGAAACATTGTGAAACACTGTGAAACACTGTGAAACACTGCGAAACACTGAAACATTGTGAAACACTGAAACACTGAAACACTGTGAAACATTGTGAAACACTGTGAAACACTGAAACACTGTGAAACACTGAAACATTGTGAAACACTGTGAAACATTGTGAAACACTGTGAAACACTGTGAAATACTGAAACATTGTGAAACACTGTGAAACATTGTGAAACACACTGAAACACTGTGACACATTGTGAAACATTGTGAAACACTGAAACACTGTGAAACACTGAAACACTGTGACACATTGTGAAACATTGTGAAACACTGAAACACTGTGAAACACTGAAACATTGTGAAACACTGTGAAACATTGTGAAACACACTGAAACACTGTGACACATTGTGAAACATTGTGAAACACTGAAACACTGTGAAACACTGAAACACTGTGAAACACTCAACATAAACTGAAGTAATGTCAAACAATGTGAAACACTACATAAACTGAAACAATAAGAAACAATGGGAAACACTGAGTCAGTGAGACTGTACATCAGACTCAATCTGAATTTAAGATTTTATGTTTTTATGTCAGTGACCTCCTTCCCTCCTTCCCTTGGCCTAGAACCCTCCTCCTCTCCACCGGGGGGAGAGATAAGATGTTCTCTCCTGATGGAGTCCATCGGTCTCTCATCCATCACTTTTAGATCAGTATTGATCAGCTGGCAGCGCAGCAGGCGAGATTTACGCTGGCCTGTTACCGTGGTGACCGGCCCGTTTGACCCGTCCAGCAGCTAAAAGCCTCTCAGCTCGACGTCGGCTCGGCGTCGGCTCGGCGTCGGCTCGCCGTCGGCAGCGCCAGACCTGACGGCCGATGAGATACGCTGACGCATCAATCACCCAGACGCCGTCTTCCTCCTGAGCTCCTGACTCTGCTGGTTTTCTGAATGCGTGGACAGATAAACATGTCAGCCGTTTTTACAGCTCGCGTATGCTTCGGCCAGATTGGACATCGAGGCGTTTTACAGCTTCCACAACAGCAACCAAATTGTCCTTTAATATATTGGAGGATTTACGGAGGCGGACCGACCTCTTCAATCAGCCGGCTGTATTCAGCGAGCTGCTTTATGGGAGTCACTCCGGACCCGATCTGGATCTGAGAGGTTTGCTGTCACATTCTATCATCGTGACGACCGTCAGCACAGCGGACGTCTGCCGGTTAATGAGATGAGAAAACAACATTCAAGTCAAAGGGAAAAACATCTTGTACTGAATAGTCAGATATTAATATTTGTTATTAAATGTATTGCATTGTAAATAACTTGTCATGCATACACATTCTACACTATTTTATTTCATGAATAATTACAATAAAAACATTTCTGTTCATTATAATATTGCAGACAGGAAAGTTTAAAATATTATCTTACAATCTTATTTTTGCATGTAAAAAGTTCTTATTTTGATTTGTTTTCAAACATTTTTTCGTTGCTTCTACAGGATACAAGTTTGTTTCAGCAGATATATTTAAACCTCAACAAACTGTCAACTGCTGGACTCAAACTACAGTAATTTACTGTAAATATAGTTGAATATTTTACACTGTAATTCTACAGCAGCATACTGCTAAATCACTGTAGTATACTGTTGGAACTATGAGGTGACAGTAAACAGTCATTTCACAATTATTTACCATAAAGATGATACAATACCTGACTGGGAAAGTAATGCAACTAGTAATCAGTAACAAGACTTTATGATATCCAAAAAGACGACTATTGGTGAAAGGAAGGGGAGGTGGCTCCAACGAACAGGATTTCAACCAGAAGACCGGTGTTTGAGGCCCCCTTGTTGTTTTATTATATTGGTTTTGTTGCCTTAATCAAACTGTACGTAATTATTTTGAGCCCATTGATGATGTTTTTCCAAAATCGACTTTAATCCATCTGTTATTTCAACCTAATGTCTTACGGAAAACATTGTCATTCAGAGCGACTGGTAAAAAAACAGACGACTCGTGTCCCTGTACACAAAACCAATAGATTGTGACGATTTCACGAACTTTTGTTCTCGTCAAACGATAATGGAAAACAGTTCAAAGTCTGTTCTATTCCTCTTCTACCATTGGCATATGTTTTCTTATGGCATTATGATTAATACTGATGATGAGGATATGGAGTGATCTTACGAGAGCTGTCACTGGCTTTATTTCCAGACTTTGCTAATTTACACAATCGTAAAGCTCTTTTCTTCAGCGAAGCTCTTTTCAACATCAAAGCTCTTCTCATTGGCGAAGCTCCTCTTGATGGCGAAGCTCTTCTCATGGGAGAAGCTCCTCTTGATGGCGAAGCTCTTCTCATTGGAGAAGCTCTTCTCATTGGAGAAGCTCTTCTCATTGGAGAAGCTCCTCTTGATGGCAAAGCTCTTCTCATTGGAGAAGCTCTTCTCATTGGAGAAGCTCTTCTCATTGGAGAAGCTCTTCTCATTGGAGAAGCTCCTCTTGATGGCGAAGCTCTTCTCATTGGAGAAGCTCTTCTCATTGGAGAAGCTCTTCTCATAGGAGAAGCTCCTCTTGATGGCAAAGCTCTTCTCATGGGAGAAGCTCTTCTCATGGGAGAAGCTCTTCTCATAGGAGAAGCTCCTCTTGATCGAGAAGCTCTGCTCATGGGACAAGCTCTTCTCATATGGGAGAAGCTCTTCTCATAGGAGAAGCTCTGCTCAAGGGTGAAGCTCTTCTCATGGGAGAAGCTCTTCTCATGGGACAAGCTCTTCTCATATGGGAGAAGCTCTTCTCATAGGAGAAGCTCTGCTCAAGGGTGAAGCTCTTCTCATGGGAGAAGCTCTTCTCATGGCAGAAGCTCTTCTCATAGGAGAAGCTCCTCATGGGAGAAGCTCCTCTTGATGGAGAAGCTCTTCTCATAGGAGAAGCTCTGCTCAAGGGTGAAGCTCTTCTCATAGGAGAAGCTCCTCTCATGGGAGAAGCTCTTCTCATGGGAGAAGCTCTTCTCATGGGTGAAGCTCTTCTCATGGGAGAAGCTCTTCTCATGGGAGAAGCTCCTCTTGATGGCAAAGCTCTTCTCATGGGAGAAGCTCTTCTCATGGGAGAAGCTCTTCTCATAGGAGAAGCTCCTCTTGATGGCGAAGCTCTTCTCATGGGAGAAGCTCCTCTTGATGGAGAAGCTCTGCTCATGGGCGAAGCTCTTCTCATGGGACAAGCTCTTCCCATATGGGAGAAGCTCTTCTCATAGGAGAAGCTCTGCTCAAGGGTGAAGCTCTTCTCATGGGAGAAGCTCTTCTCATGGGAGAAGCTCTTCTCATAGGAGAAGCTCCTCATGGGAGAAGCTCCTCTTGATGGAGAAGCTCTTCTCATAGGAGAAGCTCTGCTCAAGGG
This sequence comes from Anarhichas minor, assembly GCF_050575085.1. Lineage (NCBI taxonomy): Eukaryota > Metazoa > Chordata > Actinopteri > Perciformes > Anarhichadidae > Anarhichas > Anarhichas minor. The sequence continues at coordinate 4,698,528 of NW_027466477.1, forward strand.
TGAAGCTCTTCTCATAGGAGAAGCTCCTCTCATGGGAGAAGCTCCTCTAGATGGAGAAGCTCTTCTCATAGGAGAAGCTCTTCTCATGGGAGAAGCTCTTCTCATGGGTGAAGCTCTTCTCATGGGTGAAGCTCTTCTCATGGGAGAAGCTCTTCTCATGGGAGAAGCTCTTCTCATGGGTGAAGCTCTTCTCATGGGAGAAGCTCTTCTCATGGGTGAAGCTCTTCTCATAGGAGAAGCTCTTCTCATGGGAGAAGCTCTTCTCATGGGTGAAGCTCTTCTCATGGGAGAAGCTCTTCTCATGGGAGAAGCTCCTCTTGATGGCAAAGCTCTTCTCATGGGAGAAGCTCTTCTCATAGGAGAAGCTCCTCTTGATGGAGAAGCTCTTCTCATAGGAGAAGCTCTGCTCAAGGGTGAAGCTCTTCTCATAGGAGAAGCTCCTCTCATGGGAGAAGCTCCTCTAGATGGAGAAGCTCTTCTCATAGGAGAAGCTCTTCTCATGGGAGAAGCTCTTCTCATGGGTGAAGCTCTTCTCATGGGAGAAGCTCCTCTTGATGGCAAAGCTCTTCTCATGGGAGAAGCTCTTCTCATAGGAGAAGCTCTGCTCAAGGGTGAAGCTCTTCTCATAGGAGAAGCTCCTCTCATGGGAGAAGCTCCTCTAGATGGAGAAGCTCTTCTCATAGGAGAAGCTCTTCTCATGGGAGAAGCTCTTCTCATGGGAGAAGCTCTTCTCATAGGAGAAGCTCCTCTTGATGGAGAAGCTCTTCTCATAGGAGAAGCTCTTCTCATGGGAGAAGCTCTTCTCATGGGAGAAGCTCTTCTCATGGGTCAAGCTCTTCTCATGGGAGAAGCTCGTCTCATGGGAGAAGCTCTTCTCATGGGAGAAGCTCTTCTCATGGGTCAAGCTCTTCTCATGGGCGAAGCTCCTCTTGATGGCGAAGCTCTTTTCGACAGTTTGCCATCTCTCAGTCACTGAAGTGTTTGTGGAGACTCAGCCGGCTGCTTGTCGGACCTCTCAGACTCCCGGGCGAGATGAAGGTGGGCGGACGGTGTCGCTGCGTGCTGCCACAGTACTCACTGCATCCCTTCATTCAATTTGTGATGTTTGGTTTCTCTGCTGTGAGGATGCTAAGAGTCTGGCACCAAGACTGAAAACACAACGGCAGAGAAAGAGATGGAGCGAGTGTGAGTATGTGAATGTGTTTGTGTGAGAGTAAAACTACAACTTCTGACAAAAGGGTTGTTTTCTGCAGGAACCCTGGTCTGCATGCACATACAGTATGTTGGCAGGTTGTGAGAGGACTGAATGTGACAAAATGTTTTCCCACAATGTTCATTTCTACATTTTAGTTTGAAATTATGCAGATTGGAAAACTAAAAAAACTAAAACTAATTTGAGACTCAGAAATTGAAAAAGTGACATTTGAATCAGAATTCTTGAAACAGAATTGAAACAGAATTCTTGAAACATCTTCACAAATCTCCCATCTTCATACAAAAGGTCAATTCAGACTTTTGCATAAACCTCAACAAACTTCACGGGACAAAAAACATCTTTCTGTTACGTTCCAGATGAAAACATCTGGTTTCACCTTCTTCAGTTGATATTTGGTCTTTAAACTCATGATTGGTTTCTTTATTTTATGAAAGCTCAAAGTCCAACATACGACGGAAAAAGATGCATCTTGTCAAAATCCTACACCCACTCAGACCATATTGGCTCTGATAGAAGACGTTTTTGGAGAGAGTTCTGGTGTAAGATCTGATTCTTCGTACAGTGTTGAATTTTGGCTCGTGGAAGTTTTTTTTTTTTTTTTAAGAAAGAAGTAAACTTCTGACAAATGAAGACAAGTTTAAAGCATCGCTCTGCATCTTTTCTGCAGGATACCACTGTTGCTTTCCAGACATCTGAACTAAACCTACACCTGTACCTGTGGTGTTTGGCCCTCAGTGTCTGATGCTGAGGATCCCTGTAGTGGTTTAGTTGCCTAAACCTAACTTCCTGTGAAGACGGAAGTTTATTTTGAGACTTTTTCTGGAACAAGTGGGAACTGATACACCGTCCCCAAAACACCCGATACGCCAGAAGGGAACATCTGGCTACCTCCGGTTCTGTAAAGTTCTTCAAAGCTTCATGTGTTAAAGCTGCATTCTCTCTAGTGTCCACCAGGGGGCGACTCCTCTGGTTGTATAGAAGTCTATGAGAAAATGACTCTACTTCTCTCTTGATTTATTACCTCAGTAAACATTGTAAACATGAGTTTATGGTCTCAATCTCTAGTTTCAAGTCTTCTTCAATACAGCATGATGTTCATTTAGTACATTATGGTCCATTTAGAGTCAAACAGACCATAAAGCAGGGGATGCTTTAGGGCGGGGCTACACGGTGATTGACAGGTCTCTCTCTCTATATATATATATATATTTATATTAATAGTTAATGTTCGGTCTTGTTCAGCTCTGTTTCAGCGTTATTGACGTCACAGAGCTGTCCGCTATTATGAAGGTGGTCGTAGCTACTGCATTGCATTTTGGGATATTTATGCCTAAGTAGTGTCCAATGTTTGCTTACACGGGTAATCGGATGCAACTCACCTACACAACATGTCGCCAACACTGTTTTAGCGAAATAGCAGGTTAGAATTTCAGAGTGATATTTAGTAGCTCACATGCCTAACAGTGGGCTTTGTGATTAGCTTTACATGTTGGGAAATTACAATACATCACATGACGAGCAAACTAATAAATGCCAAAAGCCTGGAATCAAAGAGTGAAAACACAAAGAGATATATCTACTCGTAAAAGTGAAAGAGATAAAGAACACAGAACATTTAGCCTCCAAATACTTCTCTTCCCCACTGAACCGGCTGCAGCGGCCTCCTTCCTCTTCATCGTCCTCTTCATCGCTGTAACAGCATCTTCAGTGTTTTCCTGGAGTCTCAGCAGCAGACGGGCCGTTTAGGCTCGAGAGCAGCAACACTTAAGAGAAGAATGTTTCACCTCCAGCTCTGCTTTCATCATCCGGCGAGGATTAGATCCACCACCGAGGATTTCATCTCTTTTTCTGCCGCTTCCTGCTCTCTCTCTTTCCGGTGCTTTGCGAGCGGCGATCATAGCCTGATCAGTCCCAAACACTGATGGAGTAAAGGCTGCTTTCAGCGTCACTTTAAATCACAAGCCCCATTTCCTGTGTGTGATGAAACTGTCGTTCATGCTGCTCTGAAGCAGCTCGTCGCTTTAGAGAAAAACCTGTTACAGTTCACAGTCACACTGCTCTAAAGTGCTTCAGTCAGGATTTAGCATGAAAGTGCTGCTGCTTAACAACTGGAGCCACATCCATCACACTTATGAGTTTACAAAGGTTCCCAAAACGTCTGACGGAAACCGACCTGAGCAGGAGGTGAACAATGATCTGAGAGTCACCATGAAGCTGATTAGTGTTCATCACTCTACTTTTCACTTTGAATCACTTTTGTTATGGAATGAATTTTGAAGAAATATCGAATATAGTTGCTTTAAGAAGTCATTTGCACGAGTGTTTTAAATACAGTAAACACCTAAAGTCACTTCTGAGTGTATATACACACAGAGTATAAAGATTTAGTGGGTTGCGTCCAACTTGGGTACATACGTGTAAAACTTACCATAAGACACAGTTCTTCATTTTCCAGTATATTTATGTGGAAGTATGTTAAAATACATGTTTAATAAAACCCAGGTGAAGAGAAAGAACCACACGTGCAAATTCAGACTTCTGTGTTGAAGGCAGACGGACTAACCTCTGAACTGAATGAACAAAATAAATCTGTCCAAAAACAGCGAGACAGAATGGAGTGAAGGAAGCAAACTCTCTGGGATCAGGACCCTGGACAGCTCTGGGATCAGGACCCTGGACAGCTCTGGGATCAGGACCCTGGACAGCTCTGGGATCAGGACCCTGGACAGCTCTGGGATCAGGACCCTGGACAGCTCTGGGATCAGGACCCTGGACAGCTCTGGGATCTGGACCCTGGACAGCTCTGGGATCAGGACCCTGGACAGCAGTACTGAGTCAGTCTTCCAGGTCTTGTCCAGAAAAGATTTGAGTAAACTATAACAGGAACCAGTCAGTCAACATGTGTCAACTTCTGCTTCTTCTATGAATACGGTCTTTTCAGAATAAACTTCTGTCTTCACAGGAAACTACTTATCTAGGTTTAGACAAGAAAACTCCTTTGTAACTACAGAATGACCCTTTGAGGAAACATATCATCTGCTCTCTGAAGTCCGTCGACCAGCTTCTGGTTCCATATGGAACTATTGTACAGTGTGTAGCAGCTCAGTGCAGTATTACAGTATTGTAGTAATGATCACAGTGTGTGAGTACAGTTGACAGTAGTGTGGAGGCTCTCGAGGCCCAGCGGGCCCACTGACTGTTCTCTGCTGGATGTGACACGTTCCTGAACCATGGGAACTCGTTAGAGCAGATCTTTGACTCTGTGTGTGAGAACCCGGTTAACTATCAGTTTCCTTCTGTCGTTACACTGTGTGTGTGTGTGTGTGTAATCTGTTTGTCTGTCGCCCACACTCGGCTCACTCTGTTCAGCAGGTTCTTTTGCTCGCTAATCAGGTAGAGAAGCTTCCTGCCGGGAAAATAAGAGCCGACTCTGCCCAGAGAAAAGAACTCAGCCATCATCGCCATTACAGCGATGCCACAGTCCTCGCTCGTCTCCCAGTGAAGCTGCTGTTCGTTTGCTTTTGTCTTCTTCTTCTCGCATTGCAGGATGATTTCCGAGCAGAGCGAGCTCTGGCTCTTAATACTCTCTCGTGCCTCGCACACAACAAACAAATGAGGACAGCAAATCTCGGCTGCCAAGTAGATTTACTTTTATCTGGTTTCACCTCCTCCCTGACCACTCGTGAGATTAGAGGCAGCGCTGCAGTATTGGATCTGTTTTGTCAGCTCTGACGACGCCGTCCTGCTGCCTTTTCCTCACGATAAATCTGGAAGGTTTTTCTCTTCTCTCTGTACAAAGCTTTCATCACCTCCTCCTCCTCCTCCTCCTCCTCCTCTGAAAGGGAAAGTGATGAACCTAAAAGAGCTGGGAAGTAAAGGATAATGCTGAGGGTTTGCGCTTGGATTGTACTTTTTCTCTGCAAACAGATGAGCCGACATGACAGACTCCATGTTAGTCTGGGTGAGGAGGTGAGGGAGGTGGGGGAGGGGAGGGAGGGAGGGGAGGTGGGGGAGGTGAGGGAGGTGAGAGGGGAGGGAGGGGAGGGAGAGGAGGGAGGGGAGGTGAGAGGGGAGGGAGGGGAGGGAGAGGAGGGAGGGGAGGTGAGAGGGGAGGGAGAGGTGAGGGAGGGGAGGGAGGGGAGGTGTTCATGCAGACTCTCCACCTAATAAAACACATGCTTCACCAAATGGAACCAGGAACCTGATGTTTCAATGCATGAGCAGAAAACTGTGTTAGATTAGGTATTTATTTATTTATTTAGTATTATTATCATAAAACATAAAAACATACACAAACATTGAAATGTTACATCTTTTTAAAGACTATTTAGACACAAATTGACAAGAAAAGGAAATAATAACTGTACATAATGTATAATTACCCTCAAAAGACCAGATAAGACCCCCAAAATATCCCCCAGAGTTTAAAGAGCTCTAATAGACGAATCACTGCAAACCAGCAGAATCACAAGATTACATGAACAGAGATACGAACATAAGAAACTACTCAGAACAAAGAAATGAAACAACTGGAGTAGTGGTGTAACGGACAAATGATAACACACACACACATTAATGATACAGTTTAACGTTCAACATCACAGTGTAAATAAAGTTTTACTGATGATCGTTATCAGACGATAATCAAACATGTGATCAGGTTTTATGAGTTCTATGATCTGTTGCACCGCGGTAGTATTTATGAAACATATCTACATATAGTGAGCAACAATGACGCCTCCGTGTCCGACTTCAGTCCGTCTCACTTTCCGATATTTTACACTCGCCAAACGTTTGTGGAGCTCGCTGACTGAAGGATCAGAAGCCACTCAGCGTTGGCTCCGTGTGAACTTGAGGCGTCCCGGGTATCTATCAGACTAGATGGATCTGGACCCCCTGGGGAGCAGCAGCCAATGAGAGCGTCAGACACCAGTTTACGGGAAACCTGGAGGAGGAGTCACCTGTAACAGCAAGCATACACCTCCGCATTTCATCATGCTAATCTGTTTTCATGAATCAGAACTATTGGTCACTCTGTCTGTCTGCAGGTTTTACACATGTGTGTATATGTATATGTGTATATATGTGTATATACATATACATATACATATATATATATATATATATATGTATATATGTATATATATATATATATATATACATATACATATATATATATATATATATATGTATATATGTATATATATATATATATATATACATATACATATATATATATATATATATATGTATATATGTATATATATATATATATATATACATATACATATATACATATATATATATATATATATATATATGTATATGTATATACATATATATATATATATATGTATACATATACATATATATATACATATATACATATATACATATATATATATATATGTATATATGTATATGTATATAGTTCCAGTATCTCGGCCTCTTGTTCACATGTGAGGGTAACATGGAGCGTGAGGTGAACAGGTTTGGTCGGCGTCAGCAGCGATGAAGCTGTCGATATCCGTCTTCACCCTCATCTTAGTCAGCAGCTCTGAGTCGTGACCCAACAGAAGGAGAATAACTGTCACAATCAGGCTTTTGCCTGATGTGTTCTGCGTGTGTTTTTCGGTAGCTCCGCACTCTTCAACTCAGTCACTCCCTCAGCACCAGTCCAAACTCCCTTCACCTGTCCCTTATCTGTAATCAAGCACTCCCTCATCAGCACAGCTCTCCTCACCTGTTCTAGTCTCTATTTAAACCCTGTCTTTCACTCACTCACTGCCAGGTCATTGTTTGTTCCCTATCTACCTGCCCATGTTGCTCGTCCTGTTCCCGGTTTCCCAGTCTGTCTGTTCCGTCTTGTCCTTGGATTCCCTGTTTGTTTTTTGGTTTGTGCATTAAACCTTTTTTCCACTTCACCTGACTGTCTGCTCCTGAGTCCTCATTATGTCCCGTGACAATAACACAGCAGGCTTGATTCTGTTCTTAATTTGTCTTTGATGAGAACCGAACAGATGAGAGTGAATCCTGTCGATACTCGTCCCTCGACCTCCGCATGAGAAGAAGAAGAATGAACTCAAAACCAAAGAGTTGAAGAAACAAAGAGTTATCCTCCGTAACGTCAAATAAATGTACTTCATGTCAAAGTGTAGAGAGGATGGGGGGGGGGGGGGGGGGGGGTTGTGGGTGTGTCCCTCTGCCTGGAAATGAAGCAGTTTCAGAGGTCTATAATCTGCTTATGTCTCCGTCGTCCCATTCTTGTCCTCTGGATCGATCCAAAGCTGCTTTTCCTGAGGCCTTATCATGGAAGCCGGGGGTGGGGGGGGGCAATCTAATTCTGTGCTCCAGCAATATTCCACAAAGCAATAAGATCAGGCTGCGATCATATCGCATCCAAAGGGAAAGAGCAATATTTTCCCATCTTTCTCTCTCCCACTCCTCCACTAATGCTTTCCTTACGTCCTCCTCTCCTCCTCTCCTCCTCTCCCCCCCCCCCTGGGCCTCCTCCTCTTATTGGACACAATGAAAGGACTTCAGTGCTGACGCTCGCTTCCACCACCAGGCCGGTGGCTCGTCTCTCTCTCTGCGTCCTGTGGGGGGGGGGGGGGGGGGATAGTTCCTCCGCACCATCTGTCATATAATTTGATTAATTAGCCGTTGGTACCACCGCGGCCCCCGCAGAGGGACCGAGGGTCGGCACTCGTCCATCCCTCCGTCTCTCCGTCTGTCACGCGCCACATCTTGGATGCTGCTGATCACATTTTGATGGAACTTCAGAGAGGAGATATTTGTCAGCGCCCCGAGTCTCAGTTGGGCCGCACCGATATTAAATATTTTATTATCTCGGCCACATTTATTATGTTTCCTCAACTTGAGCCACAAGTGGCAGAGTTTGTGGTTCAAGCCTGTTTTGGACAAATAACTGAAAACAGCGAGGAAGCAGCTGAAGTGTGAGTCACATTCTGAAAAGATTCAGTGTCCAACATCAAAGGAGTCTGACGTGTGAAACGTACATTAATAGTGGAAATATGAACCCGATGATTCACAGATTAATAACAGTCATTTTAAAGGTGAAATGGTTCTTATTCATCTGTTAAAATGAGTTAAATTGCACCACTTCTATTTATTTCATCTGTAAAATGGTTTTATATTGTTTGTATTTATCTTTAAATGTTCAGCACTTTGATAAATACATATTATTATTATTATTATTATGAACAACCTGCTGCAGTACAATGAGAGCTGAAGGGACTCTGGTGAAACACAGCAACCGCCACAATAAAGTTCCTTGTAGCTAAAAATTGAAACTTGACATAAATAAATATTTCTATTTGTAAAATGATAAACAGGTTCAACACGTAGAAAACACTTTGAACAGCACAGTAAACATGCTTCTCTGATATGAGAACATATCACAGCTGCAGCCAGAAGGAGCGCCTCCTCATTCCTTATTATTGTTATTGTTGTCATTATTAATATTTGTGTGTTCTGAGCCTGCTGGACCGCTGCAGGAGAACACTCTCACATCTCCACCTCATGACTTCAGAGCTTCACCTGCTCTCAAACAACCAGGTTCATCACTCAGGTGCGTCCTCCACAAACATGATTTCGGTTGATTGCGACATTCTTTTTTCTCATTTATGTCTTTTATTCTGGCGGGCGAACACTCTCGTCCCTTCGGGAGAGGCTCGGCTCTCCTCGTGCCAGCGGCTGTGAAAAACAGCACATTTTTCATTAACAGGATTACCGTCCAACAATATAAATACAGACGAGTGTGTTGTGTTGCGTTTGGCTGCCAGTGAATTTAATCACTAACCGTTCCCTTTTATTTCTCTTCCACCGCCAAGACGTGGAAGCCAATCAGCCTCCTCCAATATGTGCAACGTCTCGCTGCCAGAAGTGATTGAGAGGCTCAACAAGCGAAGGCTAAGCGGAGGAATGTTCTGGCAGCGATGCAGCGACGAGGGCGTTCGTTTTGTTTCTCTGCTTTCACTAATTCAGCATCTTCCTCCGAGAAAGGACCTGAAACATTGGACCAATGAGACGCCTCACCTCCTCCGCCGAGTCTCCCAAAGGAAGTTCAGCGGCTCGATCAATAAAAGCAAAAGTCACAAGTATAGTTTTGGGATTTTAAATTCAACTTAAACTTCTTTAAACGTGCTCTTTGTTCTCTTTCTCTTCGTGTGTCTGAGTCTCTCACCTCTTTGTTCAGACGGCGTTGCGACCGGAATCGTTTTGTTCAGAATTTTCACCTCAAAGTACGAAGAAAAATATTTCTAAACCTTGAATAACTATAATATTAGTTAATTAGTGATTAAAGTTATTGAAATGGTACAAGCATGTTGCCTTCACGAATGAAAAAGACATGAAATTCATTTGGCAGACGCTTTCTGATCAAAGCAACTTTCCATAAATACGAGCGCTCTGAAGGTTCTTTAAGAAAGAGAGACATCAATACATGTTGGCGTCAGGCGTCGAGGCGCAGAATGAAACCTTTCCAGACTAATTCAGAACCACAAGGTCTTCATCTGCTCACCAAGTGAAACACACACACACACACACACACACATTGTGATTACAGCCTCGTCGCCTCAAAGCTTTTCTTCACAAACAACTCAACTTTATTCTCAATTCAGTTCTGAGGGAAACGTAGTTTCTGCTGGTTTACGTTTGAAACAAAAGAAAAGAAAAACGCAACCAGACTTAGTTAGTTTAGTAAAACATTGAAGTTTGGTTTAAGATAAGCAGGTTTCTTATGTTATTTAAATTACGTATGTAAATTAAGTTCAATCCACATTGACTCGATTTAACTTGTTTTAATTTGTGAGTCAAATCCAAATTTAATCTGCGAGAAATACAATTTATTGTGAAGTGATTGAGAAGAGAGCCGACTGTCGATGACCAGATAATCCTCCATCTCAGGATTAATGACTACAGGCCCGTCGCCCTGACGTCTGTGGTCATGAAATCCTTTGAGAGGCTGGTGTTGACCCATCTGAAGGACATCACAGGACCCCTGCTGGACCCCCTGCAGTTTGCCTACCGAGCAAACAGGTCGGTGGATGATGCAGTCAACATGGGACTGCACTACATGCTGCAACACCTCGACTCCCCAGGGTCATACGAAGGGTTCCGTTTGTGGACTTCAGCTCAGCGTTCAACACCATCATCCCGGAGATACTTCAACCCAAACTCTGCCAGCTCACTGTGCAGCCTCCACCTGTCAGTGGATCACTAACCTCCTGACTGACAGGACACAGCAGGTGAGGCTGGGAAAAACCACATCCAGCACCCGGACCATCAGCACTGACCCCCAGGGATGTGGTCTAGCACCCGGACTATCAGCACTGGACCCCCAGGGATGTGGTCTAGCACCCGGACTATCAGCACTGGACCCCCCAGGGATGTGGTCTAGCACCCGGACTATCAGCACTGGACCCCCAGGGATGTGGTCTAGCACCCGGACTATCAGCACTGGACCCCCAGGGATGTGGTCTAGTACCCGGACTATCAGCACTGGCGCCGACCCAGGGATGTGGTCTCTCCCCACTGCTCTTCTCCCTCTACACGAACGACTGCACCTCAGAGGACCCAACGGTCAAGCTCCTGAAGTTCTCAGACGACACAACGGTCATCGGCCTCATCAGGGACGGTGATGAGTCTGCGTACAGACGGGAGGTTGAACAGCTGGTCCTCTGGTGTGGTCAGAACAACCTGGAGCTAAACAAGCTCAAAACTGTGGAGATGACAGTGGACTTCAGGAGGAAGTCCCCAACACTGCCCCCCCCCCCCCCCCCCCCCCCTCACCATACTCAACAACACTGTGTCTGCTGTGGAGACCTTCAGGTTTCTGGGATCCACAATCTCCCAGGACCTGAAGTGGGCCTCCAACATCGACACCATCAGGAAAAAGGCACAGCAGAGGTTGTACTTCCTGCGCCAGCTCAAGAAGTTCAACCTGCCTCAGGAGCTGCTGATCCTGTTCTCAGCCATCATCCAGTCTGTTCTCTGCTCCTCTATCACTGTGTGGTTTGGATCGGCCACCAAACAGGACAGGAACAGACTGCAACGGATTGTCAGGTCTGCAGAGAGGATCATTGGTTCCAGCCTGCCCTCCATCCTGGACTTGTTCACCTCCAGAGTCAGGAAACGGGCTGAAAGATCTCTGCAGACCATCACACCCTGGACACAAGCTGTTCACCTCCTCCCCTCTGGTAGGTGCTACAGAGCTCTGTACGCCAAAACCACCAGACACAGGAACAGCTTCTTTCCACTGGCCATCACTCTCATGAACAATGAATCAGACATATTGCATCTTCATTTGCACTATTATCACATTTCTGCACTAATATCCCGAATCCATTGTGATTGTTGTTGTTCTTTATGTTCTTTATGCTCATATATATTCTTTGATATATATTTATATTGTACATAGTACTTAAATGTTACACATTCACACACCGCTCTACCACTGGGCCGTCCACACAAGGCCCATGTATTATTATTACTGTACATTCTTCTTGTTTGATGTGGTTCAAGTGCATGATGTCATCTACATGTTAATTCTACGAATTGGGGATGTGATTGAATCCCTGATCCTCGGGACGAGGTGCTGCTCTGTCTCTCAATGCTTGTTTAGTTACATCATCTTATTCTCATTTGTTTGTTGTCTTGTTGACATTGTACTGTTATTCGTCATTTAATGTATTTGTCCTTCAAAAAGCACAATAAGATATTCCCAAAACAAGGGGACAGAAGGACTGCTTTTCTGGAGCTTCGATGTACATCAACACTTATTCTGTGTTTTCTTTACAGTCAACAAATATAAATACTTTCTAACTTCCTGTCTGTGGCTTTCAGCTACAAGCTCATTGGTTCCCACTGATGATGCAAATCATCAAAAACACCTTCTCATGTGTATTTAGTATCATAATCGACTAAAACAGATGTTCACTGTAGTTTCTATCAAACAAACAACAGCGAGTCTGTTGGGGACTATTTTCAGCGGCGGATGAATCCACATTTGGTGCTCTAGAGAGTGTTTGTATGTGTGTGTTGAGGCTCACTGATGAGTTTTTAATGGAGCTCTATGGAGCAGAAGAAGAAGACGCTTTAACTCTAACAGTCTAAAGTCGTGTCAGCGCCCTCTAGAGTCTTCACTACTTCTTGCTAGACTCACATGTTCTCTGGGTCTCTCGAGCTAAAGCCGAAAACTGTGTCCTGGTGGTGGTGCTGAAGGGAAAAGTCAAGAGGTCCCCGAAACCATTAAAATCCAGCCTCTGGGGATCATGAATTTTTACAACACGTCATCAAAAAGCAGCCTGTCGTGTCACTCAACATTTTGGGCAGAAAGAGAGACTTCGACGCTCCCGTCCTGCTGCCAGTGGGGATGAAAGAAATCTGCATGTGTTATTGGGCAGTGTGAAATCCAGCAGGACTGCTAAACCGAGTCCTGATCTGAAGGGCAAACTGTAATTAAAACATGAAACGTGGCAGTGTAATTTGTGGAGAGAATGCCTCTGAGGGCGGATTATGAGGAGTTTAAAACGACACACACAAGCTCTTCGTTGTCTGGTGACCAAGAAAATGTCTTAAATACAGAACAAGTGTAAAATACAGCAGCTGGATGTTTGGGAGAGAAATAATTCAGACCTGCCGGAGCTTCACATCCCTCCTCTGTGTTCACCTCATCTCCAAACCAAAGCTCTCAGACTTTTTACTCCACTGAGATGGTTATTATATATATATTTCAGAATTTCAGAGGACAAAATGATGAATCTCTGATGAACCAAACAGGAGCCAGATGTTGTGGAAACAACAAAAACTGGCGACAGAAGTGTCACAAAACAATCCAGTTATTAGTTTAATTTGATCGACGGATTCATTTTGAGCAGCGTGCTTTTATTTGAGTGTGGACGGTTCGGTCATGGATGGATGTGCTGTCGTCTGGTCACGTATCTTTACATTTCATTCTTCTGGTATTTCTGCCTCTATCAGAGGCAGCAGTGACAGAAGAGTGACAGCGACGATAAAGAATCCCAGCGGGATTTGAACTGGCCGGCTCGTGTGACAGGTCCAGACCCACCTGTCGCCATATTTTCCCCAGGACGAGTATTATTATTACTTTAATGAAAAGATTAAATCTGTTTCATCGTCTCATAACAGATGCTGTGTTTGTGTTGTGTTATCTCTTACATGTTTTTCCTTGCGTTTTGAGTGAAACAGCGCCCCCTCTGGGCTGGTAAATATAAGTGAGTTTGTGTGGTGAAAGAGGGTACTGCACTCCTCCTGGTGATAACGATCAGGTCTACGACCCCCTCCCAGTGCCCCCCGAACCCTCAGGGATTAAACTGACCTCACCTGGTAAATGGTTCCGTGTTAGAGGCTGTAAGGGCTTACGCTGGTGTAAATACGAACGAGACAGCACTTTGCGACATCTCTTGTTACAATGTGAAGGTCAGAAAATGTTATGTACGATTGTATGTATTTCTCTGATATGTTTTATTCTCTGATTTGAACGTCTTCCAGGCTCTTTCCTCTTGAGATGAAAAATAATGATCAAATAATCTATTGTCATAAGACTAAAAGTTGTCATTTTTGTCAAAACAGCTTCATTAACTAGATGAAAAGTTTCTATATTATAAAGTTTCTGCTTTCACATGTTTTTATGTTCCATATTTAATCCCTAATGTTTCTGTGTAAATATTAATAAACACACATGTGCCATCCTCTATGTTTACCTCTTTATTTTACCGATCCGGCTTCCACTGGTAACCCCGTGTTTAACGTCACATTGCTATGAATTGTGGGTAATTCCCTCAGGCAATATCAGCAGAACTGCGGACTGATGGAAAGTGTTGTCTAAACCTAACTCAGTAGTTTAGTTGTCTAAAGGAGGGATCGGTGAGAGAGGAGCAGGAAAATGAGACATTGACTTCTTAAACACCTTGTTACAGTTTACATTACAGGAGATAAATAACAACACTGTGAGCTTCATGAAAATGTCTGCTTGTTCTTTACAGAAACAAGAACAATCAGTTGTTAATGAAGGTGTCTCTCCACCTGAAGACCTCAGACCTGTCTCCTCTGTGTCACCTGACTCACCTGTTTCCACTTCCCCTCATCAGCCCTGCAGTATAAAACCCATTTCCACTCATCCTCCTCCCGATTGTCACTGTATCTTAATCTGCTCATTGTGGTTTTCATTGCTGTTCCTGGACTTCTCCACGTTGAAGCAGCTGGATGTGATACACGACAAAGACTAGAGAGATGGTGGATGTTTTGATCTCTTAATAAAACTCCTCAGAGTTGCAGACTGAGCTGAAATGTAGACGAGCAGCAATAGATGAGTGTTTTTAAGAGCTTCGTCCTCCAACGCTGAATAATTCCTCTCAGTTTGCAGCTTTTTTTTTATTCTGACAACGTCCTTTGAACTTGTCTTTCTCCAGGTTGCATCAGCAAGATGTGAAGCAGATAAATGAATAAGTTTGGTTTAGATTGTCAAAAAGTGTCGCAGCCTTCGTCTGATGGATTGTGTGTGTGTGTGTGTGTGTGTGTGTGTGTGTGTGTGTGTGTGTGTGTGTGTGTGTGATGATACTGATCTTGACTTTCCAAGTTTTTTGCTCCTCGAAGAAATCATCCTTAAAAATGTGAGGCAAGAATTCCTTCAACTTTATAAACCAAATATTTAGGATTTAGGATTAAATATATAATAACCTTTATTTAACATTTAAACTCATTACATTTTCACACTTTCAATGTTCCTACTTAATAATCATAACAAGCATCATTTGCATGAGATTATTAAATCTGTTTAAAATTACTGCTCTTTATTCTGTGAGTAAAAAGTTACATTTTAAATACGTAAGGGAATACTTCAGCCCAAAATGATCATTTTTATATTTCAGTTAGTCACCCTGTGATACGTTGAATTATTGAAGAGAACTTAGGTTTTCTCTGATGCCTCCACAGTTAACTGAGAATAAAAAAGCAAAAAAGTCTTGATGAACTAAAGTAAATGAGACCTGCATTTAACAGCCAAACTAAATAAAAACATCTGTTTACAAACTCTTATATAACTTGTGCAGAATAATCTGAGTCTCATCATTCCAGTCAGATGTTCACTAATTCACAAACACATGCATCTTCACTAAAACTACCTTTTAAAAGGCTGAACACTGAACACTGAAGATGTTTATCCATGCTGTCATCGTGTCACTAGAGATAATTATATATTAGCATTTCATGTTCCCCAGCGGATAAATCCCTCTGACTCTGTTGATCCTCTGACATTTCCTCTTGTGATACATTGAGGTTGACTTTAATTATTTTTTTAATATATTTACAACTTTTGAAATACATTGTTGTGGAATTTGGTGCAGACGTTCAGGTTCCCCAGAGGATGAATTCTGAACATTTGTATTCACTGTTTTCTCGAGCGACGCAATCCGGCCACTCCAATAAACGTATCCCTTTTGTTATTTAATTAACTATTCATCTAATGTGTAGCGATGGACACGTGTGTTTTGTTTTATTCCTTGATTTGATTGTCTTCCAGGCTCTTTCCTCACGAGATGAAAGGTCTCAACCTAACTAAGTAGTTTAGTTGTCTCAACCTAACTAAGTAGTTTAGTTGTCTAAACCTAACTAAGTATTTTAGTTGTCTAAACCTAACTAAGTATTTTAGTTGTCTAAACCTAACTAAGTATTTTAGTTGTCTAAACCTAACTAAGTATTTTAGTTGTCTAAACCTAACTAAGTAGTTTAGTTGTCTCAACCTAACTAAGTATTTTAGTTGTCTAAACCTAACTAAGTATTTTAGTTGTCTAAACCTAACTAAGTATTTTAGTTGTCTAAACCTAACTAAGTATTTTTGTTGTCTAAACCTAACTAAGTATTTTAGTTGTCTAAACCTAACTAAGTATTTTTGTTGTCTAAACCTAACTAAGTATTTTTATTGTCTAAACCTAACTAAGTATTTTAGTTGTCTAAACCTAACTAAGTATTTTTGTTGTCTAAACCTAACTAAGTATTTTAGTTGTCTAAACCTAACTAAGTATTTTTGTTGTCTAAACCTAACTAAGTATTTTAGTTGTCTAAACCTAACTAAGTATTTTTGTTGTCTAAACCTAACTAAGTATTTTTATTGTCTAAACCTAACTAAGTAGTTTAGTTGTCTAAACCTAACTAAGTATTTTTATTGTCTAAACCTAACTAAGTATTTTAGTTGTCTAAACCTAACTAAGTATTTTTGTTGTCTAAACCTAACTAAGTATTTTAGTTGTCTAAACCTAACTAAGTAGTTTAGTTGTCTAAACCTAACTAAGTAGTTTAGTTGTCTAAACCTAACTAAGTATTTTAGTTGTCTAAACCTAACTAAGTAGTTTAGTTGTCTAAACCTAACTAAGTATTTTAGTTGTCTAAACCTAACTAAGTAGTTTAGTTGTCTAAACCTAACTAAGTAGTTTAGTTGTCTAAACCTAACTAAGTATTTTAGTTGTCTAAACCTAACTAAGTAGTTTAGTTGTCTAAACCTAACTAAGTATTTTAGTTGTCTAAACCTAACTAAGTATTTTAGTTGTCTAAACCTAACTAAGTAGTTTAGTTGTCTAAACCTAACTAAGTAGTTTAGTTGTCTAAACCTAACTAAGTAGTTTAGTTGTCTAAACCTAACTAAGTATTTTAGTTGTCTAAACCTAACTAAGTATTTTAGTTGTGTAAACTTAACCAAGTAGTTTATTTTTTTCCGAACTTAACTAAAACCAAACTGTTATCTAATAAATGTTTCCATCTATGTGTAGTGATCGACAGGTGTGCAGACATATTTGGGGGCTTCTAATTACAGATGTTTAAGATGATATGGATTCACATGACACATGAGTTCATAACAAATGTCCATGCAGTCGCCCTCAGCTTCCCTCAGACTCCCGGCTCTCTGGTTTTTTCAGCAGCGTAGATGTTTTATTCATGGCGGCCTGTCGCTTTCTCATCGACGTCGTCCCGGTTGCGGCGGTCTGACAGGGGACAAAGCGGGGGAATCGCTGGACATCTCATTTCCCGACTCGTCCTGATAAGGTTTACTGAAAAAGGTTTAAGTGGTAGTGACAGGGTTCGGCCTCCAGGCCTCACTTTACATCACTCTCCTGTTAATTCCTCCTCTTCGTCGCTCCGTCTCTATTTCATTCCCTCTCCGTCTCGTCTGTCTTTCATTTAGAGTGTCTCTCTTTTTGTCCCACTGATTGTTGTGGCCTGAGGCCATGTTGTCATCATTCAGCAGAAAAAGAAAAAAAATAATTCTCAGCTGTTTTTATTTCTTTTCTTCGTCGTGCCACAATATTCCTCCCATGCTTAAAGGATTAGATTATTTTGGTGTGACATCCTCGCCTCTTGTCTTTTCTTCCTTTTCACAGAAACGTTCTCCGGAGGAGGAGGAGCAGTAAATACACTTGTTCTGTTCAGATGGTCTTTGGAAATGTTTGACAATATTGACACTGACAAGAAGGGGGATCTTAAATCCTGGAGGTGGATCAAGAACTGAAATATGTTCCTGTAGAAATAAGACGCTGCTGCAGATCGCCAAATCAAGCCTTCAGTTTGCAGATTGATTCCCAGCCTCCCAGCAGTCACTGGGCTCCGTTCTATTAGCATCCCTCTGCAGAAGCTCAGATAACTAATCCATCACTGTCAACCACACTCTGGTTTTCTGTGGACAGTTTACCGTGACATCGCGAGGAGGGTTACTAAAAAAAATGAACACCTCGACTTCAATGGTCAGTCCCAAAAACGTAAACATAGAAACTAATAAAAGGCAAATGTGGAAGAAGGAAATCGTCATGCCAACATAATAATTCAGCATGTTAATAAGTGTAGTAACTCTAAAAAGTAAAGTGTTCAATACTGTTGGATGACATCTACACATGTATTCATGTATTGTCAACATGCAAATATCTAGTGCATATGGTTTAGCATGTTAGCTTCTTAGCACAAACTGTGGAATGGAAATGGAAATCTGAAATATCATATTTTTCAGACAGCAATTACAAGCAGCAGAGTGGAAAAACAATATGTAACAACTTTCTTAAAGTTACTTAAAGTCAATTAGCATGAGCTCTTCTCCAGCATTAATTTAGCTCAATGAAAGTCTCCCACCACTCTTTTTAACCCACAAATTAAAAATGATTTTAAAGTCATTTTAAACTCCGTATCAACAATCCAGCAGGAGGTTCTGCAGCTCTCAACGCCTCTTTTTATAAACTTGATTTATTACCTCAGTAAACATTGTAAACATGAGTTTATGGTCTCAATCTCTAGTTCCAAGTCTTCTTCAATACAGCATGATGTTCATTTAGTACATTATGGTCCATTTAGAGTCAAACAGACCATAAAGCAGGGGATGCTTTAGGGCGGGGCTACACAGTGATTGACAGGTCTCTACCAGAGACGTATACGGCGTCTCTACGTCACTCCTCCTCAGTCCATATATGGTCACTTCCTGTTCACTGGTTGCTAAATAAAACAAGATGGCGACGGCCAAAATGCCGAACTTGAAGCTTTAAAACATCCACAAACCAACGAGTGACGTCACCGTGACTGCGTCCACTTCTTATATAGTCTTTGAAGAGAAGTAACGTAACATACAGTACGATGTACAGTAGTCAAGTCTCAAGATGATTTGCTTATTGGACGTACCTGGTTATGACTTTGACATGAACTCAGAGGGTCTTAATCCTCTGAGGGAGTAACTGCTGCAGCTGCTGCTCATCAATCAGAAAACATAATTTCTCTCTAATGTGTAATAACGCACGTAGCGAAAGGTCGCAAAAACATTCAGCGTGTTTTTAACAGCAGAAAAATATCAACCGCCGAAACGCTCGCTGACGGATTGATGCTCGGAAAACATGTCGGCGTCTTAATGTAACTCAGTTACTAACAAGTGGACGAGTGAATCAAAGTAAACATCTGTTTTGAATACACGCTGACCTTTCAGTCTGTGCAATATACACACATATATACATATATATATATATATACATATATACAGTTTCTTATTTTTTTGCATATTTGTCACACTTAAATGTTTCAGATCATCAAACAAATTTTAATATTAGACAAAGATAACAAGTAAACACAAAATGCAGTTTTTAAATGAAGGTTTTTATTATTAAGGGGGAAACAAAATCCAAACCTACATGGCCCTGTGTGAAAAAGTGATTGCCCCCTAAACCTAATAACTGGTTGGGCCACCCTTAGCAGCAACAACTGCAATCAAGCGTTTGCGATAACTGGCAATGAGTCTTTTACAGCGCTGTAGAGGAATTTTGGCCCACTCATCTTTGCAGAAGTGTTGTAATTCAGCCACATTGGAGGGTTTTCGAGCATGAACCGCCTTTTTAAGGTCATGCCACAGCATCTCAATCGGATTCAGGTCGGGACTTTGACTAGGCCACTCCAAAGTCTTAATTTTGTTTTTCTTAAGCCATTCAGAGATGGACTTGCTGGTGTGTTTTGGATCATTGTCCTGCTGCAGAACCCAAGTGCGGTTCAGCTTGAGGTCACGAACAGATGGCCGGACATTCTCCTTCAGGATTTTTTGGTAGACAGCAGAATTCATGGTTCCATTTACCACAGCAAGTCTTCCAGGTCCTGAAGCAGCAAAACAGCCCCAGACCATCACACTACCACCACCATATTTTACTGTTGGTATGATGTTCCTTTTCTGAAATGCCGTGTTACTTCTACGCCAGATGTAACGGGACATACACCTTCCAAAAAGTTCAACTTTTGTCTCGTCAGTCCACAGAGTATTTTCCCAAAAGTCTTGGGGATCATCAAGATGTTTCCTGGCAAAACTGACACGAGCCTTTATGTTCTTTTTGCTCAGCAGTGGTTTTCGTCTTGGAACTCTGCCATGCAGGCCATTTTTGCCCAGTCTCTTTCTTATGGTGGAGTCATGAACACTGACCTTAATTGAGGCAAGTGAGGCCTGCAGTTCTTTGGATGTTGTTCTGGGGTCTTTTGTGACCTCTTGGATGAGTCGTCGCTGCGCTCTTGGGGTAATTTTGGTCGGCCGGCCACTCCTGGGAAGGTTCACCACTGTTCCATGTTTTCGCCATTTGTGGATAATGGCTCTCACTGTGGTTCGCTGGAGTCCCAAAGCTTTAGAAATGTCTTTGTAACCTTTTCCAGACTGATAGATCTCAATTACTTTGTTTCTCATTTGTTCCTGAATTTCTTTGGATCGCAGCATGATGTCTAGCTTTTGAGGATCTTTTGGTCTACCTCACTTTGTCAGGCAGGTCCTATTTAAGTGATTTCTTGATTGAGAACAGGTGTGGCAGTAATCAGGCCTGGGTGTGGCTAGAGAAATTGAACTCAGCTTTCCAAAGATGTGATAAACCACAGGGGGGGGGGCAATCACTTTTTCACACAGGGCCATGTAGGTTTGGATTTTTTTTCCCCTTAATAATAAAAACCTTCATTTAAAAACTGCATTTTGTGTTTACTTGTGTTATCTTTGTCTAATATTTAAATTTGTTTGATGATCTGAAACATTTAAGTGTGACAAACATGCATGAAATCAGGAAGTCACACAACTGTATATATATACACATATGACTGCTGATACAAAGCAGAGTAATGACACTGACTCAATCACTGATTGAACGGCACTTGAGTTGACCTGACTGACAACATTTGATCCAGACTTTTAGTTTAGTTTATTTATTTTGCACAATTTAAAAAATGAAATAAGAATAAACGAAATAAATAATATCACAGTGCAGGAAGAGGCAAAAAGCCAACTTGGCATATTTGAAGCCTCCGCCTTTATAATACAACAATTTCACAATATTATAGAGAAAATAAAATGAACATAATATTATTGACAAGATATTTTTACAAGATATGAAATATGATAAGAATATCAACACATTACAAACAACAAAGGAAAAAGAAAATGTAATTGTGTCGAGTGTGTTTTTCTAAAATCTCTTCAAGGATGAACCTAAATGATCTTCAGCTCGTCTCTCTCTGGACACAGACCGTCAGACCGTCTCTGGACACAGACCGCTCTGAAACACTACCACTTCAGTCCACAGGGACCGCCAGAGTCAACTCAATATGAAAGTTCC
This sequence comes from Anarhichas minor, assembly GCF_050575085.1. Classification (NCBI taxonomy): domain Eukaryota; kingdom Metazoa; phylum Chordata; class Actinopteri; order Perciformes; family Anarhichadidae; genus Anarhichas; species Anarhichas minor. The sequence continues at coordinate 4,719,879 of NW_027466477.1, forward strand.
TCGTAGTAGCTTTAACTTTAGGATGAATGCTTGAATGAATGCAAACGGTGGCATTGAAAACATTCTGAACATGAAATGCTAAATGTTAGCATTTAGAGAGAACGTGGCTTTGATTGAATCCATCATCCATCTCTTATCTTCTGAGCTGTTCAGACCACATAACAGAGTCTTCTGGCTCTTTGTTTCTAACGTCATATCTGCAGTAAAGCATCCTGATAGAGGTAGACGTGCATGAAGGTTTTCAAAATAAAATCATCAAGTCTGCAGCCATGAAAGTTAGTGATTTTTAAATGACCAACTAGACCCTGAAAAGTAGTTTATACTGACTGATAAAAACACGATTTACACATCTGAGGATTTTACAAATAATAATAATTCATGTTTAGAAGCTTTAGAAACCTACATGTGAGTAAATATTTATCAGCCAAATGAAATAGTTTACAGAATGTTCAACCTTTGTTTCTTCACAAGACGTTTAATACTTGACTTCTTTCTCTGCAGGGTTCGTATGAAGGTGATGAAGTAGTTGAAGTAGTACTGTGACGAGCCTGTCTGCCTGTGTGGCTGCTTTCCTTGCAGGTGTGGCAGATCGTCAGGCAGAGTGGGGACACCTGAGGCCATTAGCAACACTGGCCCTGTGTGCCAGAGCAGCCTTTATAAAACCAGTGATCACGAACACATCCTCCGTCTGTGGAGATCGCGCTACGCTGCAGAGAGCCCTGTGAACAAAGCCGGAGTGTTTAAAGTGTTCATCCATCATATTTTAACTGCAGTATTTCAATATTTTAAAGCATTCAATGTGATTCAGGAGCTCGAACAGATTCTGCACACTTGTTCGTCACAGCTTAGATAAGAATGTCATCTGTTTACATCTTTGTTTAAAGTCTTCAGTGACGACGTGTAATTGTGTAAATCAGATTTGGAACCTGTCGTTGCCACACTGTCCTCCTTCAGGAAGTCCTCCTGAGAAGATGTCTGCTGTTGTTTGTGCAGTGAAGAACACATGAGGACCCCCTGAGACCTCAGAGGATCACATCACTGGATGCTGCTCCTCCATTGAGAGGGAAGCTCAGACCTTGCTGGAGGCGGACATGTTCTGCAGCACGATGTGTTTAAGGACGTAAACATCCGGAGGCAAAGTGTTTTGCATGAAGCGTCGGTGTGTCAGGAGGTCAGGAGATGATGGTTTAATAATCTATCCCATCGAGGAGAAGGTGTTGTAGAGCTGGGGGGTCAGGGTGAAACCGCTCCACACGCTGAACCTCCAACTTCACTTAAATCACTGGAGCACAACAACACGAGCTCACTGATGCTTCTACATCCACGTATTGATCAGTGCATAAAGTATCCATCTTCAGATAACGTGTCACATCTGCAAACATCTGGGTTTGACCTGAACGTCCCTCAGCTTTGTGTTGGTGTGGATCTGAACATTAATGTGAATAAACTATAAAAAAAACATTCATTTTAGATTCAGATTCTGTCCAGAGTTCTGATTTCAAACAATCAATCAATTAACAAAGATGTTCAGTTTAATATTATGATATAATAATATAATTATAAAGACGCACTGACTCTCACTGATCCTGTTACAAGTGAAGAACAAAAACTAACACTTTTATTCTCACTAATCAATGTGATCGATCGTAACGTCTGTGATCTTAACAGAGGTCTTAGTCTCCACAACACGCGTTAACACAGCGATGAGCTTTCCTGCTCGCTTCTGTAAATGATTGATTTATGAAAACTAACTTTCCTCTAAAAGGCAGAATATGTTCAGCATGTTTAATTATCATATACGTTATATTCACGTTAAACGACCCGTCGGGAGCTTTGTGAGGTAGCTCGTCGTCATCACTTGTGTCCTTCATGTAACAACCGGCTGCATGTTGTTCTGAACCGCCCCGAGCGTTGATCAAGGTCTGCAGGTCTGCTGAGAGCTGCAGAATCGCCCTGAATATCGATGAGTCTACATGTGGAGCCCCCCCCCCCCAGTCTACATGTGGAGCCACCCCACCCTCAGAGCATAAATGCATCACAAGCAGCATCGCTGATGTTGAGGTCGCCATCAGCAGGTTTACGTTGTGCTCACAGCAGATCAACACGACTCATCTGTGAACGTCTGCTGAGCTCGGCTCTGTTCCTTCTGATTGGCTGAGAGGTGTCCTGTACCTCTTCCTGTACGCCTACATGGTGGAAGACGTGTGTGGAGAACTGGACACTATAGAAGAAGACAAAAGGCTATTATTACTCGTTGTATTTGTAACATGTTCTTGAAGTGTAGAAAAGTGAATTATAAGATGTTATCAGAATATTCCACACTTTCTCTGTTCTCCTCACAACCTGGAGCCTACATTACCCAGAGTTCAGTGAGAGATCCAGGTCTGTTAAATCAGTAGCAACTAGCAGCAGCAGGGCGGGTCCTCAACACGGTGCACATGTCAATCACACACATCCTCACATCATAATAATGCTGTTGGTTAGTTATGAAGAGATTCCTTCTTGTTTGAATAAAGCAGATGTTATCATCACACAGAGAGCCTCAGTCTGCTGAGCAAACTGTCTCATTTCACTAAATTCATTTACAACCAGCTTTGTTATGATTATTATATGAAGTTAATAACTTACTGTATGACGCGTTGCTTCATTTTAACTTCCTGTTAGTTAATGACACACTGCTCATTAAAACAGGCTAACGGTGCGTATTCTCCATCAACACCCTGTAACCAGGCGCTGACAGCATGAGAGGAAGAGGAAGAAGAAGAGGAAGAAGATGAAGAGTAAGAGGAAGCGGAAGAAGAAAAAGAGGAGGAAGAGGAATGAGAAGAGGAAGAAGAGGAAGAAGAGGAAGAAGAGGAAGAAGGAGAGGAAGAAGAAGAGGAAGGAGAAAATGAAGAAGAATAAGAGGAAGATGAAGAGGAAGAAGATGATGAAGGTCGACCAGACGTCAGAACAGAACGCCGCCCTCTGAAGATCAGCTCACGCCCTCTGAAGCGTCCTGAAGCCTTGAGGTGAGATGCTGAGATGAACTGCTGCTGCCATCAGGGGAGGAGCAGGAGCTTTATCTAGCAGCTGCACTTTGCTACCCCGACATCAAATCCCCCTCCGGACAGGAAACCGCTGACGATGCAGAAATGAGAGGAGACCCAAATAAGCTTAATCAACACAACTGATAATATCTCATATCCCTGTGTGTGTGTGTGTGTGTGTGTGTGTGTGTGTGTGTGTGTGTGTGTGTGTGTGTGTGTTTCCTAGACAGGAGCACATTTTTCAGACCCTTCACGGCGACCTCAGCAGGGTCACCTGGTCCCCACTGAGAGGGGGGGCACGGTGCCTTTGGAGAACCAGCGTCTCCTCCATCTCCCTCCAGAGCTCTCTGGGATCTCCATCACCAGCTGCTGGGGCACAGGGAGATGGGGAGGGTTCCCTTTGTTGTGTCCTTCCTCCAGCTGGTTTCCTTTCTCCCTCATTACCACTCATCCCTAACCCAGAGAGCGGGCAAGGAAAGGAAGGAAGGGAATGTGAAGGACACTAAAGTTAACCAAACATAATAATAGATCAGAGATCGCTGTTCAAGGGTGTGGAGAAGGAAAGGAGTCATTAACTCCTGCGAGTTTCATTCCCACTCATCGGCCCATTATGAAGTTCAGACAGGTCTGCTTCCTGTCTGCTTCCTGTCTGCTTCCTGTCTGCTTCCTGTCTACTAGGCCTCCTGCAGCTCCTTCAACTCAGCCTCTTGCTAATGACAGTCCTGTTAGTCATCACTATTCATCTCCCAGCATGCTCTTCTCTCCTCTTGCTATCGTTGGATTGTGTTTCTGCTGAAGTACGAGCCGCCATTGTTGGTCGTCGACTGCGAGTGTTCAGTCTGATCTTTCATCTCTCAGTGCTCTTAAGCCAACGGAAGCAAAACCGCTGATTACCACGAAATATCTGCAGAGCTTTTTAGGGGGAAAGAGAGAAAAGAAGAAACAACGTAAAAGAAAATGGAGGAGAAAGTTAAATTTACCATCTCGTGTTTCTCTGCAGGAGCCTCGGCCTCCAGCAGCTTCCTCTCATCAGCGAGCAGAATACTCCTCTTTGTTCAACGCCAGCGCTGCTGCTCCTCTCTGTCTGAGATCCATCCTCCTCCTCTGCCTCCTTGTCTGCCCCCCATGACATTGCACCTCTCTACCTCCATCTTTTCATACAGTAGCTTTACAGGTTGAGTCCACTTCCTCCAGATAGCGGAGTCATCCAGCTGCAGCGTGAAGGGGGGGGGGGGGGGGGGTAAATGACTGTCAAAGCGTTAATGGCGGCCCACTGGGGATCAACAGGAAGGAAACCAGGCGGAAGGTCAAAGACTTCAAGTCGAGTCGTGTGTGTGAGGTTAACCTGTAGGAGAAGAAGAAGAAGCATGCCCCCCCCCCCCCCCCCCCCGATGCTAATCCTCTGAAAGCTGTTCTCTAGCGAGGATTAGTGCCGGCGAGAACAAGGCTTAGAGCTCTCCGCCGAGTCGAGTTGAGAAATCGAATACAGGTGCTTGTCGGGGGGGCCGAGCCCGATGACTTCTCTGTGTGTAATATCATGGGGGGGCTCTCACTGCACCAGCTGGTTTTATATCCTTCAGGGTGATATTGTTGGAATTCAGGCCGATGCTGACTCGTGCAGAACAGAAGTAGAAAAAAGAGAAGAAGAAGCTCAGAGATCACAGTCAGGTGATTGTGTTCATGTTGAACTCTTCACTCATCAAACATCAGAGGAGCTGGAGCCACATGACGTTCATCATATCTGGAGGATGCGTCATCATTGATCATGTTTCTTCCGACTATATTTGATTATTCATATCTATTCTTATTCATGATCTGAGCTCAGTCACAGTTTCCTCAGCTTCATCAGAACAAACTGAGCCAATCAGACGAGGAGGGATTAAGAACATGTCGTCTCCTTGAGACATAAAAGATCTTCTGAAATAATGTTTGATGAATTAAAAAGGAGGTGTAGGGGAAGTAGACAGTCTTCAACATGTAGATAGTGAAGTAAAGGTTTCATGTCTTCATGAATCAGCAGCTAATGAGCCTGTGATCATGTAAATTACATCTGAATAAAGTTCCTGTCAGGAGCTGCTGTTTGTTTATTTGTTCTACAGGCAGCCAGCTGGTGCATCTGCGTGCATGTGCGTGCATGTGCGTGCATGTGCGTGCATGTGCGTGCATGTGCGCCCCCCCTCCCGGCGTTTATAATGCACGAGGCCGCGCTCACCTGCTCCGACACTCTGGAGACGCGTCGCCTCAAGACGGATGAGGAGCAGAAACAGCCGCGTCGGCGCTCCTGGAGGTGACCCAGCTCTCTGCTCCGGCGCCGCGGCAACCAGCTGGAAGGTCGACAGTTCGAGGTGCCTTTGAGCAAGGCAGCTTGAACCCACTTCCACTCCTACAACTGAGGGATGTTTAGTACGAGGAAATGAGTCATTACATAATAAAATGTTTCTCAATGTTTCTTCCTCCTCTCACTTCACCCCCTTTTTCTACTACTACTACTACTACTACTACTACTACTACTACTACTACTACCTACTCCTTTCCTTTCCTAGTCCATGTTTGGTTTTCCTGACGGGACAACAAGGTCCCTGAACACAACACTCACTACAACTAAACTACAAGATGGTGGTTTGGGTTGATATAACCGAAGTTCTGTAAATGAGGGGCCGTCCTGTTTGATGGTCTTTATACTTCCTCCTTCATGATTTCACTGATATACAGAATAACGGTGTCAGAGTGTCACAGCTCCGCCCCTTCTCTCCTGTCTCACCTATCAGCTCCTTCTGTGCACCTGTCAGCCTCCCTCATCATCAGCCTGACTCCCCTCACCGGCCTCTATCCAGTCACTATATAACCCTGCCTCTCAGTCACTCCTTGCCAGATCATTGCCATGTCTACCCGTCTGTTTGGCTCGTCCTGTCCCCGTCTCCCCGTCTCCCCGTCTGCCTCGTCCTGCTGGATGTCCTCCCTCGTCTCTTGTCTCGTCCGTGGATTCCCTGCTGTGTTCCTGTACGTTTCCTGTTCTGATTTCATGATTCATTAAATGCCTGCTTCACTCTACTTCTGGTCTTGTCTGCATTTGAGTCCTCCACCACACCCCGTGACAGAGATATCTAATGATTGCACATTATGTATTTCAAAGGTTGAGCTGAGAACACACTGACCACCTGTCAGATTTGACGTTTATTTAAATTTCTCCTCAACACTGATTCTGCTTATTTATATTCCAACTGAATTGTAAAACAGCGACCCAACGATGACGTGATGTTTAGACGATAATGATCTATTTGAATGGAGGCAGAGATGCTGGTGTAACGGAGTTAATGATTCCACTGCCATCACTGCTCATTATTTGCTATTACTGTATTATTTAAGTTATTACTAATCCATATCATTGTCATGTTATGTCCTCCTCTATTTGTGTCAATATCATTTACAACTTGTTATCATTAGTTTCCCACGGAGACAAGTGTGTTTGTGTCTCATCAGCGCCCTCTGCTGGCCGCCTGCAGACTTGAGTGGTGCGCCCCGCTCTCCGTGACCAGTCTGCTGCACGCTGTCTCCTGGTGGGTTGATCTGTGACGAGCTCCGTTGTGATATCTGTATAATATATATATTCATTTTTGATCGTAGGATTGCGTTTCGATCTATGATTTACAGAGCAAATGCTTTATACTGCTAACTCTATTTAGCATTAGTAACATGCTAACAACAGCTAGCTAAAGCATGTGTTTCTTTGCATTGGCAGTTCCTGGAGTTTGTGACCATGAGGTGGGCTGTGAGACGCCCTGATGTGCTTCTGTTTGTTACCAGATGTGTCTACTGAATGCTGTCCTGTGAAGAAACGGCTGGTTGGAGCCAAAAATACATAAAGTGTGCCTGAATCAAAACACACCGCAAAGAGAGAGTACACAACTGCTACACTAGCAACTCAACCATCCAACAACTTTTCTTCACATTTGACTCATTAATATAATCTGTAAATTAGATCTCTCCTCCTGTTATAACGTCTTCTGTCAGGAACCTAAAAAGTACATTTAAACACAATATCACTGATGTAAAACCTCCACTTCTCTGAAGTTCAGTTTTAATAAAAATAAAATAAACGTATAGTGTGTTTCCTGCTGTGCTGAGGTTGTGGACACCCCCCCCCCCCCCTTCAGTTTTCCAAAGGCCACGACCCATCAGCTCCTCGTCAATACCTGATAACCTTTTCTTCTTCATCCGAACACGTAAACAAGCCGCCGATCGATAGCACCCTGTTCGATGAAAGGAAAAGTGCAACAACACAAAACGGACTCACGCTGTTTCTTAACTTTGCAATTAGCTAAGGCCTGGTGGCCCCGCCCCCCTGCTGGGAGCTGCCAATCACATCCCCTCCCCCTCCACCCCTCCCCCGCAGACAACCAGCAGCCTTGTCCAGCCTTTGTCGCTCCTCGTTACCGTCCTTATTAACGAGCAGCGGGGCTTCTAATTAAACAGCTCAGTGGCTGTTTAAGTGGCTCTTTTTTTTCAGCGTTTCATTTGTTTGTCGCTCACCTCAACTAACGCTCTAAGCTCCTCCCAGCCATGTTGGTTTGTTTGTGTGTTCAACATGTCGACGTGTCCGACAGCTGATCCGTCACCAGCCGAGCTCAGAATCAAATCAATGAAGTCGTTCGTCTTTGTGACGTAACGAGGGAACAACGAGCAATCGAGCTTGTCGTTCCGTCAAAAGCTGCAGATTAAAGTTTACCACATTTAGTATAAAACACAACAAACTGATGTAAAGAATGAGATAGTTTGACGTTTTTCTTGTTGGGTGCATATCGCAGTTAATTACGCCCCAATTGCTCCTCTCATGCTCATAAAAGTTAAAAAATATCCTCAACTTTTCAGGGCAGAGTCAGCGGCACACTCGGCCCAGGCAGCCAATCAAATCAGAGCAAGAGGCGAGCTTTACTACTTCATCGTCTTCCTATTTCTGATGCCGGTAGACGTGGTAGGGCTAACAGGTACAACCAGCTAGCTAGCTAGTTGGTTGTCAGTACGTGAGAGGGAATAATATCTCATTAGTAGTTTCATGTCATAATTTCATCTTCCGCTTTAATCACATATGTTCTTGTGATCAGCTCTCAACATGCCGATTTCTGAAGATGTTCCGCCAGCTTTCACAAAACCTTTCTTTTTTTCATCATGAATAGTTTATCCTCTGAGGACCATTAATATCCAGGACACATTTCACAGAAATCTACTGAGTAGTTTTAAAACAAACGCGTCAGAAATGTTTGTTGAAGGAAAACATTGACTCGATGACGGAGCGAGAGGAAATGTCAGATGTCACAATAATCCTTAAAGTTCATCCTGTAGGGACCCTGAACATCTACTAAAAGATCAAATCAAAGAGATGGAGTCACGTCTCTGTCCTCCACTCTAGTGAGGAAAAGAAATAAGATTTTCATTCGTTACAGAGTAATGAACAGAGATGTTTTTATTTACTTAGCTGATAACGTGGAACGTTTTCTTTTTAGTAATTTTCCTGAATCATTTTTTTCTATTGTGTCGTGTAGAAACGTCCAAAGATCCACGTCGGCAACATTTAGGGAACAAAAGAAAGCAGACGGAGCTGCTCACGGATGAATGTTCATCCTTTCTCTTCATTTCCAGGACCTGAAACCTGGAGGCGAGTTAGAAGAAGAGAAGAGGAAGAGGAGAAGACAGAAAGGGAGTGAAGAATTTCTGTGACTGTCAGGCAGCATCGGCCATTTATTCAGCACACCGCAGGTCACAGCCGTGAATAAGCGAAGCAGGAAGAAAAAAAAGAAGAAACCGATCCCATTTCATCTCTGCGGGAACATGACAGAGGAATAAAAGCAATACTAAAGTTCAATGGGCCCTGCAGATTTCCTTCCACATGCAATTTGTCACAAGCAGCGAGCTCCATCCGTCCTGGAGCTCCAGTGCTGCTGCTGTATTCATCACGATGCTGCACCTCAACCTGCACAAACATGAGCGTGTTCTTTGTCCTATTAGAGGAACTAAGTCAGGCTTTACAATAAATCTAGGGGTGTAACGGTTCACAAAATTCACGGTTCGGTTCGGTACGATACAGTGGAGCCATGGTTCGGTACGTTTCGGTACAGTAGAAAACTATAAATGCCAGAGAAACGTACTTGATTTTAAAGTAAATGTATTCATTAAAACTAACATCATAAAGTTATTCTTATGGGGGGGGGGGCATGCTTCTTCTTCTTCTCCTACAGGTTAACCTCACACACACGACTCGACTTGAAGTCTTTGACCTTCCGCCTGGTTTCCTTCCTGTTGATCCCCAGTGGGCCGCCATTAAAGCTTTGACAGTCATTTACCCCCCCCCCCCCCTTCACGCTGCAGCTGGATGACTCCGCTATCTGGAGGAAGTGGACTCAACCTGTAAAGCTACTGTATGAAAAGATGGAGGTAGAGAGGTGCAAGGTCATGGGGGGCAGACAAGGAGGCAGAACAATGATGGAACTATACTTGAGTGACCCATCTTCTGGGGTGTCTTCTTAGCAACACATAAGCATAAAAAACAAAAACTGCTCCTTAAAAAATGTTATGTAGTATTGTTACTTACATCTTCTCCATCATCATTTTAGTATGAACAATGATGGAACTAAACCTGAGTGAACGTGGCTCTTCATCTCTCATGCAGTGGTCAGGTGATGTGCGTTACAGTCAGGTAGCTTTGTGTAGCCCTCGACGTCCAGGGACCCGCTGTCAGACCAGCAGCGGGAGCCTCGGACGTTTGATTCTCCACTCGTGCTTTTGTTTTCTTGTACAAAGCGGGAATTACGGTTTGGCTGAAATGGGCTCGTGAAGGAATTGTGTAACGGGGCTCAATAACATTCTGCAGGTTCATGAAGCTGCGTTTACCACTACAGAGTCCGTCTCATGTCCGCGGCTATAAATGTACCAATTGCCGTGGTGATGCTTTAGCCCTGTTCTATCGGTAGTGAACAGCTGCTTAAACGCTTCGGGGAGTTTAGCAAATGCAACATAGTGTTGTTTTTTTATCCACCACTCTCTCGGCCTCATAGTTCACAGAGAAACCAACATGGCTCCAAACACCAGACCTGCAGGTCGTTCGAGGATCTTCTATTTCTGGTCTATTACTCGCCATACTGCACCGAGCTAGCTTCGTGTAGCATGGCTCACAGCACAAAAGTGCCTGACTGGAGTAGAATGTTTTTCTTTGGTGGTGGGCGTGTCAGAGAGCACGCTGTCCGTTACGTCATGTGGGTTGCCAGTTTGAGAACAGTGGCTCCCCCGAAAACATAATATTTCCCACAATTTAAGCTTCTGCATTTTCCAAATGCACTAGTATTATTTAAACGTATTGTTCGGTTCGTCATGCGCACCGAACCGTGAGCCTCGTACCGAACGGTTCAATACGAATACGCATATTGTTACACCCCTAAATGAATCTTATTGTGAAGGAGAAGCATTGCTGCACTGACCTCTGCGGCCAAAAGGGTTAAGTGTGTTGTAGTGGTAACCATGGTGTTGTAGTGGTGACCATGACCAGCTGTGATGGTGACAGTAGTTTATTATTACCTGCTACACAGAGTGTGGACCTCAGACTGTAGTACGACTATAGGGTCGCCATCCTGCAGATTTAGCTTCATATGTGCTGTAGAGATTGGACGGTGGAGCCAGAGGATCAAGGTCTCAGCATCACACCCGCCTGAACCAATCACAGCCCGACAACAGCCCACAGCTCGTTAGCTAGAGAGAATCACAGCTGTCAATCATGAAGACACGCCCTCTTTTTATTTACTAAGTAGTTTAGTTGTGTAAACCGAACTAAGTAGTTTAGTTGTCTGAACCGAAATAAGTAGTTTAGTTGTCTGAACCAAACTAAGTAGTTTAGTTGTCTGAACCTAACTAAGTAGTTTAGTTGTCTGAACCTAACTAAGTAGTTTTGTTGTCTAAACCTGACTAAGTAGTTTAGTTGTCTGAACCAAACTAAGTAGTTTAGTTGTCTGAACCAAACTAAGTGGTTTTGTTGTCTAAACCTAACTAAGTAGTTTAGTTGTCTGAACCTAACTAAGTAGTTTTGTTGTCTAAACCTGACTAAGTAGTTTAGTTGTCTAAACCTAACTAAGTAGTTTTGTTGTCTGAACCTAACTAAGTAGTTTAGTTGTCTGAACCTAACTAAGTAGTTTAGTTGTCTAAACCTAACTAAGTAGTTGTGTTGCCTAAACCTAACTAAGTAGTTTACTTGTGTAAACCTAACTAAGTAGTTGTGTTGTCTAAACCTAACTAAGTAGTTTACTTGTGTAAACCTAACTAAGTAGTTGTGTTGTCTAAACCTAACTAAGTAGTTTAGTTGTCTAAACCTAACTAAGTAGTTGTGTTGCCTAAACCTAACTAAGTAGTTTACTTGTGTAAACCTAACTAAGTAGTTGTGTTGTCTAAACCTAACTAAGTAGTTTACTTGTGTAAACCTAACTAAGTAGTTGTGTTGTCTAAACCTAACTAAGTAGTTTAGTTGTCTAAACCTAACTAAGTAGTTGTGTTGCCTAAACCTAACTAAGTAGTTTACTTGTGTAAACCTAACTAAGTAGTTGTGTTGTCTAAACCTAACTAAGTAGTTTACTTGTGTAAACCTAACTAAGTAGTGTAGTTGTCTAAACCTAACTAATTAGTTTAGTTGTCTAAACCTAACTAAGTAGTTGTGTTGCCTAAACCTAACTAAGTAGTTTACTTGTGTAAACCTAACTAAGTAGTTGTGTTGTCTAAACCTAACTAAGTAGTTTACTTGTGTAAACCTAACTAAGTAGTTTACTTGTCTAAACCTAACTAAGTAGTTTTGTTGTCTGAACCTAAGTAGTTTTGTTGTCTGAACCTAAGTAGTTTTGTTGTCTGAACCTAACTAAGTAGTTTAGTTGTCTCAACCTAACTAAGTAGTTTGGTTGTCTCAACCTAACTAAGTAGTTTGGTTGTCTCAACCTAAGTAGTTTGGTTGTCTCAACCTAAGTAGTTTAGTTGTCTAAACCTAACTAAGTAGTTTGGTTGTCTCAACCTAACTAAGTAGTTTAGTTGTCTCAACCTAACTAAGTAGTTTAGTTTTCTAAACCTAACTAAGTATTCTCCTTGAAATTGACACGTATTTCTGGACGTTAGTAGAAAAACGCACAAAACTGTAGAATGAGGACAAGTAAATGACAGAAACCATCTTTGAGACAAATGTATTTGACATGTACTTTTGTTCCATCTGCTAACATGGAGGGTTTATGAGCTGTACTGCAGTCAGCCACCGGGGGGCGATCCTTTTGGGAATACACTTACTGGAATGGGGCGACCATGGCTCACTGGGTAGAGAGGGTTGTCTGGTAACCGCAAGGTCTGCGGTTTGATCCTTGGCTGCTACGTTTCCTGTGTCGAAGTGTCCCTGAGCAAGAGACTGAACCCCTGCTCCCCGGGTGCTTCTCAGGGGCAGCCCACTGCTCCCTATATACTAGGGATGGGTCAAATGCAGAGAACAAATTTCCGCACTGTGGGACTAAGAAGGGATTTAAAATAAATGAAAAAAATAATAATGAAATGAAAGAGTAGACGAGAAATAATTGTATTACTTATTCCATCACCAAAGCAACACAGCATCATTTGTCTTTGGTTTTGCTGTCCTGCCATTCTGTCGACTGTTTTTCCCGTACCGCCTGCCGTCTATATTTCTGTTTTCTTTATTTCTGTTTTTTTGTGATGTCTCGGCTGCAGTAGCACAGCTGCCCACCAGGACACAGTGGCAGTAAAGATGACTCTGCTACAACTCTTCTAACGTGTTCATGGACTCAATGTAACGTCACAATGACGGTTGACAGTTCATTCAGCATGCACACAGGAATTCTGGGAGATGGAGTACTACGTCGGCAGTAGACGGACTAAAGAAGGGAAGTTAAGAGTAGGGAGGATGTCACACACACCTCAACATTTTATCAGCTTGCCTCATTTCTCTTTTTTATCTTTAATGGTTTGGGTTTTGTCCTTTATTAATCTATAAAACACTTTGTGACATACTTATTTAATTGAAAGTGCTGAAGTCTAAATCATGTTGACTTTTGATGAATCGTGTGGACTAAAAGCAGAGATGGCAGCAACTGAAGGTCTAAAAAATTAAGGGCAGCAACAGACACATAAAGACAGATTACATTACTTCACATGGGCTCACAGTAATAAATCAGGCAGCGGTGAAGGTGTGTGAGTAGAGAGCAGGAGAGGAGGAAATATCAATAAAAGCACAAAGGAGAAGAAGATCTGGTTCTATTTCTGGCTCTGATAACAGCTGATCATAAGACTGGCTTTTATGTGCTTTTCTGTTTTATTTTTATTTCTAGATAATTTTACTAAATTATTTCATTTTATTCATTTTATTCATTTTATTCATTGTATTCATTGTATTCATTTGATTTCATTCATTTAATTTAATTTAATTGTATTCATTGTATTTATTGTATTTATTGTATTTATTGTATTTTATTGTTTTTCATTTTATTCATTTTATTCATTTTATTCATTTTATTCATTTTATTCATTTTATTTAATTTTATTTAATTTTGCTTAATTGTATTTATTGTATTTATTGTATTTATTTTATTTTATTTTATTTTATTTTATTTTATTTTATTTTATTTTATTTTATTTATTTTATTTATTTTATTTATTTTATTTATTTTATTTATTTTATTTATTTTATTTATTTTATTCATTTTTATCGACTGTCTCACTGATCTTTTGCTGCTTTGTCTTTTAAAGCACTTTGTAAACTCTGTTTTTAAAGCTGCTATATGAATAAAGTTAGTATTATTTAAAGAAGGATTCGTTATGTCACATTTCACTATCTGTTATGCTAATATTTAATTTAATCAATCTACACTGAGACCCTTTGATTGATCCTTCAGACCCCCTGAAACCCTCAATATCAAAATTTCGGGGGCCTTTATTTGGGGGCCTTTTATTTGTCACTAAAATGTCTTAAAAGCGTATTAATACTTTTTAATTAATCAAACCGCCAAAACATTTATTCACATATATGAATAGCGAGTGCAAGAGATGATTTACCTCCTTAATGGGGGGAGGGGCAGATATTATTCACCCCCTCAATGTTTTTTTCCACTCTTTATTTGTGACAACAACAAATTTTCTTTTTATACCAGAATAAACTGTTTTGGTCAACTGCTGGAATCTGGAAGAAGAAGGAGCGTCCTCATAGATTAATAACAAAGCTTATGCATGTCAACGGCATAAAAAACATGACAATAGAGCAGCCCCTCCCCCTCTTTGTCCTCTCGTCATCCTCTCCGTGTCTCTCGTCCTATCTTTAGACAAAGTGATGATTAACTCCCCGTGAGACCTACCCACATTAAAGACCCCCTTTCTTCTCCTTCCTGTGCAATCAGAGGCTCCTTCCTGCCCCTCGATGGTGATGTCGAGCTTCCTCTCAACTCTTTTTTCATCAGATTCTTCCTGGAAGTTGAGTGGCGAGCGAGCGGTCGTAGCGTTCTACTTTCATTCCAGATGATAAAAACATTAACCTGGTGAGAAAGACAAATGTTACTTTATTACAGCCGAAATCAATATGGGAAATATCAACGTGCTCAAACTGACAATGTTAACATTTTTTGTTTAGCATCTTAGCATGCTAACATTAGCTAGTTTGCACCAAAGAGCTGACGCTAATGTGGATGTAATTAGTTTAGCAGATATTTTGGTCATAAACCATAAATGTTGACCTGATGATGATGATGATGATGAAAAGTCAGACATGAATCGGGTACATGGGTGTCTATAGACGATATAATCTATATACATATGAGTGCAGTTTGTAGCATTTTGAGGGATCCATTAGCGGAAATGGAATATATTATTCATATATTGGTGTTTTGGTTCCCTTAGAATGAGTCCTTCACATCTACACAGGGAGACAAACCAAACACTGGTTCTCGACCAGGAGGCAAAAGCTTCACGTGTTAAAGCTGCATTCTCTCTAGTGTCCACCAGGGGGCGACTCCTCTGGTTGTGTAGAAGTCTATGAGAAAATTACTCTTCCTGCGGATATCTCATATTATTGTTTTTATTCTCAGTTTTAAGTTCGGCAGCTTATATATAAAAACTCTTACTTCTGGTTCTTGACTCTGTTGGTTATCCATCCCATCAGACAGCAGCTTTTACAACTTAGTTTGCTAGCAGACGAAAGTGACAATGAGGCCTCTTCACACAATACAAAGTCAATGTAGAGAGCTTCAAAGAGCTTCATGAATACTACATGTAAAGGTAAATGTAGCTCATGTGGACACTACGTCACCACTTAATCAATAGAAATATTAAGCTCCTAAAAAAGCTGTTTGATTGAGAAAACAACAACTACTCCTGAGACGTAGTTTAACGAGCGCCGCTACAGTCCAGCAGCAACGATGTGGGGACTGTCCCTTTAAATCCGCGGCCCGCCTCCAACTGATTGACACTTCTGTCAGCCAATAGAACGCAGCGCTGACAGTCGGCGTGCCCTCCGACCTCAACGAATTGTTCGGCTCAATCTCGGCCTTTCACGGTGACCTCAGGAGGTCAGAGGCCGCGGCCGTGTTTGTTCCGTCTACTGTCCGCCGCGACCTCTGACCTCATTACTGCTGCTGTTTGGAGACGTTAACCTCCGAGGATCTGAGTCCATGACGGCGCCGGAGGAGGAACAAAGCCACCGAAATACATTTTTCTGACACACACTCACACTCACACACACACACACACCCACATACACACACACACACTCACACTTACACACACACAGACTCACACACACTCACACCTACACACACACAGACTCAAACACACACAGACTCACACACACACACTTACACACACACAGACTCACACACACTCACACCTACACACACAGACTCAAACACACACAGACTCACACCTACACACACAGACTCACACACACACACTTACACACACACAGACTCACACACACTCACACCTACACACACACAGACTCAAACACACACACACTCACACCTACACACACACAGACTCACACACACACACTTACACACACACAGACTCACACACACTCACACCTACACACACAGACTCAAACACACACAGACTCACACCTACACACACAGACTCAAACACACACACACTCACACCTACACACACAGACTCAAACACACACAGACTCACACCTACACACACAGACTCAAACACACACACACTCACACCTACACACACAGACTCAAACACACACAGACTCACACACACACACACACTCACACTTACACACACACAGACTCACACACGCACACACAGACTCACACACACACACATACACACACACACTCACACTTACACACACACAGACTCACACACGCACACACATACTCACACACACTCACACCTACACACACACACAGTCACACACACACACACACAAACGTTCACACAGTCACACACACGCACACACACACACACACACACACACACAGTCACACACACACACACAGTCACACACACACACACACAAACGTTCACACAGTCACACACACACACAGTCACACACGCACACACACACACAGTCACACACACACTCACACACACACACACAAACGTTCACACAGTCACACACAGTCACACACGCACACACACACACACACACACACACACAAACGTTCACACAGTCACACACGCACACACACACACACACACACACACACACAGACTCTCACAGACACGCACACACACACACACACACAAACGTTCACACAGTCACACACGCACACACACACACACACACACACACACACACACACACAGACTCTCACACACACACTCAGAAGCTTGTGTGAGGCCTGCAGTTTAATTAGAACCTCTGCAGGGCTGTTTGTTCCATTAAATGAAGCATTAGCATTCATTAACATTAAATATGGTCGTGATTTGAATAAGGTCTGAACTGTACACAGCGAGGTTGCATTCATAAATAAATGTTTGCTTTTACTTCAGCAGAGCCACAGACGTATTTTCAGACTCGTGAGAGGAGAGCTCCTCCAACAGGAAGCTGTGACCCTGTTAAATAATAACTTATGAGTTAGTAAAGTACAAACAGTCACTTTGATCCTGCATCCTTTTAAACTCTTTTTATTGACTTGACTTTTAAAAAGAAATCAGTGTCAGAGATCAACTCTTCTTCATCGGAGCTGATCTTTCACTTCTGGAATCAGCAGCTCAACAAATCAAAATGTCCCAAAATGACATTTGAATAGTTTTCCTTTACAAACACAAAAGGTTTTGAATATTTTATTTTATATATATTTGAATATGTATGTTTGTTCATGATGTCAGTGACTCCGTGTTCTAAACTGGACTTTTTATGTAACGTCCTGTTTCTTATTGATTATATATATATATATATATAATCAATTGTTCCTAACGAGCAGCGCTCCACCTTCTTTGTGCTTCAAGTGGAAAACCTCTGAAGTTTTCTGATGTCAGCGTAGTGATTGGAGGAGGAGCTCGTTCTGTCCGTCTGTCCTGAACTTTATATTTCGGACACACACTAATCATAATGAAGGCCGACTGTAGGAGCAGATCTGCCGGGTGGAGACTGAATGATGTTTGTGAGTGTTGACATCTTGTGATGTTGCAGCTGTAACAGTATCAAACCAGTAAATAGATCAATAGTAGCACAAAGAGATCATAAAAAGAAAAGCAGCGATGTTAGTTCATCATGTTATTAGAGATTAGAAACATTCAAAAAAGAGCGTGGAGCGTTTTTTTGTTGACACACTGGGATGAATGTCAAAAATATATATAATTTGTAGTAAACATCACAATAACAAATGTTTTGTGTTTAAAAAGTAAAATGTCAGGAGATAAAATAACTCAGTGTTTTTGTCTCCAGTCTGATCTGCAGCTAACGACAGCTTCAAGAAGAAACATCACGGTTCGTACAGTTTGGTTTGGGAAACAAAAAACATATTTGGACACTTGTCTGGTTGTTGAAAATCAATCCATCTCCCCTTAAATCATATTTAATTCTACGTCACTAGCTGTGAGATGCATCACAGGCGCCAACTCTAAAGTGAAGTCAAAGCTTCATGTGTTAAAGCTGCATTCTCTCTAGTGTCCACCAGGGGGCGACTCCTCTGGTTGTATAGAAGTCTATGAGAAAATGACTCTACTTCTCTCTTGATTTATTACCTCAGTAAACATTGTAAACATGAGTTTATGGTCTCAATCTCTAGTTTCAAGTCTTCTTCAATACAGCATGATGTTCATTTAGTACATTATGGTCCATTTAGAGTCACACAGACCATAAAGCAGGATCCAGATATGGTCACTTCCTGTTCACTGGCTGCAAAAAAACAAGATGGCGATGGAAAAAATGGCGAACTCAAGGCTTCAAAACGTCCACAAACCAACGAGAGACGTCACGGTTACTACGTCCACTTGTGTCCTGAACAAGATGAAGAACAATAGTTAGCATTCTGTGATTATTTCATGACCTGCACTGATTCTGGTTTCCCCCCTCAGGCGATCAGTTGCAGTAGAGCTGCTTTCTTTTCACAATCCAACATAAACTTTCATATTTGAATCTGTATTTTATCTTTACTTATAACAGTTACATGTGTTGACAGCCTTTCACAGATCAGTCGGTGCTGATTTCCTCTCTCAGCGTTCAGCAGCGTCGTGTCTCCGGCTCTCATCTCTCATCTCACCTCTCCGCCGCTCTCTATCTGCAGATGTGCGGAAACACGCTTTAACCTCTCCGCCCGCCTCTTTAGCCGCCCACTCGCCCTAAACCTCCTCATCCTCAGCTGGATCAGCGGGGCTAGCGCCCCCGACCTTTGACCTCCCCCGAGCCGAGCCGCGTGTGGGTTTCTAAGCTCGTCCCTTTCCCATTTATTCTCCCAGCGTCCTGCTTGAATCACGGTTCGACTCCCCGTGAAGGCGAGGAAGAGGAAGACCCTGAGGTTGTGCCAGTGTGAAGGTGGAATGCCTTTGATTCTACGTCTAATCCTCGCTGTAACACGCCTGGAGGCCAGGCCGGCGTGGGCGGCGGTTGGAGGGGGGGGTGGTTATTGTTGTTGGATGTTGGCTCTCACTCATCCCTCTGACACAGGGAGGTGACTCATCCCCGGCTGGACGAGCTCCAGGACAGAGCGGCGAGCGTGATTCACATCAATCCAGATTCACCTTCTTTATTTCTCTTTTCCAAGCACCACTTCTTCTTCTTCTTCTTCTTCTTCTTCTTCTCTGTTTGGCTCTAAATGCCGCAGCTCATTGTGTGTGTGTCTGTGTGTGTGTGTGTGTGGTTTAATCCTCAACTATCCAAAGACCTTTTTTTGTAAAAGTGGATTTCAGTGGTTTTATTTTCTTCTTCTCTTTCCGCCCACCGCCGCCAAGGATTTGCTCCAATCTTTGTTTACACCGCTGACTTTTTGCTCTCGTCCAATTTTTCAATTACGTGTCCTCTGGCAGAGAGCAATTACAATTCACTCGACAGAATACCAGCATCTTATCCCCCCCCACGTGACCTGGATAAAAACCCTCGTTATCTTTCATATGACTATGATGTTCATCCCTCCCGACGGGGCTAACTAAGCAAAGGCTTATCTATAACTCTGACACCCCCATCCGTCTCCCACTCGGACAGACAAAGTGCATTAAGTCGATGCAGAATACCCCCCCCCCCCCCCCCCTGTAATCAAATATGCGTCTGTTTCAATTATATTTCAGTGGAAGTCCGATTTGTCTTTCTGTCACATTGAATTGCAGCGGAGGGTAAATTGATTGGAGTGTATTGGACGGTGGGACGAGTGACAGGACGTCCTCTCGTTAAAGATGGAGCGATGCGCCTCCTCCTCCTCCCTGATACATCTGTGTATCAGTGTGTGTACATTAGATATATATATATATATATATACATATACATATATGTATATGTATATATGTATATATATATATATAGTGTGTTAGGTTTCATAACGTCGTCCAGACCAACAGCTTTTTGCTTTTGTTTTCATAGTGATAGACAGGAAAGGGAGAGAGAGGGCGACAGAGAGAGAGAGAAAGAGAGAGAGACAGAGAGAGAGACAGAGAGAGAGAGAGAGAGAGAGAGAGAAAATGCAAAACATTCCATAAAATTAGGAACATCTACCTAAACAAATTTGACTCTGTGATCTCAGATTTAAAAAAATCGAGCGATATCTCAAAATGAAAAGTCCTCCTAGGAGAAGGAGAGAGGGCAGACCTGCTGCCCAGTATGTACTAACATGCCACAACCTGAGGGACAGCAGGTGACGCTTTGGCGATGCCGTCTCTGGGCGTTCATGCCAACGGAGCAGATCTGAGTTTGGGTTGAATTGGGAGAGAGACGGAGAGAGAGAGAGATCTATCTATCCATGGATCTCTCTCTCTCACTTTGCTCCTCCCTTTGCTTTGGTGTCAGAGAGCTGCGGTGGTCTACAGGTAACGTGGGAGCAATGGGGGCTCTGTCTCACACCACTTTATGAGATGTTGCATTAATATTATGATGAACGCACCTCGACAGAGCCCCGATCACTCACCACACCAAGCAGTACAACCGTTAAAGAGACTCACTTGATCTTTCAAATCTAGCGCCACTCGCTCTTCCACCGTCTCACCTCCACACTCACACTCACCGGAACCGGAAAGAGAGAGAGAGAGAGAGAGAGAGAGAGAGAGAGAGAGAGAGAGAGAGAGAGAGAGAGAGAGAGAGAGAGAGAGAGAGAGAGAGAGAGAGAGAGAGAGCGAGAGAGAGAGAGAGAGAGAGAGAGAGGTAAGGCCGGCTCTACCAGCTGAGACACACTGTTTTGTCTTTAAGCCACTCGTATTGTCTGCTTGGGTCTCAGTGAGCTGTGATGAAGCCAGTGGACTCTACCTGCTCAGCTACAGACGAGCTGGAGGAAAAGAAGTGGAAATAAAGAGACAGATATTTCCCTCAGGAGATGGTGGAGACCAAAAACAGAGTTAAACAGACAATATTCATCAGGAGACTCAAACACATGGACTCCTGGATGTGTAAAGAGGCAGCTGTTTGCTAATATGTTGCTTTAAATTCCACTTAAAAAAGTTGTTTCTTTGGACGTAATATTGCCTCGTCTATCTTTTAGTCCATGCAGGGTTAACTCTGAACCCGCAACAACAAGAAAACAAACCCTGCTGGTCTCCTGGTCAAACAAGAAGTCACATTCAGAAGTTTTTAATGCTCCATGGTAATGAAAAAAACCCTGAGCGGTAATGCTAATGGAGGAGGAAGAGGAGGAGGAGGAAGAGGAGGCAGTCACCTGTTCGAAAAGGCCGACTGCAGAGTTTCAGCAGCGACTGTCGGCGGCTGACAGAGAGCAGAGAGACACTTAAGATAATTGGCTCCCATCCTTCCCGCCATCACCTGCGGTGAGGAATTAAAATAAGAAATGGGAGGAAATGACTCTGAGCTCTCACAGCTCGCCGCTAAATCATAAATCAGCCGTCAGTCATCGCTGGAGGAGAGCAGCTCAGATGAATCATCTCCTGGCACCTTCCCCCTTTCTCTCTGTTAAAGCCCAGCCGGCTCAGTCATTAGCTCTGCTGGCCTTAAGAGAAGTGTGACAGTGTGTGAGTGAGTGTGTGTGTGTGTGTGTGTGTGTGTGTGTGTGTGTGAGTGAGTGTGTGTGTGTGTGTGAGCATGATCCTGTACTGTAATTGCAGTCAGACGAAGACTCAGCGAGCCAGCAGCCACAACCACGGTGGAGTGTTGACGGAGGTCTGATGGTGGATCTGATCCTGGTGGATCGGAGGAGGAGGTGGAGACATGTACTGTATCAAGGAAACTGTTTGTGTCTGTCATGGAAAATCACTACATTCAACTCACAACATGAAGCTCCTGTTTTTATGTAAACATAAATAAACAACATTTACTGTTTTTTAAATACAAAAACTGATTATAAATGTTGGTTCAAGTCTTTAGAAACCAAACAAAGAAAACAAAGAAACAGGTCTGGTACTTTCAGCTACCAGGTTTGTTTGAATAAGAAACCGACATGAAAAACTCGATCCAGTATTTTCGTAGCTAAACCTATAAAATATAATGCGCCGTAATCCAAAGATATACCAAAGATGTATTTCAGATGTTATCCACTTAATCATGAATGAGGAAGTATGAAGATCCACACAGGACGGGTGGGAATGGAACTGGATGAGACCAATAAAGAGTGAAATGTTCTCCAGCAGATGGCTGTTTGACTTCTGGTTTCATGGAGGAACAATGTTGATAGTTGTCTCAACCTAACTATGTAGTTTAGTTGTCTAAACCTAACAAAGTAGTTTTATTGTCTCAACCTCTGATACATATTTTGCACTTGAAGGTGGATTCATCATCAAACATTTCTGTTAAATATTTTATTTGGTTTCCATGAGGTTCCAACATTCTCCTCCACAATGTGTCCACATTTTTTCCAGCAGTAAGTCGTTGTTCCCTTTGTTCATTGTGAAGGAAAATAAAGTGTCCATCAGGTAAAAGTCACAAATCAACACATGGATTCAGTGTCTTTGTGTTAAAAAACTCAAGTTTCATCAAAACATCATGTACAGAAAGATTAATTGAATTGAATTAAAGTGTGTGTGTGTGTGTGTGTGTGTGTGTGTGTGTGTGTGAAGCCTCTCCTGACCTCCTGCCTTTATTTAAGGGTTGAAAGAGGCAATTTGCCTGAGTCTGCCTGCGTTCTCCGTCTGAAGTAATCTGCCATTTCAGAAGCATTTTCACCTGATTGCCTCGTCAGAGATGAAGTGACACCGAGGTCGCACGCTGCAAGAGAAATGTAAACGCAACACAAACACTGTACACCCACAGAGGAGGAGGAGGAAGATGAGCAGGAAGAGGAAGAGGAGGAGGAAGATCTTTTATTTTATCACCAAAAGCCAAACAAGAAAGAAATTTAATTTCCGATGATATAAAACAAACGAAAGCAGTAAATTCTAACTTTTGAGAATTTTAATTCACTTTTTTTTCTTTTCTGTGAGCTCTGTTAGATCTGTGAGCTCTGTGGGCTCTGTTGGCTCTGTTAGCTTCTAGCCTCCAGCACTGAGATACATGAGTATAAAGCACCTTAAAAGTTTGTTAAACTGACGTCATCGGCAGTGAGCGACATACCAGGTCGCTATAGCGAGAGAGAGAAATTAAGCTCGCTAACAGCTAACATGTCCCATCATTTTAGTAATCATCATGTGCAATCCACCTATAGATTAAAGTGTGTTAGTTATCTTGTCATATTAAACTATTGTCATTATGTGGAGATATTAATTAATCATGTTAAGATCTCAAACTGTTAAAACAATGACGTTCATGCAGTGATTGTAGGATAAAGCTGCAGTCAGCAGAAGCTAAAGCAGCTCTAGTTTATTTGAGGTGAGGTTGAGTGTACGTTGAGTCGTATCGCTAAAGGTGTGTGTGTCACTTGTGTGGAACTTTTCTCTCCAAACTAACATTAAACTCTGCCTCTGGCGTGGTTCTACCTGCTGTTACCGTCTGAACTGTGAAAACAAGTGTCGCAGTGCTCCGTCGTGTCGCCCTCCCCTCGCCCTGATTTCCCCCGGCGAGAGACAGCCAGACCTATTTTGGAGTCTCGGAGTTCTTTGCTCCGGCCTTCTTTCAGCACAGAAGTCCTCAGCGGGTAGGAAGCCGGTCTGGCCGCCCTCAAAGGAGCCGCCGGTGACCATGGAGCCCGCTCTGGACTAATGAGGTCCCTCGATAACAGGCGGCCAGTGGGGGAGAAGCGGGATTCCGGCTGGCTGACTCAGTCCGGGCCTGTAATGTGCTGTAAGCTGCTCTTCAACATGATGCAACCGCTGAGGCTCTGCAGGCTCACAACAAGAAACTGGATTTAGTCACACAGAAATAAACAAAAAAACAACCTCCAATTCTTAGGGATTCAGTTTTTCTTCATTGTTAGTCGTTTTATATCAGATAGAGCAGCGGGAAGCTGCTTTCAGCACCACGGACAGCGACGTAGATTCATCGACACAGCAGAGTTACAGTTTATACCAAAACCAATGTATTAATAAGCAGGTGGAAGCTTTAATAGACCTCTGATCAAAGAGAGACGACTCTGAATGAAGCTGTGATCAATGTATTAGTCCTCCACAAACAGCCAATCAGATGCTTACGTTTGATTCTAGATTATTATATAAAACGAGGAGTCAGGACGAGGAGTCAGAACGAGGAGACAGGACGAGGAGTCAGGACGAGGAGTCAGGACGAGGAGACAGGACGAGGAGTCAGAACGAGGAGACAGGACGAGGAGACAGGACGAGGAGTCAGGACGAGGAGACAGGACGAGGAGTCAGAACGAGGAGTCAGGACGAGGAGTCAGGACGAGGAGACAGGACGAGGAGTTAGGACAAGGAGACAGGACGAGGAGTCAGAATGAGGAGACAGGACGAGGAGTCAGAACGAGGAGTTAGGACGAGGAGACAGGACGAGGAGTCAGGACGAGGAGTCAGGACGAGGAGGTCAAATGACTTCACGTCTCCTCCACTAAGCTAAAGGAAGACTAGTGTCCTAGTGAGGATGTTTAGTCGACTCATTTACACTCTTTTAAGATCCACCAGAGGGGCGTTCACTGACCTGTTTCATATATCAGAGAAATAAACACTAACATCTAACCATGGTTTCTGTCCAACACGTCTTTAAATCTCGCCCTTTTCCAGAACGCCCGTTCTCTCTGTGATGCAACATGGCGACAGTTGCTGCTTACACGCTGGATTTCAGTCCCGGAGGCTGTTTTTCTCCGTAACATTTCTTATTTCTAAAACAGCCGTACAGCAGGAGGGATCAACGTTAAAGGTCAGCGCCTCACATTACCCCCCCCCCCCCCCCTCCAGCGACAATAGTGTCAAGGAAATGATGTCGCCACCACCGCTGTGTCATTAATTCTCATGAAAATCACAGGTTGGCAGGGAGGCCTCCCCCTCAGCCACAGGCAATTACAGATCATGTGGTCTCACCTCCAAGCTGCTGTTGTCTGTGGAAATAGCAAACTGTTGCTGAAGAGCCGCAGAGAGTGACTTTTATTAAAGGCTGCAGTGACCGACTGCTGCTGGCAATCAGCAGACGCCTGCTCTACCTGCTGCCTCTGTCTGCTGCTCTCTACCTTCTTCTTCTTCTTCTTCTTCTTCTTCTTCTTCTTCTTCTTCTTCTTCTTCTTCTTCTCCTTCTTCATCTCCTCCCTCTCCTCTTTCCGTTTCCGGTGAGTGTGGAGGTGAGACGGTGGAAGTATGAGTGGCGCTAGTTTTGAATGGTTCCTGATCTTCGGGTCTTTCATTGTGTTTCTTGGTACTGCAGGCGCGACGGCTGGTGGTAAAGACAAAGGTGAGAAGGAGCAGAGCCAAGCGGAGGAGCAACAGGCTGATGTTGCAGAGAACAGCAGCTCTCAGACTGGACAACCCCAGCCAGCAGAAAGCGTGGAGGAAGCAGCCTCCACCAGTGTGGAACCCAGTGTGTCTAACAGTCAGCTGTCAGCTGGAGAGGACATGGAGCATGACTCTGAGTCAGACATGGAGTCTGTGAGTGGAACCCCCGGAAAATATACAGATGTGTACACACTGATAGAAATAAAGACGTTTCTATATCAAACATATTAAAAGAAATCTATCAAAGTAAGTGATCACTTCAGTGACATCCCGAAATTCATCAAATTAGTCAACGTAGTTATGAAACTGGTCGGCCTTGACCTTCTGGATGAGAAGAAGGTTTCCTGCCTAAAATAACACATCAGTGTTCTTTGAAAAACACAAAGAGGTAGAAGTGTTAAAGAGACTGAAGCGTGATGATCATGTCCCTCACAGTGTCTCTCTGAGCCCTCAGTGCAGAGCCTCAGCATCACATCGTTAAACATCAGCGGTGGGAGAGATCCACACAGACGGGCTTTAAGATCTGAAGTCTCCACTCAGAAGAAGGTCCATGTGTTGTTTCTGCAGGAGACACACGGTGCCATCAGTTGAGGTGGACTGGGGCTCATGGTGGGACGGGTCGATCCCTCAGCCATGGCAGTAATATCAGTGCAGGGGTAGCGGTTCCATCTTGTCCTCTACTGAGGGGGTGAAGGGGCGGCTGCTGATTGTGAAGGCAGACATTGAGAGCTCAATATTCTGCTGTGTCTATTCATGCATCAAACCAGGGAAGAGAGAGGCTTTATAACATACTGGACAACTAAAGAACCATCATCAAGAACATTTAGTCATTGGTGGTGATTTTAACTGCACGTTGGACTGTACGGTAGACAGGACCGGTGAGGAACCACATCCACAATCATCTCACAGCCTTAACAGTGTCGTCACACGTCTGGACCTGCTAGACGCATGGAGAACCAAACATCCACAATCCAGACAGTACACATGGGTGAGGGTCAACAATAACAGGGTGAGTGCAGCCAGATTAGACCAGATATACATTTCACAGGGTCTCAGCTCCAGATTGCTCCACAGTAGCATCAGTCCAGTTGGCTTCAGTGACCACCACATCATCACCAGTTGATCATTTCACCAGGTCAAGGGTCAAGTCCTACTAGCTCTTCTTCTTCTTCTTCTCCTTCTTCTCCTTCTTCTTCTCCTTCTTCTTCTTCTTCTTCTCCTCCTTCTTCTCGTTCTTTTTCTTCTTCTTCTTCTCGTTCTTCTTCTTCTTCTTCTTCTTCTTATTTTTCTCCTTGTTCTCCTTGTTCTCCTTCTTCTTCTCCTTCTTCTTCTTCTTCTTCTTCTTCTCCTTCTTCTTCTTGTGCTCCTTGTGCTCCTTGTTCTCCTTCTTCTTCTTCTTCTTCTCCTTCTTCTTCTTCTTGTGCTCCTTGTTCTCCTTCTTCTTCTTCTTCTTCTTCTTTTTCTCCTTGTTCTCCTTCTTCTTCTTCTTCTTCTTGTGCTCCTTGTTCTCCTTGTTCTTCTTGTTCTCCTTGTTCTTCTTCTTCTTCTCCTTCTTCTCCGTCTTCTGCTGCTGCTGGCTACACAGGTTATTTTAGCTCCTCACTAACACCAGATGTTTGCAGTGTGTCTGTGAGTTAGTTCATTTTGGGCACACTGACATGACAGCCATGCTCCCCAGAGGATGAACCCTTTTGAGTTTGGACAGTGTAACACAACGTCTCAATGACCAATACTATGTAAAAAAACTACCGCCTATAGATATACATGCAATTTAGAGTAGAAGTTCATGATCTACAGAGGATGAACCCTTTTAATTTAAGACAGTCTAACGCAAGTATCTGGAAAAACTACCGCCTGGATATCCATGAAGGATAAAAACGAATAATTAATTATTGGTTTAAAATGTTTGTAAATTCCAAATCAATCCTCTGGAGCCAGCATATTGAATAAAAACAGGTTTGTTTAAAGGTTTAAATTGAGGTCTGGTCTCAAACTGGATCTTTATGGATCAGGTTTTGAGTGTTGGTGAGGATTGTCACGTCTGAAATATCATTGTATGCCGCAGCTTTAAAACCTCTTAAGCCCTAGCCCTATTTTTAGCCCTCTGCTCGAAAATTGCATACACATACCCATAGAGAGTCCAAGCTCTAACTACAAGGTCTGTTTTAATACTTTTTATGCTAGAATACTGGTAACACTTGTGAGATGTGTTAAATTGTGTAAATATTGTGTATATGTTACTGGTTAATAACTGATACACTTATGGCACAGCTGAAATTGAAAAAAGTTCAAGTTTCGCCTGAAAAAAAGCACTTTTATTGAACTTTTTTTTTTTAAATAATGCCTGGCTTGGCCTAAAACCACACAAAAGTCATAGAACAACACGTGTTACATGTCCCCACAACATATTTTACTTCGATTGAGTGAAGCAGGCCAGCATACATGGTCATAAAAATCAAAATTTAGATTTTCGGAACCAGCTGTTGCATTGCTGTATACTCATTTTATATACTATATAACTACATATTAACTATATATTCACTTGCTTTATCACTAAGAGTGTTCAATACATCATAATAAAGCAGTTTGCAATAATTTTCAGCCATGTTCAGTTATTTCCAGATGTCATATGTGTCATCCATGAAAAAAACCTGCTCTGACTCAGTGTGTATGTGGGATTTGTAAGGCCTGTGATTGGCGGATTTAATTATATGACACGTCGTTAGGTCCGGAATAGTCCATTGAAAGCCATCAGGGGTGTTATTTGGAATGCTGAGGGACATTAGTCAGTATAAATCTTGATAAGGTGGGCTCGACCCCCATGCGAAAAATAGGTTGGTCCAGGCGAAGAATGCGGGTCATTTTCGCATGCCAGGTCACAGCACGTTCATTTCAATGCAGGCAGACAGAGCAGGAAATGCACTACAGCGCTGCAGCAACTTTCAATGGAATAACTGTTTTTTTCTGGACGACAATCACCAAAAGGTATGTAGATTTTCAATTTTATTTATCGAGAGCAGTGTGCGGTTTCTTGGGGTTTGTCTTGTGACCTTTGAATGCTTTGTCGGAGGTCTATTTGGACACGCTGGGTCGACGCCGTATCGAGCCCTCGTGCGATTTTATGTATCCTTCCGCCATTTTCGCTGCCGGCTTTGTGATGAAAGATGAATTTCTGCTGCATAGTTGGCGGATTTTTTGCAGAAAAATCCTGATATTGTTATAAATCTTCTAGTGTATTGAATTAGTTTGTGTATAACTGTGTATAATTGTGTAAAATGGCTTGCATGATGATTTTGCCCGGACTTTTTTTTTTTTTTCGGTATTTTACATGTCTGGACCATTTTTCATATTATTTGATGAAAAGTCCATTCGGAACCTCGGTACCGGTACTGGAAGCCCAATTGGGCTTCGCTCGGGCTAAAGAGGTTTTACGGTTTCACTTCATTCATTCTGTTATTATACATGTATGATGTAGTATTGCTTAAAATAAGTGTCTCAGGTTGTTGTTTTGTTTGAAATAATAAATTAAACTTACAGTTAGAACTATACTCACTTTTTCCTTCTGTGTCTCTTTTCTGTCCACACTGGTTCTTCTACTTTTTACTTGCATTACTAATAGTGAAACACACACACACACACTCGCTCATTTCCTCCCCCCTCCATGCATGTGTGTTGGATTGATTGTACCTCGGGTTACATATTCTGTCCACATTTCACTTCTGCTGCTTCTCTCCTTCACATTCGTCTCTGGAGCTCCGGCCGACCGACGGCTATTACTGTCTCATTAAAGGGAGGCTGGGGAGACTGATGAATCAATCAAACTTCCTCTCGCTGTGCCAGAGAGGGAGAGACGGATCGAGAGATGGATTTTTGTCCCCGGCGAGAGAGTATATCCCAGGGTGCACCTCTTTACAAAAATGGTGTCAGAGGGTGTATATGCTGAGGCGGCACGCTGAGTCCAACAATAGCCGAGCTTCTATTTTCATACATTTAGTAGGATTGCATTGGCAGCGAGGGGACGGGCTGTGCTTTCGTTATGTCCTCGCTCACACTCAACAAAAGAATCTCGGTAATTAGACAGAAATAACCGACTCTGATTCCTCCAGCAGACATTTAAAGCTACTCTCCTTTCCTTCTGTCGGCCGTCACGCCGGCTCATGGAGCAGAAGAAGTGAATATTAGTGAATATAACAGTGTTCATGTCCAGAGAAGAATAATAAGAGCTGCAACTCATGAGTGTGGAAAACGTCAGGGGTCCTCAGCGTTCATATGTTTTTTAATTGATTTATTGATTTAGAGAACAAGAGTCTACCATCGTCCTGGCAGCTGTTTGTCGTATTCAGGACGCTTTGAGCTTAATAGCAATGTTAGCATGCTAACATTCTGATGTTTACCAGGAATTACATTCACCACGTTAGCTTTGTTAGCTTTGTTAGCATGCACAGTACAGTTGAGGTGGAAGTTACTACGATGAGCTTTCATTTCCTGTTGATTGTGTCGCCCCCTGTGGACTAACGTGTTAGTGTTTCTGAGCACCAGAGTCCCTTTAGAAAACCTCTCATTTTACAGTGGACTCATTGATGAGAGGATCAATACCATTCATGTTTGTGCATCTAATATGCAGCAAGAGCTAGGAGTCCATTAGCTTAGCTTAGCTTAGCATAAGGACTTGGGGGGGATCAGCCAGCCTGAAACCTCAAACATAAACCAATAAAGCTCAGCAATGAAACTTAGAAGTGTTGCATTCCACTTGTTTCATCTGAACAGAATCAGTAATGTAAAAGCAACTTGTTGTGGTTTTGTTCTGGAGCAGCTTCTTGGCAATCAACAACATATTTGCATTAATATTAAATGTAACTGATGTTAACTGATGTTTGTCCTTCCTGCTTCTTTAAACTAATCTTCTACTCGTGGACTGAAGACATTAATACAGTCAGGTGTGTGTCTGACCTCTGGAGAGTGTGATTAATTTAAACTCCATCCTCAATGTGTGTGTGTGTGTGTGTGTGTGTGTGTGTGTGTGTGTGTGTGTGTGTGTGTGTGTGTGTGTGTGTGTGTGTGTGTGTGTGTGTGTGTGTGTGTGTGTGTGTGTGAATGTCCTTGAGCCTTTTGAGATGGGAAAAAAAAAACAGGTAAGTATTTTTTATTTATTATTATTATTGTAACAGACTGTCTCATGTTTATCGTTTTGTATTGGAGATATGATGTCCCTTCAGGGTTGCCGTAGAGAAAAGGCGACTTCCGCTTCTGGTCGAGGGGGGGGGGGGGGGCAGAAATAAAGAGAGAAGCTGCACCAGCTGTTGCTCTCCCTGGAGACTACTGGACATCGCTGCGGTAAAGTCAGCAGACACTTACATGTTAGTGCACCTATATGCTGACATTCACGGTAAACGCATTTAAACGGCACATATCGGGAGCGAGCGAAGGACTTTGAAAGTTAGAAAGATTAACGTGAGACAACATCCGGTTTCTTCAGACGAACATCCGGTTTTCAGAGTAAGATGCCAACAAAGTATGAATTATATTCACATTAAGTATAAAACATGCTGCCTGCATCTCGTGAACCAAATGTTATTGCCCTTTAGTTCATATAGCACTACTTTTAAAATAAAAGTGCGCAATACACTACTTTTGAATTCATTATTGAAATTTGCCATAACAATGCGATTAATCTCGATTAAAGATTGTAATCGTTGCCCAGCACTAATATATATATATATATATATGGCAGAGAGCTGAATATACAAACTACTACAGTGAGAACAAACACCAACAACACTAACAGAATAAACTCTTTATTGTTCCAGCATCACGGCCGCTGGTCCTGCCGTCCTGCTCCGTGTGTCTGGATTTCTAAATTCCAAGTGAAACGTTTCCTCTGCGAATGTTTCCTCCACCTTCATCGGCTGCCAATCAGCTTCCTCTCGTCTCCTGAGCGGATGTGACAGCAGCTGCTCAGGAGACGAGAGGAAGCTGTCACACTGTAACACGAGTGACAGTAAAAGCGAAGAAATATGAACAACAAAGCGACGACCAAACATGTCGTTGTTTTTGGGATTGATGAGGTTTCCGTCAGCACAGAATCCAGTAACAGTGCACACAGAGGGAGGATCGTATGTTAATAGGAGCCCAGCAGCTCTTTTTCTTTTGCCCCAGGGGCCCCTAACAGGTTCCTCCGTCCCCGTCGGTATTAATGTAAAATACATGTGATTTACAGTAAACTGTGTAGAATAAGTAGAGCAGGAACTTAAAATGTTCCCGGGTGGAGTTATTTTTTGCTCATTTTTGTTCCTCAGTTGATCAGCAGCTGCTTCGCTGTCAGCGCCTCGTGTGGAACATGGAGTCCAATCAGCACGATCACGTCGGTTATCTCATCCTGAAGTACAGAAAGTGTCCAGCGTGTTCTGCAGCTTCTGTTGGAGAAACCAGCGTGATGCAAATCTGAGAAGAGGACGAGATGCTGAAGCTTCTCAAATCTGGCAGACGACAACGTGTACGGCAACAAAGAGAGGACATCAAACACAACGCTCACCTGATAAGTGGTCGAGTGGCGAGAGAAGAGGAAGGAGACGAGCTGCCTGTTAACACTCAGCCACAGCTCTTCTAATGGGCTCGCCACAACTCTTTTTTTCATTTTATAATTGGCAGGCAGGCCGCGGTTGAGATTGACAAACGAGTGTCAGCCATCAGCGAGCCGGTGGAGACGCCAGAGATGGAGAGCCGGGGATTGAAAATAATTAAAATACATAAGGTGCCAAGTGGTGGCGGCGCTCCCGCCCAACATGGCACATGAGAGCTGCCAGAGAAGAGAGAGAGAAGAGAGAGAGAGAGAGAGGAGTGTCAGTCTTCACCTCCTCTACAGGAACCGTTACTAGTGACACGTGTGTGTATGTGTGTGTGTGTGCGTCTGTGTGTACGTATGTGTCTGTGTGCGTGTGTATGTGTTTGTGTATGTGTACGTGTGTGTGTACGTGTGTGTGTACGTGTGTGTGTGCGCGTGTGTGTACGTGTGTGTCTGTGTGTGTACGTATGTGTGTCTGTGTGTACGTATGTGTACGTGTGTGTCTGTGTGTGTGTGTACGTATGTGTGTGTGTGTCTGTGTGTGTGTGTACGTATGTGTATGCGTGTCTGTGTGTCTGTGTGTGTACGTATGTGTGTGTGTGTCTGTGTGTGTGTCTGTGTGTACGTATGTGTGTGTGTGTCTGTGTGTGTGTCTGTGTGTACGTATGTGTGTGTGTGTCTGTGTGTGTGTCTGTGTGTACGTATGTGTGCGCGCGCGCGCGCGCGTGTGCGTGTGTGCCTGGTTGTCTGACTGAAACAATGTAATCACGAGGAGCTAATTCTTCCTTTGGCTCCTTTTTTGTTGTTACAGTGAGAGAAGAAGTGAGATGATGTCATCGAATCAGCTGTAGAATGTAAAGGAGAACCAGCTGCCTGTGAGGACGTCTTCACTTCTTTAGATTAAATTTCTCTGCATGATATTAATGTTTCAATGCCGTCATTGTGAGGAGCAGAGCATCATTATAGAGATATAGATCCTGCTGCTGGACGCTTCAGCAGGTATTTATATGTTGGATTATAAAACTATAGAAAATAGTGACTTCCATTAAATACTTTTACAATAAACACTTGAAATAATGAAAGCACAACATGTAAACTATACTTTGGTGTTTGATTTTTATTTCTTTACTTAAGATTTCATTAAACTTATTCTCTTCTTCTTTTTACAAAATGTACCAAAAAAACTGGCACGAGGAGCGTCTTAGGTCGATAATAACGAGATTAAATATGATTAGACATGAAACATTGCGGCTTGTGTGTTGCTTTAACTCTTAAAGAATTCATTGTCCGGTAATTTACCGGACAATGAAACTGAGCATGCAGCTGTCAGTCCAATGAGACACAGCATGTAGCATGTAGCATGTAGCATGTAGCACAGCTTTAGCAAAGATAGCTGTTTCCATCTGCTTCCAGTCTGTGTGCTAAGCTAGGCTACAGACAACCTGACCGTGTCTTTAGAACTGTGTAGAATGATCTGCTGAAGCTAGCTAACGCTAACGCTAGCTCCCTGTTGTTGCTGATAGCATCTCTCTCTTGTGACTCCTCTTCTCTAACATGTGACTTTATTCTCCAGAAGCTCTGTGAGAGGAGAAGGTGTTGGGGTTAGATGTTTTCAGGGGAGACCCAGACCGCTGGACTTTCCAGTCGCACCAAAAATGAACTGGATCCGGTTAACAATCAAAAAGTATTTAATAAACAAGAGAAGCTAGAACAGTTGCAAACTGAATTACTCTATCGATATCAATATGTCCCGCGGGGCAGAGTTCTCACAAGGCCCACTAAATAGCCCAGCCCAGCTGGTAAACTACCCAGAGTGGTAACGGTGCGAACTCTGGCAAAAACCCTCTGGAACTAAGCCTATATTTACAAGTCTCTGTCCGAAAGTTTAAATGTCCAGTATCAGCCTCTGTGATTGGCCGAAATTCAATAGCCCCTCCTGGCTTCGGGCAGTTATCATCTCAGTGTTTGGTTGAAGTCGTCCGGACTCCTCCTCAGGTCCTGGTGGTCAGTTGTCCATCCCTCTGTTCTCTGCTGCACCTCTGTAAAGTCTCACTCAAAATGTTCCCTTTCTGACCCTCAAAACTATTCATACAGTGTTTTAATACCTTTAGTGACTATACTTCTATGGTTTAATACATTCAATGAGTAAAATACTGTAACATATAATATCCTCTACAAGTAAGAATATTGTAAACATAATACATTCCATAAGTAAATATTTTGTGACTTTTTAACCTATTTTGACATTATTATTATTGTTGTGACACTTCTACTCACCACTAGGGGTGTTATTTAATCCTACTTATAATATTTCTAATACTGAAATCCTTAACAAAGGTCTGTGTGTTGGTTGTGTGATGAAATGCCCCCCCCCCCCCCTTCCTAGTAGTCTCTGGTGTGTCCGGATCCTTCTGCTGGTATCTCAGTGGAGTCTACGTGAGCAGACAGGTGAGAGACACTTTGTCATCACTAAAAACACCTGCGAGCTCATTAGCACCTTTTGTAGCGTGTCTTCAGTTGGCGTGCCCCCTGCTGTGTCTCTGTCCCCCCCCCCCCACCAACACCAGGCTTTTGTTCTGAAATGTCAAATTGCCGTCCAACGCCGGTGCTGATTACAGAGCGGGGGGGACAAACAGTCCGCCTGTCACTCCTGAGACGTTATTATCCCTCCACAGGGTTGCCAGGTCTGAGCTGAAACCCCCACTTTTCACGTCTTAATCTGATCCAAGAGCCTCCATCTGACATGTTCGTCCTTGTGTTTCCATCCGGCAGTAACGGCTCACACACCGACAACCACCAGCTCTTATTGTGAAAAGCTGCAACACCTGTCAATCAACAGCAACCACTGACTGGCTCAGTTTCATTTAACTTGGTACTTTGAGGTATTGAGTATATATATATATATATATATATATAAATAGTATACTCATATCTGGGATTTGATTGGTGATGTATATTTAAGTGTTGATGATTGTAACTTCAGACTCTTTTGCTTTCATGAAATATTGTCATATATGTGAATAAGAGACGTACTGAAGCTTTATTATAAGATATTCATGTTCATTCTTTGGAGTAGAAGAAGAACACCGGCACATTCATGATCCCCAGATGCTGAACCTTGATGAAGCGTTATCTCTCTATTAGAACAATATTTCTGGTTTTTAGTTTCCTCTGGTTATATTTAATGAACACTGGTTCATTTAAAAGAGCCAATCGTCGTCCTCGGCTGCATTTGTTTTATCTGATTGTTGTTGAACCCGACAGAACGAGTGAACACCTGTAGATGATCCGTGTCGGCCGTGACCTGCTGCCTGTTTTAACTGTGTGAAGCTGCAGGAACACCAGGAACCTCAGGCTCACACAAACTAACCCGGGAAATAAAGCCGGTTGAGTTTTGAGTTTTTTGGCCCTTCAGCTTCTCTTTCATTTATTCTTGCAGGAAAATAATAGCGAAGCAGAAAGAAGAGGCGAAGCAGCAGCAGACGAGCGTCGTGTCTGCTCACAAAAAAAGAGCATTCTGCAGAGTTGCCTTCTATTATATTTCCTTAGATATGAGTCTGAATAAGGTCAGACAATAACCTTTTGAAGTAGTGCACCATAAACCACACAAGGGCTTTGACTGAGAGACAGAAGGTGTGTGTGTGTGTGTGTGTGTGTGTGTGTGTGTGTGTGTGTGTGTGTGTGTGTGTGTGTGTGTGTGTGTGTGTGTGTGTGTGTGGTGACATTTTCCTCCATCCTCTAATTTGAAGGCTTTAAAGACTTTGTGTGTTCCAGTGTTTTAGAAGAGTTTATCATCTGTTGACCTTCTCAGCTACAAAGTAAAGGAAGAAGAAGAAGAAGAAGGAGGTGGCTTCTGCTTCCTGTTGTGATCAAAGTCTCCTGTATCTTTGAATCTAATGAGCAGCTGCTTTAAAAACACTTAAAGGCAATGGTTAAACCGGCCGCCGTGCTTTTATTCTGAAGGATGAACTACAACTCTGATGAAACATTGAGCCGCTCACTTTTTATATTATTTGGTTTTGGACCAACAACCAGCCGCTAAGTCTCATGGGAAACACATCAGAGGAAGAAAAATACATAAAACTAATGCTCATAACATGAGGTATTATTTAATAATGCTTCTGTGTACATGAGGAAGTACAACACCCGTTATTATCAATTATGATTAAATTGATAGGAAAAGCTCTACAGCTGCTAACCAGCTATCTGAGCTAACGCTACACATCCGTCATGAGCTCGTTAGTCGTTTGTTTGTCTGTCTGTAAACTATGATCACGTACTTCATATGAACACAGTTTGTAAACTATGATCACGTACTTCATATGAACAGTTTGTAAACTATGATCACGTACTTCATATGAACAGTTTGTAAACTATGATCACGTACTTCATATGAACAGTTTGTAAACTATAATCACGTACTTCATATGAACACAGTTTGTAAACTATGATCACGTACTTCATATGAACAGTTTGTAAACTATGATCACGTACTTCATATGAACAGTTTGTAAACTATAATCACGTACTTCATATGAACAGTTTCTAACTATGATCACGTACTTCATATGAACAGTTTGTAAACTATAATCACGTACTTCATATGAACAGTTTGTAAACTATGATCACGTACTTCATATGAACACAGTTTCTAAACTATGATCACGTACTTCATATGAACAGTTTGTAAACTATAATCACGTACTTCATATGAACAGTTTGTAAACTATGATCACGTACTTCATATGAACAGTTTGTAAACTATGATCACGTACTTCATATGAACAGTTTGTAAACTATGATCACGTACTTCATATGAACAGTCTGTAAACTATGATCACGTACTTCATATGAACAGTTTGTAAACTATAATCACGTACTTCATATGAACAGTCTGTAAACTATGATCACGTACTTCATATGAACAGTTTGTAAACTATGATCACGTACTTCATATGAACAGTTTGTAAACTATGATCACGTACTTCATATGAACAGTCTGTAAACTATGATCACGTACTTCATATGAACAGTTTGTAAACTATGATCACGTACTTCATATGAACAGTTTGTAAACTATGATCACGTACTTCATATGAACAGTTTGTAAACTATGATCACGTACTTCATATGAACAGTTTGTAAACTATGATCACGTACTTCATATGAACAGTTTGTAAACTATGATCACGTACTTCATATGAACAGTTTGTAAACTATGATCACGTACTTCATATGAACAGTTTGTAAACTATGATCACGTACTTCATATGAACAGTTTGTAAACTATGATCACGTACTTCATATGAACAGTTTGTAAACTATGATCACGTACTTCATATGAACAGTTTGTAAACTATGATCACGTACTTCATATGAACAGTTTGTAAACTATGATCACGTACTTCATATGAACAGTTTGTAAACTATAATCACGTACTTCATATGAACAGTTTCTAACTATGATCACGTACTTCATATGAACAGTTTGTAAACTATAATCACTTACTTCATATGAACAGTTTGTAAACTATGATCACGTACTTCATATGAACACAGTTTGTAAACTATGATCACGTACTTCATATGAACAGTTTGTAAACTATAATCACGTACTTCATATGAACAGTTTGTAAACTATGATCACGTACTTCATATGAACAGTTTGTAAACTATGATCACGTACTTCATATGAACAGTTTGTAAACTATGATCACGTACTTCATATGAACAGTCTGTAAACTATGATCACGTACTTCATATGAACAGTTTGTAAACTATAATCACGTACTTCATATGAACAGTCTGTAAACTATGATCACGTACTTCATATGAACAGTTTGTAAACTATGATCACGTACTTCATATGAACAGTTTGTAAACTATAATCACGTACTTCATATGAACAGTTTGTAAACTATGATCACGTACTTCATATGAACAGTTTGTAAACTATAATCACGTACTTCATATGAACAG
Organism: Anarhichas minor; assembly: GCF_050575085.1. NCBI lineage: Eukaryota > Metazoa > Chordata > Actinopteri > Perciformes > Anarhichadidae > Anarhichas > Anarhichas minor. Next base: position 4,757,868 of record NW_027466477.1, read on the forward strand.
TCTGTAAACTATGATCACGTACTTCATATGAACAGTTTGTAAACTATGATCACGTACTTCATATGAACAGTTTGTAAACTATGATCACGTACTTCATATGAACAGTCTGTAAACTATGATCACGTACTTCATATGAACAGTTTGTAAACTATGATCACGTACTTCATATGAACAGTTTGTAAACTATAATCACGTACTTCATATGAACAGTTTGTAAACTATGATCACGTACTTCATATGAACAGTCTGTAAACTATGATCACGTACTTCATATGAACAGTTTGTAAACTATAATCACGTACTTCATATGAACAGTTTGTAAACTATAATCACGTACTTCATATGAACAGTTTGTAAACTATGATCACGTACTTCATATGAACACAGTTTGTAAACTATGATCACGTACTTCATATGAACAGTTTGTAAACTATGATCACGTACTTCATATGTACAGTTTGTAAACTATGATCACGTACTTCATATGAACAGTCTGTAAACTATGATCACGTACTTCATATGAACAGTTTGTAAACTATAATCACGTACTTCATATGAACAGTCTGTAAACTATGATCACGTACTTCATATGAACAGTTTGTAAACTATAATCACGTACTTCATATGAACAGTTTGTAAACTATAATCACGTACTTCATATGAACAGTTTGTAAACTATGATCACGTACTTCATATGAACACAGTTTGTAAACTATGATCACGTACTTCATATGAACAGTTTGTAAACTATGATCACATACTTCATATGAACAGTTTGTAAACTATGATCACGTACTTCATATGAACAGTTTGTAAATTATAATCACGTACTTCATATGAACAGTTTGTAAACTATGATCACGTACTTCATATGAACAGTTTGTAAACTATGATCACGTACTTCATATGAACAGTCTGTAAACTATGATCACGTACTTCATATGAACAGTTTGTAAACTATGATCACGTACTTCATATGAACAGTTTGTAAACTATAATCACGTACTTCATATGAACAGTTTGTAAACTATGATCACGTACTTCATATGAACAGTCTGTAAACTATGATCACGTACTTCATATGAACAGTTTGTAAACTATGATCACGTACTTCATATGAACAGTTTGTAAACTATAATCACGTACTTCATATGAACAGTTTGTAAACTATAATCACGTACTTCATATGAACAGTCTGTAAACTATGATCACGTACTTCATATGAACAGTTTGTAAACTATAATCACGTACTTCATATGAACAGTTTGTAAACTATGATCACGTACTTCATATGAACAGTTTGTAAACTATGATCACGTACTTCATATGAACAGTTTGTAAACTATGATCACGTACTTCATATGAACACAGTTTGTAAACTATGATCACGTACTTCATATGAACAGTCTGTAAACTATGATCACGTACTTCATATGAACAGTTTGTAAACTATGATCACGTACTTCATATGAACAGTTTGTAAACTATAATCACGTACTTCATGTGAACAGTCTGTAAACTATGATCACGTACTTCATATGAACAGTTTGTAAACTATAATCACGTACTTCATATGAACAGTTTGTAAACTATGATCACGTACTTCATATGAACAGTTTGTAAACTATGATCACGTACTTCATATGAACAGTTTGTAAACTATAATCACGTACTTCATATGAACATTTTGTAAACTGATCACGTACTTCATATGAACAGTTTGTAAACTATGATCACGTACTTCATATGAACAGTTTGTAAACTATAATCACGTACTTCATATGAACAGTTTGTAAACTATGATCACGTACTTCATATGAACACAGTTTGTAAACTATGATCACGTACTTCATATGAACAGTCTGTAAACTATGATCACGTACTTCATATGAACAGTTTGTAAACTATAATCACGTACTTCATATGAACAGTTTGTAAACTATAATCACGTACTTCATATGAACAGTTTGTACACTATGATCACGTACTTCATATGAACAGTCTGTAAACTATGATCACGTACTTCATATGAACACAGTTTGTAAACTATGATCACGTACTTCATATGAACAGTCTGTAAACTATGATCACGTACTTCATATGAACAGTTTGTAAACTATGATCACGTACTTCATATGAACAGTTTGTAAACTATGATCACGTACTTCATATGAACAGTTTGTAAACTATAATCACATACTTCATATGAACAGTTTGTAAACTATAATCACGTACTTCATATGAATAGTTTGTAAACTATGATCACGTACTTCATATGAACAGTTTGTAAACTATAATCACGTACTTCATATGAACAGTTTGTAAACTATGATCACGTACTTCATATGAACAGTTTGTAAACTATGATCACGTACTTCATATGAACAGTTTGTAAACTATAATCACGTACTTCATATGAACATTTTGTAAACTGATCACGTACTTCATATGAACAGTTTGTAAACTATGATCACGTACTTCATATGAACAGTTTGTAAACTATAATCACGTACTTCATATGAACAGTTTGTAAACTATGATCACGTACTTCATATGAACACAGTTTGTAAACTATGATCACGTACTTCATATGAACAGTCTGTAAACTATGATCACGTACTTCATATGAACAGTTTGTAAACTATAATCACGTACTTCATATGAACAGTTTGTAAACTATAATCACGTACTTCATATGAACAGTTTGTACACTATGATCACGTACTTCATATGAACAGTCTGTAAACTATGATCACGTACTTCATATGAACACAGTTTGTAAACTATGATCACGTACTTCATATGAACAGTCTGTAAACTATGATCACGTACTTCATATGAACAGTTTGTAAACTATAATCACGTACTTCATATGAACAGTTTGTAAACTATGATCACGTACTTCATATGAACAGTTTGTAAACTATGATCACGTACTTCATATGAACAGTTTGTAAACTATAATCACGTACTTCATATGAACATTTTGTAAACTGATCACGTACTTCATATGAACAGTTTGTAAACTATGATCACGTACTTCATATGAACAGTTTGTAAACTATGATCACGTACTTCATATGAACACAGTTTGTACACTATGATCACGTACTTCATATGAACAGTCTGTAAACTATGATCACGTACTTCATATGAACACAGTTTGTAAACTATGATCACGTACTTCATATGAACAGTCTGTAAACTATGATCACGTACTTCATATGAACAGTCTGTAAACTATGATCACGTACTTCATATGAACAGTTTGTAAACTATGATCACATACTTCATATGAATAGTTTGTAAACTATGATCACGTACTTCATATGAACAGTCTGTAAACTATGATCACGTACTTCATATGAACAGTCTGTAAACTATGATCACGTACTTCATATGAACAGTTTGTAAACTATGATCACGTACTTCATATGAACAGTTTGTAAACTATGATCACGTACTTCATATGAACAGTTTGTAAACTATGATCACGTACTTCATATGAACAGTCTGTAAACTATGATCACGTACTTCATATGAACAGTTTGTAAACTATAATCACGTACTTCATATGAACAGTTTGTAAACTATGATCACGTACTTCATATGAACAGTTTGTAAACTATAATCACGTACTTCATATGAACAGTTTGTAAACTATGATCACGTACTTCATATGAACAGTTTGTAAACTATGATCACGTACTTCATATGAACAGTTTGTAAACTATGATCACGTACTTCATATGAACAGTCTGTAAACTATGATCACGTACTTCATATGAACAGTTTGTAAACTATGATCACGTACTTCATATGAACAGTCTGTAAACTATGATCACGTACTTCATATGAACAGTTTGTAAACTATAATCACGTACTTCATATGAACAGTCTGTAAACTATGATCACGTACTTCATATGAACAGTTTGTAAACTATTGTGTTTCCTCTTCCTGTTGGCCACTCCTGTCATCACTGAGGTCAGATGAGATGAGGCTGTCGACGTCCGTTTGTGATTATTGTGACTCATTAACGTTTTTATTGTTTTTTTAATATTCAGAGTAAAAATACTTTTGTTTTGGCCGGAACAGATGTCGCCATGCTGGTAGTTTCTGATCAGCCACCGGCAACACACACACACACACACACAGAAAAAGCACAGAGTATGAATGTATACACCATGTGGTTATGAACAAAAACACACGTCATTTGAGTACACACAGACACACTTGTATGAGTACACACCCACACTCACTCACACCCACACACACACACACACTAACCATGGGGAGCAAATGGGCTGCAGTTGCCATAGAAACTGTTGAGTCCCACAACATCCATCCCAGAGAGCCTTCAGAGAAAAAATAAGTGTTTGTCTCATTTTTCAGATGTGTGTGTGTGTCTCAACATAAAGAGCTGCACACACACACACACACACACATACTGAGAGCCAACGTGTGTGTGTGTGTGTGTGTTCGTGCGTGCGTGCGTGTGCGTGCGTGCGTGTGTGTGTGTGCGTGTGTGTGTGGTAGATCCCCCTCTGTGATCACAAAGAGCAGCTCTCATCCCTGAGAATCCCATTTCACGGCCAGGCTTAGTGATGCTGTTGTGTTATTATGTGTGTGTGTGTGTTGATGTGTGTGTGTGGGGGGGGGGGTCTGGATTACTGGGCCGCTGCTCATACAGGTTGGGATTATTTCAAATAAGATGTGAAATTCCTTCAACACACCAGCTGTAACATTTCTCACTGAGACTCTTCTTCTTTAATAAAACATTTACAGGAAGCCTCTTGAACACTAGCCCCATTTTTAGGCCCCTGCTCGAAAATTGCATACCCATACTAAAGAGAGTGTATTTCTGCAACTACAAGGTCTATTTTAATAATTTTGATTGTATAATACAGGTAACACTTGTGAGATGTGCTGATATGTGTAAATATTGTGTATATGTTACTGGTTAATAACATATACACATATGGCACAGCTCAAATTGAAAAAGTTTCAGGTTCGCCTGAAAAAAAAGCACTTGTGTCTAAAATATTACTTGAAATAATGCCTAAAAATGTCAATGGCATAGCCACAGTCATAGCACAACAGGTTTTACAGTCTCTAAAACAGATTTGACTTTGATTGAGTGAAGCAGGCCAGCATAAACCAAGCAAAGGCATGCAAAATTCTCATTTTTGGAACCAGCAGTTGCGCTGCTGTATTCTAATTTTATATACTATATAACTAAATATTAACTATATATTCACTTGTCTTATCACTAAGTGTGTTCAATAATCCTAATGAAGCAGTTTGGCATCATTTGGATTCATTTTGAGCAGTTTTGAGCCGTCATATCTGTCATTCAAAATATAAATTCCTGATAATGTGTGTGTATTGGAAGCTTGGTAAGGCCTGTGATTGGCCAATTTAATCATGTGACACCTTGTTGGATCCGGAAAAGTCCAACTGAACCCATGCGGGGGTGTTTGAGCAGCTCTGGCTCTGTTTACGCAATGAAAATCTCGATATGCTGGCAAAACCCCCCTGTGTACATTCATTGGTCCAGCTGGCTGAATCCTTTGCCATTTTCTCCTTCATTCTCTCAGAGCCGCCATTTCACATCACCGACACGAAGGGGAGACAGGAAATACAGCTGCTGCAAATTTCAATGGAATAAATCCCTTTTTCGTCACGAAAATCAGTAAAAGGTACGTTTTTTTACCCAATTTTTTTTCTGCTGAGCTGTGGGATGATGGTTGGCTTAACTAAAATAACTTTTGAACGGTTTGAAAGAGTGATTTTGAGAACGCCAGTCGACGCGGGGTCGAATCACGCCCCTCCGGAATGTATTCATCCGCCATGATCACTGTGCGCTTTCTCATGAGAGACCCAAACAAAGAGCATAGTACGCAGTTTTTTGCCCAAAAAAACGTGGTATTGTGGTAAAACTTATAGATATCGTCTAGATATGGTCTTAGTTCATGCATAATTGTGTTTTGCAGTATGTAAAATGCCTCCCATGGTTGTTTCGCCCAGAATCTCTTTGTTACACAGGTATATGATATGTCATAAAATATCATTTCATTCATTTCGCAAAAGTGAATTGTACACGTGTGTACTCTGTCGCCCCCCCTCTAGCCCCCTTTAAAGGGGGATCTCATGTACAAGAGGTTTTTAAACAACAAACGAAGCTGGTTGTCATTTTAAAAGTGATTAATTATTAAGATGAGTTTAGTTTCACCTCTAAACAAAGCGTGTTGATGTATGATTTTAGCTTTAATCAGAAACATATGTCAGAGTATTCAATCATTTCACAGTAAAAAGACCTTTTCGTTCATTAATTTACTGTTAATAAGAATATTTATTCTCATGAAGCTCATAATGACAGGTGGGTGGGTCCAGGTTGGTGGGTCCAGGTTGGTGGGTCCAGGTTGGTGGGTTCAGGTTGGTGGGTCCAGGTTGGTGGGTCTAGGTTGGTGGGTCTAGGTTGGTGGGTCCAGGTTGGTGGGTCTAGGTAGGTGGGTCCACGTGGGTGGGTCTAGGTAGGTGGGTCCAGGTAGGTCCAAGCCCACCTAGAGACAGACCAGGAGAGGGTCTCTGGTTCATCATGATCTTATTGGAAGTCTTTTATAATTTCTATAATTTATTCGTGGTAGCTGGAATGCAAACTGCAGTTTTTAATGAGAAACATTCAGATGCTTTCGAGCCTTTTTTTCTGGGCGGGAGGTCGGAAAGATGTACGTTCACAAGCTCGTCTCTATAAAGTATGAAGCTCCTCTGTTTGATGAATACAGAGCAGCTCAAATAGATCAAACAAAGCAAATATGTTATTGACATAAAATCATAATTTCAATAAACAGACAAAGTGGGGAAAGTTGTATTAATTCTGAAGATATTTAAAGGGGAAGAACCGAGGATCAAAAGATTACGATGAGAAAACACCGCCAGAGATCTTTTATTATCACTGAAGATGATTCCTCTTTTTATCTCAGTTTTGGGAATTTGCAAGAATTAAATGTCAAAATATTAAACAATATAAATGAGATAATGAGATAATGACACGTTATCCTCTGAAATACTTGAAAAGAGTTGATTTGCAGACGACAGACGTGATCTCACATTTGCAGATCCGAGTCTCAGGTTTGGTGTGGAGACCGGATTTCGTTGAAAAGCTTTTTTCTCGAGCTGAAGTTTAAACGAATCTTCATCTCACTCCTCATCCTCACTTCTGTCTCTCTTGTGGAGACAAACAGGTTTTAAAGGACCTGATAGCTGCTGTGAGAGAGAAGTACTTCCTGGATACAATAACAGGGAGGTCAGAGGTCAGATCGTGCAGACAACAGAAGGAACGCAGAGTGATGATTATGATGAAGGAATAAAGAGGAAGAGGAGCAGAGAGGAAGGAAAGCTGTGAGCAGTTTGAGGCTTTAAGGAGACAAATGCTCCACATGGAGCAGAATCCACACAGAGACCAGAATACCAGTTTGAAACTCCTTCCGCTCAGACTCCAGCGGGGCCTCGAGCAGAGACCGGTCTACCGTGGACAGACCCAGATCCTCCAGCAGAGACCGGTCCACCGTGGACAGACCCAGATCCTCCAGCAGAGACCGGTCCACCGTGGACAGACCCAGATCCTAAAATGAGAGGTTTTCTAAAGGAACTCTGGTGCTCAGGAACACTACCACTTTAGTCCACAGGGACCGCCAGAATCAACAGGAAACTAAAGCTCAACGTAGTAACTTTAACAATAACATTCAGGAATTTAACTTCAGGTTGGAGATGTTTAGGTTGGCAGGAATGTGGAGCTCCACAATACACAGCAGGGATTATATTTCTCATGAGAACATGTTGGGATCTGTGGAGGAGGACCTGGACCCAGAGCAGAGGTCCAGAACGGAAGGAAGGAAGGATGGATGGATGAACCACTTAACTAGGTCACAATGAGCATCTTGTTTGAAGGTTTAGCTGTTAAAGAAGAAGTCATATGTAACGTTCTGCAGTCTTCATTAACTTGTAGATAGAAGATATTAAAATGTGACCTCTGACCTTCCTTCTAGAGCCACCATCACGATGAAATATCAGCTCTGCACACGATATCTCATAAAACATGAATCCACACACACATTTCTTCCTGCTGTGATGACCTGCTGTTAGCGGCTGTGTTAGTTATCGGGAATAACAACGTGTCAGGACTCACACAGCTGGACGCAGCTCTGAACGTGCTGACCAACAAACAGGATATTCAGATGAACTCCAGCAGTGATCACATGGAGCAGATGGATGCTGATGCAGATCTGTGATCCACAGCAGATTAAACAGAACCGTCACCTCGCTCATTTCATGCTTATTTGTTTCTGTTTTTAACTGCATGGGGCACAAATCCAACATTTGATACCAGAAGAAAACCTTCATATTCTGAACCACGTCTGGCCTTTGCTGTAGTTACTAAAGCTCAACCTCCTCTCAGTGCTTGTGACTACAGGAGGTTCATTTAGAAACTGTTTGGGAGAACCAACAAGCTTAAGAAGTCCAGAAAAAGAGGAACATCCACCATTTCATGACTATTTTGCAAACTCTGCTGAGGATTATGAAACTCTGATGAACTCTTCAGTGCCCTGGTTTCAGTCAGGTTAAGTCCAGGTGTCCCAGGCTCCAGATTTAGAAAACATTTGAATTATTATTTGAATGAAGAAAGTCAAGAGCATGATGGATCCAAGACCAGAGTGTATGGAGACCAAGTCAAGACCAAGACCAGAATGTATCGAGACCAAGTCAAGACCAAGACCTAAGTGAATCAAGACCAAGTCAAGACCAGAATGTATCGAGACCAAGTCAAGACCAAGACCAGAATGTATTGAGACCAAGTCAAGACCAAGACCTAAGTGAATCAAGACCAAGTCAAGACCAAGACCAGAGTGTATCGAGACCAAGTCAAGACCAAGACCAGAGTGTATCAAGACCAAGACCAGAGTGTATCAGAACCAAGTCAAGACCAAGATCAGAGTGTATCAGAACCAAGTCAAGACCAAGACCTAAGTGTATCAAGACCGAGTCAAGACCAAGACCAGAGTGTATCGAGACCAAGTCAAGACCAAGACCAGAGTGAATCGAGACCAAGACCAGAGTGTATCGAGATCGAGTCAAGACCAAGACTAGAGTGTATTCGGACCAAGTCAAGACCAAGACCAGAGTGTATCAAGACCAAGACAAGACCAACCCCAAAGTGTATCGAGACAGAGTCAAGATCAGTTATAGTTTTGAGATTAGATTTCTCTGAGACCGAGACAAGACCGAGTGAAAATGTGGACGAGACAGTCACCTTCAAAACCTGGTCTCGGTTCTTGAATACTACGACACTGAGCTTTGGGAACATGAACATCCACAGAAACCTGTTTGTTGAGGTTGTGTTGTAATAAAAGTGTATTTTCATCAGCTCTTATAATGTCTTTTCTTTGGACTTTTCCATCTCAGCCAGGTGTAAAATCTAGATTTTGTCTTTCTTGTTTTCTTGCATTTCCACTCAGGTGTTTCATGCAAAGGTCCAGAATGCACTTAAAAACCAGGACCTACTGTCATCTTCATCATCATCTTTAGGTTCCACTGCTAACATTGAATGCATCAGCTGCTCATCTGATCTCAGATCAGAGAGTTAAGTATAGCAGAGCAGCTTCTCAAACCTCCACCGGCTGACAGCGAGGTAGAGGAGAGAGTGTGTGTGTGTGTGTGTGTCTGAGGCTCCGCTGCAAGGGGTCCTGACCGGGGACTGAAGGGGAACCTTGATCCAGTGGCAATCAGTCCATTAGGGCGAGTGTCCTCCCATCAGTTCTGAGTCATTTATCAAATCGACCAACCGGAGCCGAGCGGAGCGCCTGCTGGACGCCGTTTTCTTTCATTCATTCGGAGGTTGTGTTTTCAGGCCTGTGATTGGCTGCTGCTGTGGTCCAAGTCTCTCAGGCGGTCACCACCTCCAGGTTCTGGATCGATCGTTGCCCGCGGCCCCGTGGTGGTGTTTGTTTTAAATGACTTGCGGTGCCACGTGGGTGGAGTTTAGTTCAGGAGGTAAAATGCCACAGAGACATTCGCATATTTAATATCTGCTTCAAACGATCTGATTTGTATCTAATCTGATCAGTTTGATTGATCACATTTTAGCTGATCAGTACATTCACTCCTGGTTTTGGAAGAGAATATTAGTTCAGCAGATGGTCTAAATACTTTTCTTCCCAGAGGGATTCTGGGAGAAACATTTAATATTTTCAATTTATTTTATCTCTCAGACATGAAAATGGTTCAATTTAAGCATGCAGATTTTTTTTGGGCTCAACACATTATGTATCTGCAGTTTTATTGCCAATTCCTGGTATTGGTACAAAGACGAGGAGGGAACTTATCAGCATCACACAAACACAGCGGTTCACCATAATAGCTCTGCAAGCAGAGATTGACTTTATAATTTAATATTCTCATCAAAAGTGTAAACTATGTGGAGCTAAAGACGTTATGCAGTCGTTGATATTTTAACAAGACACTGAAGCCTCCAAGGGCTTTAATGTTACGCTTTAATGTTTAACAAACACGATATAAATCTGCTGCACAGAGAAAACAAACCAATGATGAGTTTGTGAAGCTGGAAATGTGGATTCTGTCCTGATGATGGTGCTACAGGAGAAGAGAACCATGAGGACTCATCCTCTGGGGAGCAGCAATATCTTTGAGAGCTAATAATTATGGAAATATCCTGAAATCAGTATTTATCAAAATCACCTTGTGGTAAAAGGTCATGGGAACATTATTTTGTAAATGGTTCATCCTCAGTGGACCATGAATGCGGTCAGTAAATTTGATTTATAATATTTTGCATAAAAAAAATGTATTCAGACTCATCCTCCTTCCAGATTTAATGAAAATCATTCTGTAAAGATTCACTGACAGAAATCTTTTTGAAGACTTCTGTCATTAAATTTGTAGATATCCTACAAAAACATATTGTATGTTATCCATGTAATCATGAACGAGGAAGTATAAAGACCACTAAAGCTAACAAGAACAGTTTCTCCAGGATGTGAAACAAGATGAAAATGTTGATTCATTTGTCAGTAACTTGTGTTAAACGCAAAACACCACATTTTCCTAAACTAACTAGTGTTGTTGTCTCAACCTAACTAAGTAGTTTAGTGTGAAGATGGAAGTCTTAACGTAACGTAGTTTAAGTTAAGACCCAGCGTGGATCAGTCAGAGAACTAGAACTCTGTGGTCTTTAATGCTTAAAGTCTGATCCGTCTCATTATCGGAGTAACAGACGTAAAACCAGCGGCTCTGCTGAAGCTCCAGAGGAAGGTTTTGTCTGAACGTTGTGTGTCAACAGCTATTCTCCTCCTCCTCCTCCTCCTCCTCCTCCTCCTCCTTTAGTCCTCTGGGCCAATTTCTGCAGGCAGCAGGGGACGAGAGGAATGAGTCTCCTCACAGCGAGGTGTGGCGCTGAATGAGGAGAGGATGATGAAGGCTGGAGAGAGAAAAGAGGCAAACTGAGTGCAGAGGAGCTTCAGAAACCTTCTGCCTTTCTTCGTCAGACTGGAGAGCACAAACTTCACGTTTGTTAACCGACAGATTTACTTCTTCCTCTGCTTCCTGTGGACTCTGAGGTCATTTTGGCACTTTTACTTTTTCATTCATTTTTAGCATATACCCTTAATTTCATACCTTTAAACGTATAATATTCACAATATTGTAGGACGTCCAATAGACTTAAACACGTTTCAGATTTAATCAGTAAATGAAATCAGTAACTGCTGCTGATATTAATGATTGGCCTTTAAGTGGCCTTTCGCTTAATCTTACATATTAAGGTAAATGTAGAAGTATATTCACAAAGTGTAATAACACATGTTAATGCACGCAGAGCTCACTGCAATCACAGTGTAATTGGCTCCACTTAGACCACATCTGGAGGTTGTAATCAGATTTCAGCCAGTTTTACAAGTGTTATGTACAGTTTGCTTTAAAAAAAAAAAAAAAGATTAGTGCCAATTTACTTCTGTGACTAATCGATCAAACAGCTACGTGTAACAGGAGACATTTTTCAGCTGCTTTTTTTTTGTTTTCCTTCAGTGGCAGCGTTCCTGTCTGGTTTACCTCCAGTGTTCCCAGCACGCTCTCACCAAACCATGTCATCACACCACAATGTGTCAGCTATCTAGCGTGCCATCACTTTACGCTCTGTAGTCTGTACAGACAGCAGAAGACGCTCAGAACTGGTGACGTAATACAAACTGAGGAAGACTATGGAGGGAGGAGGAGGAAGGTGGACGGGTCAAACAAACAGAACTTTAAACCAGGAAACCCCAAAGTGTTGTTGAGTTTTTGTGAAGTACTAATGTTACGTACAAATGTTTTACTTCGTTTCACTTTTCACTTTTACTTCGATCATTTATAACTCGGAGCACTTAGAAGAAAGACGCTGGCTGCAGAGGCGGTCGCCATGGCTCGTGTTTTATGAGCTGGAAATTAGATGTATTGTATTCATAAAAATCAGCATTTAAATGAAAGTACTGCAATATTTATATACAAGCAGAATTATAAACTGGGTGTCTGTGGCAACATTTCCAAAGAAAATGAGGTTTTTCAGTTTTTCTTCGTTGCATACAGACAAAAAATAAAGTACAACACTGAACTGCTGAACGCAATTCTATTGATTTTAGTCAAATGAAAAAAGACGTGTAAAGCCTAACATGTGACATCATGACAGGCTGAATGTCCTTAAAATGAACCGGTTGTAATATCTCATAATGTGTAAAGAGGTTCAACTTGTTTATAGTCGGCATCTTTAAGGTTGAGTTGGTTATTGTCTGTTTGAAACAATCATGTGAGGAGAGAAAGCTTTTCTATTTTGTGATTTTCACCAAAAATGAAACATAAACTGTATTTTATGAAACAGTTTCCAGAGACGAACGTCGCTTTGTGTCCGAAGTTTGGTTTGTTTAGTGTTCAGACAAAACGAAGCAAACTACCTATTCAGAAAACAGGTACACACCCACAAACAAACACACTCACACACACACAACACTCACACACATACACACACCACACAAACACACACACACGCCCACAAACACACACACGCACACACACACACCAAACACACACACACAGACTCACAGCAGGTTGCGTCTCTGCTTGTTTTTCAGCATCGATCTCAGACATCGACCTGCTGAGCTTCACAACATCCAGCTAGTAACCAGTCAGTCACTGACCGACTGCTCCATCGATCCTCTGCTTCACCGACTGACACGACTGCTTCCTGTTTATGAACCGACTGACTGGTTCAAACACGACAGTTTCCTGTCCGACTGCTTCCTGTCCGACTGTATCCTGTCCGCCTGCTTCCTGTCCGCCTGCTTCCTGTCCGACTGTTTCCTGTCCGACTGTTTCCTGTCCGCCTGCTTCCTGTCCGACTGTTTCCTGTCCGACTGTTTCCTGTCCGCCTGCTTCCTGCCCGTCTGTTTCCTGTCCAACTGCTTCCTGTCCGACTGCTTCCTGTCTGTCTGTTTCCCGTCTGTCATTCAGTCTTTCCAGTTTGTTTCTCTCCTCAGGATCAATAAAGTTTCCTCTAATGTTCATTAATGTTGAAGTCCAGACGAGGACGGCGTCGTGTACGCAGCGGGCCGCGTGTTTGATCCCCGCCGCCGGTCGTCTTTCAGCGAGGCCGTTAAGAGGGATGAAGGGTTGATAAGCTGGCCCTGTGATGGAAGCTCCTGATTGGCTGAGAGACGTCTCCATGCCTTTCACAGGGAAGCTAATGTGAAAGCTGAACGGTTGATTGGAGGTTTCCTATTGGTTCCAGTAACGTAACGTTTCTTCTCCTGCAGCATGTTTATTTACACCGAACTCAACATTCATAACGTTCTTCGACCTTTTATTTTGGCAGAAAACTCTCTTCAATTTTCTCATCAAGCGTTTGGCTTGAAAGCAGCCTCGGGCTACAAAAACACATCAGATGGAGAAATTCACACATTTTGTTTTTTGTTTTTTTAAACAGGGAACTTCAGCTTCTGCCATAATGGTGAAATAGCAGCACGCTCTAACGTGACTGATGTTTCCGTGGACCGCTAATGATAAAATCTCCGCCTGGTGAGAGTAAACGAACAGGAGGGAGGCGGCGGAGTGCTGCTTCTTATTTATTTTTTCTGGGGTTTTTATCGGCGCGGGGCTTCAGAGCCGCATGGTTTCACGCTGAAGTGGTAATTCTCTTCAGGCGGAGCAGATTGTTTCCCACCTTTGACTCGCTCGTCCTCCCACTCGGATCTCAGCGCCGGCGTTTTTTTAAAAGCTGTTTTCTTGTGGCTTTATTTTGGCGAGGACGAACGCACATAAAAACCTGTAATATTATATAACCCCCCCCATCTTGAAATCCTTCTACCAGTGCATGCTCTTTAACGCCTTTCTGTAAAGCAGGAAGTCATCACACTGAAGAGCGATCAGCGGATCATGTGATCCACCTCTGGGTCTCCACTTTACTGGATTCTGTCGGATTGAAAAGGTTCCTGTGAGAGCTTTGGGTTTATTGAATATTGAACTCTTCATCATGTGAATATATGAGACTTGTGTTTTATTACCTTCACATGGAATCACTATGCTTCTATGTTCCAGCATCATGGTTCTGTAGAAGGAGATCGTCCAGATTTAAACACATTTAAAGCCCAGATGTTCAGCTATTTAACAATATATTTAAAAAACATGAAGGAAATCCAAACATCTAATCTTGTAAAACATGTGTTCATAAAGGGAAGTTGATTCACCTTAAAATAAATGAGACGTCTCTTTCTCAATGTAAGTATCTTGGGCCCCATGGCGTCACATTACAGACCAGGAAGTTGTAATCTCACCGTTTGACCTCTTGTAACTGTCCACTGCTCAAATATTCCGTTATTCTGGGACTTTAACAACTATTGAATGTATTCATATGAATATTCATGCTCCCCAGATGATGAATCCTGCTGCCGTTGGTGGTCCTCTGAGGTTTTACTCTAGCGCCACCATGAGGTCAACAGTTTTTGTTTACAGCTGAATTTATCGATGACTCCTGGATGTATATAAATGATTTTCGTGCTAATATTCATGCTCCCCGGAGCATGAACCCTCCTGAATTTTACCAGCAGAACTAAATTCTGTAATGTTTTGATGGGAAAAGAAAACATCACTTGTACTCAGTATTCCTCCAGAAATACATTCTTAGATTCATAAGCTCTTCTGTGAGGGAGAGGCTACTAGAGATCTGGGCTAGAGATGTGCTGAGCAGATTCATGCTCCCCAGAGGAGAAGAACGTTACTTTGGTCTGAAACAGGCTCATTGCATCTACACAACTGCGTTTAAACCGGTGACCCTCAGGGTCATGTGGTACTGCCAGCGATCAGAGAACAGACTGTCCTCCCTGATCTTTAATTAGTGTGAACATGTGATCAGGGACTCAAACAGCCGGCTCGACCTCTCCTGAGGACGCTCCACCGCCACCTGCACATTCCTTACCCACAATGCTCTTCTAAACCCAGGTGGGAGAGTATGAAGGTTCAAGGATACAAAGCGTGCTACTCTTTTCCTTTCTCAATGTGTCACCGTGAGTTCCTCCTAAACATGAAGTTTTTTCATTTAAATTTAGATTTAAGCTACATTCATATCATTATATAGAAATATGAATGCATCATTAACATTGTTTAGCCTTGTGGTTTTTGTAGTTTTTCCTGTAGTTCTACTTGCAGTTCTTCTTATAGTTAATAAAAAACAGTAAAATATCTGAAAAAATATTAATGTATGTGAAAGGTTACCAGTCAAATATGTGATGAAAATATCTGAAAACAAGTAAAATCACTCGAAATATTACTAAAATATACAAAAAGATTCTATAAAATATCCAGAAATTATTTGTAAACCCCCTAAAAATATGTAAATATACAGTCAAATATTTGTTTCAACCACGATCTTTACCAAAGATAACCAAAGTGTCACCACAGCTATGGAGGATGGAAACACAGAGACCTGAATGGACTCCATGAGGAGCTTTGGTCCTCTTAGAGAAACTGATCCACAGACGTCCTCCACGTGTTCTCTACATGCTGCACAACCGGGAGCAGAACGGCTGCACAGCCAAGAAGGTACGCTTCACTGAGCGAGTACAGGCGAGGTCTGATACATACGGATATACGTATAAATGTATAAATGACGCATTACAGGAACTCATTCACAATAAAACGCCTGCAGAGAGAAGATTGACCTCAACACGCTGGAAACACGTAACATAAATAATCACTGTCTGCAGTTAGTCTGATCTCAACACGGTCTCATTAATGTTTGACTACTGACACACACACACACACACACACACAGAGAATATATTACAGTGAGTCAGATGCTGCTGTGCAACTTCTCTCTTTTGAAGAATATAGCAATACTCAGCCTGTAACCGAAGAAGTGTGCGTGTGTTTGCTTCATCAGACAAAAGACGTGTGAATCCATAAATATCTCCCATTTTGTGTTTTCCTGCTGCTCTCCCTTTCATCCAGAAGACGCTGACACGGTGTTTTAACGAGCGCTCTGTTGTTCTCATCATTAGCACTAATGCTTATTTGTTGTTGTTGTGCATTAAGACTCTGCGTTCGGCATTAAACCGGAGACGTGAGTGGTCATTCTGAACAGGTAGGAGGATCTGAGCTGCATGATAATATGTGAGAAGAGTCTGTCTATATATATGTGTGTATGTGTGTGTGTGTGTGTGTGTGTGTGTGTGTGTATATGAAGTAGCTGTTGTTTAACAGGGAAACAAATGTTTTTGTTTTGTATCTCTGGGTTTACTTTCTGTTCTTGTGTTTGCAGCTTTAGAGCAGCGATGTGAGAGAATCTCTTCCAGACTTTCAGAAGATTCTCTCGTCGTTTTTTTCTGAAGGAGAGGAAACTTCAACATGAGGTGAGCAGCGATCTCTGCTCTCTGATTGGCTCCTGATGTGGCCAGAAGAGGTGTGTCCTGGTCTGCGATCTGTGTTTACAGCATTCGTTAGCTTCAGCAGCATCTCAGTTAAGCTTCATACTGCAGGTTTCATCTTGCATCGGCTCTGTGTGTTGAACACAAACCAACTAGCCAACAGTTTGTAAAGAATTACTTTTAACTTTCAAACATTATGGATATAAACAGGTTTCTGGATTTACATAAATATCCCCATGAAGACGTTTGACGTTAATCAGAAGTGAAATATTCATTATCTTCAGATGGGTAAACAGCTTTGTGGGAATATTGTCTTTTTAAGAATTTGGACAGAAAACAAAATGCGTGTCAGCATATTCAACGTCTCGCTCTTCATAGTATTTAATGTCTGAACCATTTTCTTTTGGCTCGTCTGCCTTCTGGACTCAAAAACTGGACGAACACCTCAAAATGAGATGAGACTCCGTCCGGGTTCAAGCCAACAGTGTTCACTTCAAATGTATTTGTTTCGCCCCAAGAGGGCTCAGCAGAGGATGTACTTCCTGAGGCAGCTGAAGAAATTCAACCTCCCGGTCACTCCCCTGGACATCCTTTTATGTTTCTTTATTTTGTTTCTATATTTAAATACACTTGACACTTTTACATTACACTTACATTATACTTGTTTATAGTACTGTTATCTGTTTGTCTGTGCACTATATTTCATATTTTATTGTAAATTCTGATATGTTTCTATTTTTGCACTGTGTTGATTGTTTGTTATGCACTTTCCACCATGTCAAATTCCTTGTATATGCAACATACTCTGGCAAATAAACGGTTCTGATTCTGAAAAAATTTGCCTCAGAGGGCTTTACAATCTGTAGAACATGCGACATCAGATAAGAAGCCTCTGAATGGTAGATACGTCTCATTAGCATGAATTAAACATTTAAAGTTCTATTAAATATACTCAGGGAGCTCCTTTATAGATTATTTAGTAAACATGGTAACATCAGCTCAAAGGGGCGGAGACATTCAGACAGTAAAAAGCAGATAAATTAGAGTATTTGTATTTGTGTCCTACTTTCTAACTGTCCATCCCATAATATACAAGCTGCTGTTTCCAGCTGTCCACTATCATGTATGACAGCGTAGGTCCAGTTACAGTGTCAAGTAATCAATCAATAAATGATGTCTTCATGAGCTCTTTGTGAAACCAGAGGATAAATAAAAACAGTCAAAAAGTAAACGTGGACTTCAGTAACAAATGTGTTCCTGTCGCTTCGTTACGTTGTAGCGTTACGTTGTAGCGTTACGTTGTAGCGTTACGTTGTAGCGTTACGTTGTAGCTTTACGTTGTTAAGTTACGTTGTTAAGTTACGTTGTTAAGTTACGTTGTTAAGTTGTTGCGTTACGTTGTTACACTGTTACGTTGTTATGTTATTACACTGTTACGTTGTTACACTGTTACATTATGTTAAGTTGTTACGTTACGTTGTTACGTTACATTGTTACAGTTACATTACACTGTTACGTTACGCTGTTACACTGTTACATTGTTACACTGTTACGTTGTTACACTGTTACGTTGTTACGTTGTTACGCTGTTACACTGTTACGTCGTTACACTATGTCGTTACGCTACGTTATAGCATTTTTTCTGGCAAATCCTGGTTGAAATAACCAGCTGTCAGAGTGTGGGTCACATGATGCACTGATGGCATCATCAAATCTGTCCAAAGAACGAGCTACACGTCGGTCTGTATGATGTCATGGTTACTCCTTTAGAAGAAGTCAGGGTCAACAAAAAATGACCAGAATAGTTAATTATTTTCAGTGGACCAACCTTAATATGAAAGTGCTGATTTTAAATTGATGAACAGTTTCTAGCAGCTTAGATTACAGGAAGTGAGGTCATTTAATGCCTTTTGAATTTTGACGCGGGACATTTCAACTCACAGGTGACAATCTCCTGCACAGATACTTCAGGATTTAAAGACTTCTATACCTATATTTCTCAGATGTGGTGATGGTAAATGATTATGCTGGCTGGTTAAAGCAAAATTCACAACCTAGACCTCCATCCACCGTCAGGAAAAGAGCCGTTTACAGATAATGTCTCACTGAATGTGGTGCTATATCTATCTATGGTACATCTGCTTCCAAAGGTAGAACACACCGGTCCAGCAGAGCTCCATATTATCCTCACATGGTCTGATGCTGGCTCAGTGTTGTGAAGGTGGTTTAGGTGGACTGTCCCTTTAACCCCTGTACATATGGAGCTGTATGTTGAACACGTTGAGGGAAGAGAAGCTGCCATGTAGCCGCTCTGATCCCCATCTCACCCGTCTCTCCCGTCCTCCCTCCGTGAGCGGTGAAGAGCTCTTTTTGTTTAGCACCAAGTCGCCCTAATAAACTACAATACCAGGAGACACGTTTAATATTCCTTTCTGTACATCAGATATTTTCTTTTGCATGAAATCAGATATTTGCCCCGTTAATATTCTCCAGCTTCCATTATGCACAAAAAAAACATTTTATACTTTGACCAAGAAAATGATGCCTGGGAGGCGTTTCACTACGGGGGCTGGGGGGGGGGGCTGAGGCTGACGAAGAGCCACAGTGACCCCTACAGGCCGGAGGAGGAAGAGCCGAGGAGAGGAAAGAAGAAAAGGAAAGAGACCGATAGAGGTGGAATGATGATATTTTCTCCACAAAACTGAATTAGGATTCGTTTTTACTTTTGTTCCTCAAACAATTATTAACATATTCTCAAACTTTTCTCCACTCACCTGGAAAGCTTTTTAAAACATTTGATAGTATTTTATTACTGTATTACTGTCATTACTGTAGTAAGAATGAAAAAGGAAAGTTAAACCTGATAAAAGCATGGAGGTAAAGTAACAGTAATGCTGTCTTCATCTTTAATCTATGTATTTGAAGCTAAATGTTTTTGTTCCTTGTTTGTTTGTTTGTTTCCTTTAATCATCGGATTGTGTTAAAGTATTTATGATTGTCTTCAGTAAATCCTCGAGCTGCCAATAAAAAATCTAATTAAATCAAAAAGGAAACAATAAAACACAACTGAGATCAACTTTCATCACAAATATAAAAGACTTTTGAATAATCCAAAATGGGATTATGGTTTTAACGTTTCACGGTAAATTATTCCAATCAAAGAAATCAGATATCGAGGCGAAATTGATAATTACACTGAATATATATATATATATATATATATATATATATATATATATATATTCCTCTCTCATAAAGAACATCAGAAAATATGAATAAATCAAATTCAAACAAGGAAAAGTGCAGATCAATAACGTCCGTAGAGGAGCAGAGGAGTTTGAAGTGAACTCATGGATCATCTCCACATCCTCTCGTCTCTTCTCTAAGTGACTCAGCTTCATGTTTCAGTCTTCAAACATAAACCCATCAACTCAAACCTCGTCTCTGCACCATCACGTTACGTTATTCCTGTAAATAATAAAAGTCTAATCACCATAAACTCCAGTGACCCGTAGCAGTCAGCAACACTTACATAACGTTTCTTTAGCTGCGTCTAAGGTGGCCTCATTATGCGGGTCACATTTATAAAAAGGCCGTTATACAATAGCAATTATGTAATCAGCAGATCAAAAACGCAGAGCAAAAGCTCGTAGGCAGCGAGGAACAACTCGCCGTCTGCAGCTGTGTGTTTGTGTGAGGTTTAGTACGATCTCCCAGAATGCTCCCCTTCACCTCCTAAACAATTATGAAAAGTCTAAAACATCCCAAAACTTTGCGAGGGATTTAAAGATGAAATTGTCTGACTTGTTTCCATCGTCGTCCGTCACAAAAACGAGAATTATTAAAAACAGAAAACTCTTTTATTTGAAGTGAAGTGACCCAACACAGATCCCCGAAAGTCAAGGCTCTTCAGAATAAGAGCGAGGCAGCTGATGGCAGAGCTTTCACAGATTCTTCCACAAAAATGAGAGAAATTGATTAGAAAAGAACAGAGGAAGGAAATAAATTGCTGAAGTTGGACACAAAAGGGAAAAATGTGTTTATAAGAAATCCTCTGGAGAAACATTCAACAACAACATCGAGGAAGAATGTCGGAAAAACTTCAAAGTTACAGAAACAAAGTACTCCGATTAATGGAGTCATCGATTACTGCTGTGACCAATCGCAGCTCGACACCTTTCAACGTTTGTCGTCCAAGTTCATTAATATAAATACGTAAAATAACTTCAAATGATCAAATTAAATAAAGTCTGACAACACTGTATTTAACTATTTTGATATGAACATGTATGATGTCAACGTGCAGTTTGGTCCGATAGACTTCATGGTTACCATGGTGAAGTCATTAACGCCACGAGAGGCAGCAGGTTCAGCACCACATCGATAAAACGACCCAGCGATATGGTGACACGTGGCAGCAATGCAAAGACTTTTCTTGGTGTTTAATTGTGGAAATGATGGAAGCTTCCAGTTGACTGAGATGAATCGTTTCCTGTTTAGACGTGACAGCGGATCCGAGATGGCTTCCTTCTCAGTGCAATGACGATGGTTCGCCTGGTGCCTTCAGCCAAAACGGGTTCTATCTTCCACATTTGTTTGTTTTCTCTGCACAAAGAAAGTTTTACAAAATGGGAAAATGTTTTTTTATTCGCTGAAATAACGCGAGAGGCTGAGCGTCAGCGACGTGTTCAGGTCTTATTGTCTTATTGTTTCTTATTGTCTTATGATTGTTTATTGTTATGCACCATTCACCAAGTCAAATTCCTTGTGTGTGTAACGTACGTAAACTGTTCTGATTCTGATTATTATCTTTTTTTTCTGCACAAGGAACGTTTTAAAATGGTGGTTTATGGGTGAAATGTTTTCTTATTGGCTGAGATAACACGAGAGGCCGCGTGTCCGCGTCTCATTACCCAGCATCCATTGGTTCCTGTGCATACAGCCAGCTCCGTAAACACACGGTGATCTCATCCCCCATCATCAGCGCTGCTCTTGTGGCTGGAAGTAAAGCATGGAGGCGGCTGTAGCAGCAGATTAAAGAGCCACATCGGTGTTCTACTTTAGGTGGTGTAGTGTCTGGTTGAGGACACTTCCTCCGAGCTCCCGTATCTTCCTCTGCAGAGTCCACCGCTCTGTTGATGCTCCACCTGCTCTACAGTTCACACACTTTAACCACTTTCCCCCCCGACCCTGACCGGCGGCGCCCGGCAGAGCAGGTGTTCGGCCGTGTTGGTGCGGCCCGTTAAATACCCACGACAACACGGGCACCGGGGCAGCCGCCATGTCGTCATGACAACACATCATGCAGCAGACGCGGTGGGGGACCAGGAGCCGGTGGGGGGGGGGGTTATGATGATGAATAGAGGGGGGGGGGGGTAATTACAGAGCTGCACTCGCCAAAACGTACTCCATCTGTGTATGTGTGTACGTGTAGGTGTGTAGGTGTGTGTGTGTAGGTGTGTGTGCGTGTAGGTGTGTGTGTAGGTGTGTCTGTGTGTAGGTGTGTGTGTAGGTGTGTCTGTGTGTACGTGTGTGTGTAAGTGTGTGTGTGTGTAGGTGTATGTGTAGGTGTGTGTTCATGTAGGTGTGTGTTCATGTAGGTGTGTGTGTGTGTGTGTGTGTGTGTGTGTTTTTGTGTGTGTAGAGGAGGGGTACCCGGAGCTTTGTTGGAGAGAACCCATTCCAGATGAAATGGGATCGCAACACAATTATCTCAGGTCCAATTCTTTGAGGTCTATTGTGTCTGTAAACTGAGCTCAGGATTAATGTGTGTGTGGGGGGTTTAGAAGGGGGGGCAGTGAAAAGATGTTGCTTCATCTCTCTGGACTTTAACCATCAGTGAGGTGGAGAGAAACATGTGATCTGGGAGGAGGAGAGGAAGAAGAA
This sequence comes from Anarhichas minor, assembly GCF_050575085.1. Taxonomy (NCBI): domain Eukaryota; kingdom Metazoa; phylum Chordata; class Actinopteri; order Perciformes; family Anarhichadidae; genus Anarhichas; species Anarhichas minor. The sequence goes on from NW_027466477.1 coordinate 4,780,716, forward strand.
GTAGCAGTAGAGGAGCATGGTGACTGTCTGGCCGTACAGCAGCAGTAGTAGTAGTGGTAGTAGTAGTGGTGGTAGTAGTAGTGGTAGTGGTGGTAGTAGTAGTAGTGGTAGTAGTAGTGGTGGTAGTAGTAGTAGTGGTAGTAGTGGTAGTAGTAGTAGTGGTAGTAGTAGTGGTGGTAGTAGTAGTAGTAGTGGTGGTAGTAGTAGTAGTGGTAGTAGTAGTAGTGGTAGTAGTGGTAGTAGTAGTGGTAGTAGTAGTGGTGGTAGTAGTAGTAGTGGTAGTAGTAGTAGTAGTGGTAGTAGTAGTAGTGGTAGTAGTAGTAGTGGTAGTAGTGGTAGTAGTAGTGGTGGTAGTGGTAGTAGTAGTGGTAGTAGTGGTGGTAGTAGTAGTAGTGGTAGTAGTGGTAGTAGTGGTAGTAGTGGTAGTAGTAGTGGTGGTAGTGGTAGTAGTGGTAGTGGTAGTAGTAGTAGTGGTAGTAGTAGTGGTAGTAGTAGTGGTAGTAGTAGTAGTAGTGGTGGTAGTAGTAGTAGTAGTGGTGGTAGTAGTAGAAGTGGTAGTGGTGGTAGTAGTAGTAGTGGTAGTAGTGGTAGTAGTAGTAGTAGTGGTAGTAGTGGTAGTAGTAGTGGTAGTAGTAGTGGTGGTAGTGGTAGTAGTAGTGGTGGTAGTAGTGGTAGTAGTAGTGGTAGTAGTGGTAGTGGTAGTAGTAGTGGTAGTAGTGGTGGTAGTGGTAGTAGTGGTAGTGGTAGTAGTAGTAGTAGTAGTGGTAGCAGTGGTAGTGGTAGTAGTAGTGGTAGTAGTAGTGGTAGTGGTAGTAGTAGTAGTAGTGGTGGTAGTAGTAGTAGTGGTAGTAGTAGTGGTGGTAGTGGTGGTAGTGGTAGTAGTGGTGGTAGTAGTAGTGGTGGTAGTAGTAGTGGTGGTAGTAGTAGTAGTGGTAGTAGTAGTGGTGGTAGTAGTAGTAGTGGTAGTAGTAGTAGTGGTAGAAGTAGTAGTAGTGGTAGTAGTGGTAGTAGTAGTAGTGGTAGTAGTAGTGGTAGTAGTGGTAGTAGTAGTGGTGGTAGTAGTAGTGGTAGTAGTGGTAGTAGTAGTGGTGGTAGTAGTGGTGGTAGTGGTAGTAGTGGTGGTAGTGGTAGTGGTGGTAGTAGTAGTAGTGGTAGTAGTAGTGGTGGTAGTAGTAGTAGTGGTAGTAGTAGTAGTGGTAGAAGTAGTAGTAGTGGTAGTAGTGGTAGTAGTAGTAGTGGTAGTAGTAGTGGTAGTAGTGGTAGTAGTAGTGGTGGTAGTAGTAGTAGTGGTGGTAGTAGTAGTGGTGGTAGTGGTAGTAGTGGTAGTGGTAGTAGTAGTGGTAGTAGTGGTGGTAGTAATAGTGGTAGTAGTGGTAGTAGTGGTAGTGGTAGTAGTGGTAGTAGTAGTAGTAGTGGTAGTGGTAGTAGTGGTAGTAGTGGTAGTGGTAGTAGTGGTAGTAGTAGTAGTGGTAGTAGTAGTAGTGGTAGTGGGGGCGACTGTGGCTAGGTGGATAGCAGGGCCGTCTTTCAACCAATCGTCTTCACCACGTCTTCACCACGTCTAGAGGCCTAAATGCATCGAGATGCTGCCATGCGATTGGCTGATCAGCTATTTGTGTTAACAAGCAAGTGAACAGGTGTGCCTAATAAAGTGTCCGGTGAGTGTACATATACTGTATATATATATAAATCAGTGGCGGGCCGTGCATTTTATACCTGGGCCTTCTGTGCTGCCTAATAATCTCATTATGACGCATCAATCCAGCAGACCTGCAGCGGATCCACGCATTCCACCACACAAGAGCACCAGCCATTCAAATATTATTCATAAAAACAACACGATAGACAAATGAACAGTAGTTACTGCAGATGTGAAAAAACAAACGCAGTTTGTCACTTACTGAATGCTGTTCACTTAAAGACAAAGTCCATCCTCCTTTCTTTGTGAAAGAGTTTAATCCCACGTACATCGTTTCAGTACCAGTAAGAAATCCTTCTCCATTCATGGACGCCAGTGATGACAGTCGAACCTCCCCAGTTGTACTGCCTCCACCGGTGATCCCACCTCCACCGGGGCGCCTGCCGGCCGCGGTTGTGGAGCTATTTCCCTGCGAACGTGTTCGTTGAGTTGTAGATCAACTCAAGTCTCTCCAAAGGTTTTCAAAAGCACCGTAGCTTGTGTCCTGCCGTGCTATGGTGTCCTCAGGTTAGCGTAGCGTAGCTCCAAACACTAAGAGCTCAGTTAAAATGAAACACATTCAGCAATAAAATGTGCAATGCTTCTCCGACGCTGTCAGCTGAGTCAAGCTGCCAGCTGTGGGGTTGACTGACCATTTCTTATGATGTCCAGCTTTTCCTGAAATGTCCTTTCTTGAGAAAGGCATTGTCAGTAACTCCGCCACTAAATCCGTTTCTCCTCCTTATTCAGCCATTAAGTGTTAAAAACACAAAGCTAGGTACAAAAATTAATAATCTACACCAAGCAGAGCCCTAAACATTTTGTAATTTCTTCATATCTTTCAATGTGAACTCTTACTCCTCCAACTGAGCCTCTGCTGTTAAGTTTCAGTTCACAATAGTCAGGTGCTCGCCCACTGACCAATCACAGCACACGCTGCACCTCACTGCAGTGCTGCACCTGAACACTGCGCTGCACGTTATGCTGACGTACTTGTAGGCCAGCTAGCAGCTCTGACACCTCAAAGAACACGCCCAACATGTCAAACTAAAGATCTGATTGGTTGAACACTATGACAATCAACAATATCGTCTCCATTCACTTAAACTGCTCATGGATGCACTTGTGAGTCTGCAGGCCTCTGTTCTTACCTAGAGACACAGAGGTGAGATCTGATTGGATAAAAGCTCTACTTAAAACAAGCTGCACTGGAAGCAGAGCAACTGAGGAAGACAGTAGCTGTGCAATGAGAAGATAAGATAATGGGAAAATATGTTTATAAATTATAATAGATGTAGTGTATTTAAGAACAATTATTAAATTATAAAATAGATATAACTTTGTGATTCTGTTTAGACCAGCAGAGAAGGCCTTGCAGGCCCTGATGGACCACCACTGAATGTTAAATGATAAATGTTACCTTGAACAGAAGAGCAGGTTGTTCTCTGTGAGAAACCTATCTGACTCTCTGACTCTCCACAAACACTCAACTTTTCCATGCGGCCTGAAGCCCTCAGGCTGCAGTAACTCTGCTGGTTTCATGTTTCTCACTACACAACAACAACAACAACCTGTCTGTGGAATCAAACCCACAATGCACCTGCTGTGAGTCAGTGGTCAGCAGGTTGGCTAAGACGAGGCGATCTTTTGTTCCTGCGATCCGTCTGGAGGACCGACGGTACCTCAGGGATTCGAACTGTCGGGTCGATCCACGTCTACTGAGTATCATGTGATTCACTTATAACAAGACAAAATGTCTCCTAACGTCAGTAAACCATCTTCATCTACTCAGGTTTGTCTTGTAAAAGTCTTTCTTGATCTAAACTACATATATACTATATTTATATATATATACGTAACTAAGGTAGGAGGAAATGTTTTGTTATTAAAATAATATCTTTGGTTTTCATTCATGGTGAATAAATATCTGCAACATGATGTCTTAGTGCTTTCTAATTATTAGACTTTATGTTCAACGAATCAAATCTGTGTTCAGAAAATATTACACAGACAGGTGTAGAGACAGACAGGAAGACAGGCAGACAGACAGACGTAGAGACAGACGTAGAGACAGACAGGTGTACAGACAGACAGACAGACAGACAGGTGTAGAGACAGACAGACAGACAGACAGACAGGTGTACAGACAGAAAGACAGGCAGGCAGACAGACAGGTGTAGAGACAGACAGACAGGCAGACAGACAGGTGTATATAAAGACAGGTGTTCAGGTAGCTGTCTGTCTGTCTCAGAGGACAGATTGATCAGAGCTCTTTAAATGAGTCTCTGATAAATAAACTCTGAGAGACGTCAGAAATCAATGAAGACGTCTCATTCATCAACAGTGACGATGCTCCACAAGGCCAGAGACACACCAGAACCTGGACCTGAACCTGCAGACTGTACCGGGGCCAGCGGCCTCTAGACTGTCTGAACAAACAATCATTTACATCCTCTTAGAACGTCCAGGTCCAATGGCGTCCGACAAGGTGGAATACTGTCACCTGCTCTTTTTAATCTATATAAGGATGACCTTCCTAAAAAGTTAAAAGAGTGTAAGACACGGTATGGTGGGGTAACGTCTTGTTAACCATCTGATGTGCACTGATGACTTAGTGGTCCTGTCTCCTTATAGCGCTGGTTTACAGCAGTTTCTCAGAGTCTGCTCACGGTATGGTGTGCAGTATGACATCAAACTCAACTCTAAAGAGAGTTATGATTGCTAAAACCAAAGAGGATCAGAAGCTACATTCTCCTTCGTGTTCTATGGGAGGCCAAGAGCTACATGTGGTGCACAAAATGAAATATGTGGATCACAAGTGATGATGACGATGTGCAGCGGCAGTGTTGCAAACTGTTTACACACGCTAATATGCTGGCACGTAAATTTCATATGTGTACAGATGAGGTTAAAACAGAGCCGACTGTACTCACTGTATACAGCTCTCATCAAAGCCTACTGTACTCACTGTATACAGCTCTCCTCAGAGCCTACTGTACTCACTGTATACAGCTCTCATCAGAGCCTATTGTACTCACTGTATACAGCTCTCATCAGAGCCTACTGTACTCACTGTATACAGCTCTACTCAGAGCCTACTGTACTCACTGTATACAGCTCTACTCAGAGCCTATTGTACTCACTGTATACAGCTCTCATCAGAGCCTATTGTACTCACTGTATACAGCTCTCATCAGAGCCTACTGTACTCACTGTATACAGCTCTCATCAGAGCCTATTGTACTCACTGTATACAGCTCTACTCAGAGCCTACTGTACTCACTGTATACAGCTCTACTCAGAGCCTACTGTACTCACTGTATACAGCTCTACTCAGAGCCTACTGTACTCACTGTATACAGCTCTACTCAGAGCCTATTGTACTCACTGTATACAGCTCTACTCAGAGCCTATTGTACTCACTGTATACAGCTCTCCTCAGAGCCTACTGTACTCACTGTATACAGCTCTACTCAGAGCCTACTGTACTCACTGTATACAGCTCTCCTCAGAGCCTACTGTACTCACTGTATACAGCTCTACTCAGAGCCTATTGTACTCACTGTATACAGCTCTACTCAGAGCCTATTGTACTCACTGTATACAGCTCTCCTCAGAGCCTACTGTACTCACTGTAGACAGCTCTCATCAGAGCCTACTGTACTCACTGTATACAGCTCTCCTCAGAGCCTACTGTACTCACTGTATACAGCTCTCATCAGAGCCTACTGTACTCACTGTATACAGCTCTCCTCAGAGCCTACTGTACTCACTGTAGACAGCTCTCATCAGAGCCTACTGTACTCACTGTATACAGCTCTACTCAGAGCCTACTGTACTCACTGTATACAGCTCTACTCAGAGCCTATTGTACTCACTGTATACAGCTCTCCTCAGAGCCTACTGTACTCACTGTATACAGCTCTCCTCAGAGCCTATTGTACTCACTGTATACAGCTCTCCTCAGAGCCTACTGTACTCACTGTATACAGCTCTCCTCAGAGCCTACTGTACTCACTGTATACAGCTCTACTCAGAGCCTATTGTACTCACTGTATACAGCTCTACTCAGAGCCTATTGTACTCACTGTATACAGCTCTCCTCAGAGCCTACTGTACTCACTGTAGACAGCTCTCATCAGAGCCTACTGTACTCACTGTATACAGCTCTCCTCAGAGCCTATTGTACTCACTGTATACAGCTCTCCTCAGAGCCTACTGTACTCACTGTAGACAGCTCTCATCAGAGCCTACTGTACTCACTGTATACAGCTCTCATCAGAGCCTACTGTACTCACTGTATACAGCTCTCCTCAGAGCCTACTGTACTCACTGTATACAGCTCTCCTCAGAGCCTACTGTACTCACTGTATACAGCTCTCCTCAGAGCCTATTGTACTCACTGTATACAGCTCTCCTCAGAGCCTACTGTACTCACTGTATACAGCTCTCATCAGAGCCTATTGTACTCACTGTATACAGCTCTCCTCAGAGCCTATTGTACTCACTGTATACAGCTCTCCTCAGAGCCTACTGTACTCACTGTATACAGCTCTCCTCAGAGCCTATTGTACTCACTGTATACAGCTCTCCTCAGAGCCTACTGTACTCACTGTATACAGCTCTACTCAGAGCCTACTGTACTCACTGTATACAGCTCTCCTCAGAGCCTATTGTACTCACTGTATACAGCTCTCATCAGAGCCTACTGTACTCACTGTATACAGCTCTCATCAGAGCCTATTGTACTCACTGTATACAGCTCTACTCAGAGCCTACTGTACTCACTGTATACAGCTCTCATCAGAGCCTACTGTACTCACTGTATACAGCTCTCATCAGAGCCTATTGTACTCACTGTATACAGCTCTACTCAGAGCCTACTGTACTCACTGTATACAGCTCTACTCAGAGCCTACTGTACTCACTGTATACAGCTCTCCTCAGAGCCTACTGTACTCACTGTATACAGCTCTACTCAGAGCCTATTGTACTCACTGTATACAGCTCTACTCAGAGCCTATTGTACTCACTGTATACAGCTCTCCTCAGAGCCTACTGTACTCACTGTAGACAGCTCTCATCAGAGCCTACTGTACTCACTGTATACAGCTCTCATCAGAGCCTATTGTACTCACTGTATACAGCTCTCATCAGAGCCTACTGTACTCACTGTATACAGCTCTCATCAGAGCCTATTGTACTCACTGTATACAGCTCTACTCAGAGCCTATTGTACTCACTGTATACAGCTCTCATCAGAGCCTATTGTACTCACTGTATACAGCTCTCATCAGAGCCTACTGTACTCACTGTATACAGCTCTACTCAGAGCCTACTGTACTCACTGTATACAGCTCTACTCAGAGCCTATTGTACTCACTGTATACAGCTCTCCTCAGAGCCTACTGTACTCACTGTATACAGCTCTCCTCAGAGCCTATTGTACTCACTGTATACAGCTCTCCTCAGAGCCTACTGTACTCACTGTATACAGCTCTACTCAGAGCCTACTGTACTCACTGTATACAGCTCTCATCAGAGCCTATTGTACTCACTGTATACAGCTCTCATCAGAGCCTACTGTACTCACTGTATACAGCTCTCATCAGAGCCTATTGTACTCACTGTATACAGCTCTACTCAGAGCCTACTGTACTCACTGTATACAGCTCTACTCAGAGCCTATTGTACTCACTGTATACAGCTCTCATCAGAGCCTATTGTACTCACTGTATACAGCTCTCATCAGAGCCTACTGTACTCACTGTATACAGCTCTCATCAGAGCCTATTGTACTCACTGTATACAGCTCTACTCAGAGCCTACTGTACTCACTGTATACAGCTCTACTCAGAGCCTACTGTACTCACTGTATACAGCTCTCATCAGAGCCTACTGTACTCACTGTATACAGCCCTCCTGTGGTGCAGCTACAGTAAAGCCAAAATGAAGAAGATTCAGGTGGCATCTAATGATGCTTTTAGAATCTTGCTCAAGCTTCCAAGATGGACAAGTGCTCGTCATATGTTTGTGAGTCGTAATGTTCCCGCCTTCCATGCTGTGTTGAGGAACTTTATTTACAAATATAAATGTCGATTAAATGACTCAGGAAATGTAATTATAAAAGCCTTAACTGATCCAACACAGAGTGACTCGAGGTATTCGTCTTGTTTCTGGAAACATTAGAACAAATGTCTGTATGTTTTTAACCACGAGTGACTTCTTAACTGCAATGATTACACCTGTGTCTTGGTGTCCTCGTATTCTATTGTATTTTATATATTGTTGTATTTGTGTTTGTTGCTATATGGACTCACGAGTCTGAAATACAAGTTGAATATCTGCATCATTGAACTCTTTCTGATATTCTGTATTATTTCCTCTCTTAAGTAACAAAGACAACAGACAGAAGAATATGAATAAGAAGGATATTTGTAATGTGAAAGGCTAATAAATCATTAGCATTAGTTAAGCTGAATTTGTTTTATCTTGCTCAGATAGATAAGGATTCAAAAAGCCCGAGTTTGCCTTAAAATGTGCTCAGAGACTCTGAGAGTTCTTATGTTTGTAACAGATTGTCATGACAAGAGCATCTTCATGACCTTTCAGTTTATCTCTCATTACCTGTCAATCACTGATCCTCCTGTTATCCTCCTAATCACCTGATCCCCACACTCACCTACACACCTGCTGCTCGTTCCCTCGTTGGTCCTTCAGGATCCACGACTCCTTCCTGCTTTATTCTCTGGATGAGTTTCTGACTGTTGCTTTGGTCTTTTTGAACCATATAAAATGCTTGTGGCTCCAGACCCAGAGCATTTAGATTGGTGAGCTCCCACTGTATTCACATTTATTAAAATCCAGTGTGATGTTAGAGTGTGAAGTGAGGAGAAGAAAAGGCTGCAGCTGAAATGTTCCTGTATGATCCTGTATTTAGTCTGCTAACATGGCTCAACTCTAAATATTCAACCCTCACTGAGCTTCACATTGAAGACCTTCTGTCAGGATCCCTGTCTGACCCGTTGTGTGTTACCTCTGTTTCCCCTGATCTCCTCGCCTCATATGTTCTGTCATTCCCGTTTGTTATTGTGTGCCATGTGCTCTGTGTTTTTCCTCTGCTTCCAGACACCTCCCATGGCCACACCCCTGATTAGTGCACAGCTGCGGACACTCCAGCCGATTACCTCCCGCAGGCTGACACACCAGACTCAGATCCCACTAACCATTCCCCTGGCACTATCTCAACCGTGGTCCTGCAGTCTGGGGTTGTCAGTTCGTATCGTCTTTCACCCGCTTCAACCCCGTATCATCTTCTGCCTTGAGCGCCTGCCTCCGGTGTCCTACGGTCCGGGAATCCCCCGTGCCCTCCATTGTGTTCCAAGGGACATCACACCGTCGATCTGCCTGCCCTCCGGTGTCGATCCACGGGTACCACACCGTCGATCCGGCCTGCACCCTGTGTCAGACCACGGGCTCCACACAGCCATTCCTGTTCTTTATTAGTGATAAAATCTGTTGTATCGGATTCTGTCTCATGTGGTTTGCTGGGTCCTGGTCTTGAACTCCCGTAACACATTCACACTAAACTCTGAACATGAATTTGTATTTCGAGCTGCAGAAGAAGAAAGTCAGCAACCGTTTGTTCCATTGATTATTCACATGAAGCCTCATGTTGATCCGTATGATCGCCGCTCACAGATTCACATTTAATTGCCGCTTCGCTCTCCGGCTGTAGACGAGTTGAAGAGCATCAATGTTTGTTTACAGCGTTATGATAAAAAGCAGATCAACAGAAGATCACATCCAAACATCTCCTCTTCTAAAAAAAGATCCAAAATACATCACAATGATGGAAACACAAAGGAACCATTTTGACATCATTACTGAATCAGAGACTCAAAGAATTAGGAGATCGTGTCTCATTAACATCATTTTTCTCAACATGATTATCACCTACACGGCAGCATATTAATAACTCAATATACAATAAGGTGTTTCCTCACATTCAAACCACAGTCACTCACAGTACTGAGCAGATTAAAACACATGGATACTTCTTCACAAACACTGAGCAGATCAATTCTCAGTATCTACTCGTGATTCATTTTGCACGAGGGACGAGGCAACAAGAGATCTCAATAATCAGCCGATCACCAAACTTGGAGCAGTCTCAGGTGAATAATGGACTGAAAGCGTTTCCCTCTAACATTCTGTCTGGTTTCAGACCGTCGCTTCGTCTCTGCTGTTACTTTAATTGAACATGATGTTATTTCTTGCGCGAAGAGAAAAGGGAAACATTCTGCTGCTCATTTCATTGACTGGTCAGTACCTCTGGATTCAGTTTTGGGTTTGATTCAGTTATTAATAGTTGGTTTTCAGATTAAAACAGAAACATCCAGAGGGTTTATATTATTAGCAACTAAAGGTGTTCCACAGGGTTCAGTTCTGGGCCCTCTCTTGTTTACAATTCATATTAGTATTGTTGTGTTTTATGTCCATCTTTATGCAGATCACGCCGTTATATTCTGCTCTGCTGACTCTGTAAATCTGGCTGTTGAAATCTACACCTTTTTTAAGTGCTTTTAAAAAAGTTGTGTTTAACACGTGCTTTTTTTCCTAAAGGCGAGAGATTTTGACTTTTATGGTCTGCACTGATTTAACTTGTCAAAATGCAAAACAAAGATGCAAACAAAATGCAGCTTTAGCTCATTTGCTGAACAAGAAAACCTCAAACTGTTCCGCGTTCCTGTAGTTCCTCACATGTTGAGTATCTCTTTCTGCTCCAGTACTAAGAATGAAAATATAATCAAATTAGTGCTGGGCAAGTTAACGCGTTATTAAAGTGTTAATTGATTAACGCCGACAATTATTTTATCGCGCGTTAACGCAGTTTTTTATTATTAAGCGGACATATCACGGTAATCAGCATTGCATATGTGTCTGACCACAATACCAACACAAGCAAAAAATAAATGATTCATTTAAATTATTCTTTTAGAGTTTTTAAAGTGTTTTGTTTGTAATATGTATAATAAGCATCATTTAGTATCACCACTGAGAATTTCTCAAACATAAAAACATGACGTAGATAGGTTTGCAGTTTTTAAGGTGTATATTTAAATATAATCTCTTACACACATGAAGATAAAGTTATGAACACCGGCTGAATATCTATGATCAGAATTATTATAACTGTGTTATAACTGCTGCTGTGTAAAGAGAATACTGCTGTTAACAAGAACCTGATGTGTTTAAAGTGTTTAAACCAAATGTTATTGACCTGTTGTTCATATAGCAGCACTTTAAAATAAAAGTGCACAATACACTACTTTTGAATTCATTATTGAACTTTGCTCATAACAATGCGATTAATCTCGATTAAAGATTGTAATCGTTGCCCAGCACTAAACAGTTCATGGGAGTTAACCGTCATGGCCCAAGAATCATTTACACTTTAATATTTGATATAAAATCTCATCAGCAGACTGCAGGAAAACAGATCTTGTCTTTGACGTGAAGGAGATGAGATTATGAGATATAATCTGTAGACATGCTGGACTAGTTCTAGAGATTCCTCATGTCACATCCTCTGTGATGTGGATTCCCAGGAATTTGATGTCTCTTACACTCTGCACCTCCTCACCGTTTATGTGGAGAGGGGGAGGTGTGGTCTTCCTGGTTCTCCTGAAATCCACGATGATCTCTTTGGTTTTTGTAGGACCAGGTTATTGTCAGTACACCACTCAAGCAGGTGTTGTACCTCCTCTCTCACATGACACATGATGAACATCACTAAGTCATGATCAACACTCTTATTAACCCCAGAAGAAGATCGCAACCTCTTTACATCAGTTGATTTGTTATTTGTCATCATCATTAAAAATAGAATAAATGAATAAATTATTATTGTAATTTATGGGACAAAACAATGTCTGAGAATAATACAATTCTTTATAATAACAATCATAAGTGCTCTACTTTGACTTTGTCCTCCGTCCAACCTGACGATGAGTCTTCACATGTTCCCATGAGGATAAAAGACCAACAGAGTTCTACTGAGTCTTCATCCCACCAAAGGACCCTTTGTGGACATTCTGGAGAAGATGGATCCTATAACTCTTGATGAGGATTAAGATCAACCAAGAGTCCAGCAGCTGTGAGGAAACTTCAAATAATCAGAGGATGTGAAGAAACGAGGTTAAATAAAGAAAATTGAAGAGAACTTTGTATGTCAAAGTGATTCAGGTGAAGGAATGTAAAAGTCAAAGAATTTTGCAGAGACTTCAAACTTCAAAGAAGAAACTTTTGTCTTTGTGCTTTGGTGACATCGTCTCTAACTGCATGAATTCGGGATGCTGTTGTTTCTGTCTTCAACAAAGCGGTTTGAGACCATTTTATCTCTTCACAGTCTTAACACAGTTGTGTTTCCTGCTCTGCAACTTTTCAAGCGCGAGCGTCGACAAAGGACGGCCGCTTCTTAAATGCAAAGGGTGGAAAAAGAGAGAAAATAGCAGCATGGTGATGAGCGATAGAGCAGCTAATTGTGTCCTGGGAGATAAAGACGAGAAGTAGAAACTCCCTCTTGGTTATCCGGCTCTCTTCTGAGGCGGCGGCTGCCTCAGAGTTTCTTCTTGTTAAAAGGAAATAGAAAAGGTGTGAGGAGGCACAAAGGACGCTTATCCACCTTTCATGGAGCCGACAAAAGGAAAGAAATCTCAGCTCCGGCTAATTACAACCGAGGTGATGAAAGAGACGGAGGGAGAACGAAAATAAAGAAAATCCCTCTTTCTTTCTCACCTGGGAGAAGGTGGGGAGGTCAACAGCCCCCCTGTGGAGGCAGACAGGGGAGGGGAGGGGAGCTTGACTTGATGGACGTGAAGGTGATGAGTGGACGAGTGGATGAGAAAGGAAAGGTGTCTCAGCAGCGATCCACCTGCTGAGCATTTCTTTGCCTTTGAGATGTTTGAGAGAAACAGAAGCAGCTTTTCTTTCTCTCTGCCGGGATTGTTTCCCAAAGATCTGACGTCTTTCTGTCTCTGCATCGTGCTGCGTTTTGTGATTAATAAAAGTTTCATATTAAAGGATTTGTGTGTGTTTCAGCCTTTTTATGTTCAGCTCACGAAACCCCCAAAACCACATCGATGACATCTTGAGCTCTGGGACAATACTATAATAAGTGTTTTATGGATCCAATTATTAATAAGCTAGCGAGGAAAAATAATCACCACATTCCATATGTGTTTATATATATATATATATATATATATAAACACATTTAAATATCTATCACAACAGTTACAGGTAACCCCAGAGAATAATAAATACAAGCAGTGAAATAATTCTGACGGCAGGAAGACGCATGTTGTGTTCAACAAACAAACTAAATGTAAATGTGTCCATAAAGCACTGATCCACAGAACTAATGAAGTCAAACCTCAGGAGACAATCAACCTTCTACATGTTAGCATCCTTATAATACTGCAGCTACAACGTGGGAAGTGCATTTGCATTTTTTACCAGTAAAAATAAGGTGAAAATGTTGAGTTATTCAGCCACTTTTTGATTCTTATCTAGTTTACATGAACTCTGGTTCTTGCTGTAATTTCTCTTCAGTCCCTTCAGTCTCTCTCCCTTTTGAATTTATTGATTACTAAAATGGGCTTCTGTCTGAACATGATTGTATGTTATGCTGACTGTATGTGTTCGTGGTGAAACTCAAAAAAAGGAGGTCCTGTTGAAGATTTGAACATAAAAGTTTCATAAAAACACAAATAACAGACTGAAAATACAAAACAGCAAAAAGTTCAAAACAACATAAACTATCTGACGAAAAAGTTTCTCCTCATTTTTCATGTTTTCCTACAAAAGGCCGGCAACACGTGTTACATGAATACAGTCTTCTCTAAACGAACTTCTGTATTTACAGGAAACTACTTAGTTAAGTTCAGACAACTAAACTACTTAGTTAAAACCTCTTATTCTCGCCGCCCCCAAATTTGGGGGCTCACGGGCTCAGAACCCCTCAAACTCAAATGCGGAAAATAGCATGATTATTAGCCAGTAGCATGTACGTGGCCACTTTTTTTTTTGGATGAAACAGCAACGTATGGACAACAACATCATATAAGTCACTTCTTACACACTCCAAACACAACTATAGGCTACTCATATAAGCAGAAAAATATCGTGGCATAAAAGTGTAACCAAGTGGAACTGACGGGGTGACACTATTGGGTCCGGCGGACCAGTAATGAGGTGCACGGGCCTGATTAGGTGAAAAGATGCACCTGCTGGCAATTCGCGGCCGTTGTCTTTCTCTCCGCCGTCACGAGCGGCTGTGTGTGACTCTGCTCTGTCTCCGCCGCCACAAGCGGGGGTGCCGAGTCCAACTACTTCCTCTCCCACAACAAGCATAGACGTAGCGTGACGCCGCATGAGAAGTTGCGTCGTTGGCGCAGTGTCTGGGAGGCATCCGTTACGGAGGGGACAGCGTGTGTTCGGGGGAGGCTGACTCGGGTAAATATATTTAGAGTGGAAGGGTTTTTCTTTATGGATGTCGTATGTTGGGAAATTGGGTATAATTAAGAAAGATGTAATGTGTGGTTTTTAGAGCTTCCTGAGCAGCTTCCAATGGTAGCTGAGGGGGAATCCAAGTGGGGGTGGCTGGGTTGCTGAACATTCGGTGGGTGGAATTACAATCTTTTTGGGTTTGTTTTCTGTTTATTGGCAGTTGTTTGTGATTACTTATGTTTTTGTTTTCATTTCTTTTCTAGTTAGTGGGACGCTGCCTTGGTTTGTTGTTTTGTTTGTTTTGCATTAAATTGTTTGAGGCCGATTTTAGTGCACGGTCTGTGAACTCCTCCTGCCCGCTAAACCAGCTGTCACTGGTTGCTTCACACAGTTAGATTGGTATTAATAAAAGATTTATATTTTTATAACACTGCTTCCTGTGTGGACGTGCCTTTACGGTGTTTTGAATCGGATTTCTGTGGTAACGGGGGTGCTACAAAAGCACCAAATCCGGGCCAGAAATCGGCGTTATGAGTACCGCAAATCAATGTTTGTACCCTCATGCTAACAGCTACCAAGTCATGCAATGCATTTAATAGCATTAGCACACGTGGCGGAACACGTAACTAACTTCTGTTTTACGATCCGTATAAACACTAAACAGTTGTGTGTGATCAAACGTACCTTCATGCTGAACTCCGCCGAAAAAAATCGTAGGTATGCGCCCAAGTTTTATGAAAAATATGGATAATAACGCCGCAGAATTTCCGTTCCAAAGCTGTAGTCCTTGTTGCCAACTGCATACTGTTGACTTCCGACTTGTTTCCAGAATAAGAGCGGTCAAGCAGGCTTGGGCGAGTGGTCAGACTGCCTGCGACCGGAAATTTCCGCCGGGGTACACGCGTCACTTCTGGCAACTTGATTGCTTGAAACTTTTGCCGATCACCACCAAACTCGACAGAGGTCTTCCTCAGACTCTGACGCGTCGAAGGAGGGGTTGTTTTTTGAAATCGACCGAGGATAGGCTGAGATCCAGCCACATACACACACATGAACTGAGAAAATCCTACAGATGACAGCCAAAACTGGCTCTGATGATGTTATGAATATGAATATGATTCCTATTATCTGTATTTGGATGTATTGAATCATATGAGTGATAAAGAAAGTGAAATATATAGTTATATAGTGTATAAAAGTACAATGTAACAGCTGCAACAGCTGGTTCGAAAATGATGACCTCGCCTGACCGCTTTGTACTAAAACCTCTTATTCTTAACTTTATTTCACTTTATTCCACTTTAACCTTTTTTTAATAACTACTGATCAGTTATGCTATGACTTGGGAAAGTTTTAGGGAGCTAGCTGCATTATTTCAATAACCTTTTATCAATGAAAGTGCATTTTTTCCAGGCGAAGCTGAATATTTTCAATTTCAGCTGTGTAATGTCTTATTTTACTATATTAACCAGCAACATATACACAATATTACCTATCTAAACTATGTCACAGGTGTTGTGATCTGATTATATCAACAAAAATTATTAAAATCGACCTTGTAGTTACAGAACTATGGTCAGTTTTGTAGGGCTATGCTTTTTCGCTCAGAGACCTCAAAATCGGCTCCGAGATTAAGAGGATATTATTAAGTTCAGACAACTAAACTACTTAGTTACATGTATGTATGTATGTATATATATGTACATACATACATACATACACACATACATAGATGAAGTGTGACTCTGCCTGTCAGTGGGCGGAGACAGTCGTGGCGGTGCTCTGTGCTGAGTGGGAACAGAGGAGAGGCTCTCTTAGCCGGTAGCTATTATGACGAGCAGAGACTCTTGGCCCTCTTTGTCGCTCCTCTTCGTCGCTCCTCTTCAGCCGGTAGACAAACACTGACTGTAAATAAACAGGAACCTTCACCTTCTCCACGTTCCACTTCTTCTCTTCTCAAGAGCCCGATGCCGGCGCTCACCGCCAAATTATTTGTGAACGCCGTGACTTTGTCAGAGTTTCCTCAATGTCCCTTTCCTGCCTCTCAGCCTCTCCTGATTGGAGGAGAGGCTGTTTACCTGCAGCTCTCTTCTGTCTGTTTGACTTTCAGTCGGATGAAACTTCAGACGACGAACCAGCTCCACGAGCTCTTTGTTCAGACGCTCTGTTGTGTTTTCTCGGCTGCTTTGCTGATATATTTTCTTCCTGAAGTCCAAAACACGTTCTATGCGTTCTACTTCTACAACGCGGGTCTCGTTTTTGACTCTTATCTGTTTACATTTTACTCGCCAAACTAATAGTTTTCAGCACATGAAGTGAACAGTTTGACACTTTTTGAATCCCTTTTTTACGGCTTTTGGAAAGAAATTCATCCAGGAAATGAAATATAATGCATCATCAAATAGACTGTATATAAGAAGTGGACGTAGTCATCTCGAGGGTGGAGCAACGTACAACAGAACGCTTAATACAACGTCTTTAGAACCAAAATGTTACAATTAACTTCAATGAAGAGAAAACACACTGTGGAAAAGGACATGTTAGTGGTGTCGAGCTGTCAATCACCGTGTAGCCCCGCCCTAAAGCATCCCCTGCTTTATGGTCTGTGTGACTCTAAATGGACCATAATGTACTAAATGAACATCATGCTGTATTGAAGAAGACTTGAAACTAGAGATTGAGACCATAAACTCATGTTTACAATGTTTACTGA
The DNA here is from genome assembly GCF_050575085.1 of Anarhichas minor. NCBI lineage: Eukaryota > Metazoa > Chordata > Actinopteri > Perciformes > Anarhichadidae > Anarhichas > Anarhichas minor. The sequence goes on from NW_027466477.1 coordinate 4,797,620, forward strand.
GGTAATAAATCAAGAGAGAAGTAGAGTCATTTTCTCATAGACTTCTATACAACCAGAGGAGTCGCCCCCTGGTGGACACTAGAGAGAATGCAGCTTTAACACATGAAGCTTTGACTTCTCTCTTCTGGTATCTTCATCTGGACCCTGATCAGGTGACCTGGTTGCTGTTGGAGACCAGAGCTGCCTGTCAGCTTCTAAATCTTTTCTCAAGCAATTCCCTGTTTTACACTTCAGGCGACATCGAGCAACCTGACATGGGGGGGGGGGGGGCTCTGATTCATCTGTTTGTTCGGCAGGAAGCCGGGCCGAGTGTTTCTGGCACAGTCACAGCAAAGCTCATCGGATTTAACAAGAGGATCTTACTCTCTCTCTCTCTTTACGTGGTTTCCACCATGTCAGATTCAGGCTACTCCATTACCCAGCATGCACCTGGCTGTCTGATGTCTGGTCACAGAAAAAACAAAATAAGGTGGATGAAAGCAGCGGGAGGTCGGTGATTCTAGAGCGTTGAAAATGAGCTACAACTGAATGTCGCTGTGCTTCTCTTTGTTGCATGATGACAATAACGGACTTGAATCCTTGAATCCTCGAATCCTTGAATCCTTGAGTAACGGACTTGAATCCTTGAATCCTCGAATCCTTGAGTTTGTTGGTGCGTTTCCACCTCACTGGTGGCTGAACCTCATGACTGTTTCCTCTAAACGCTGCTGTATGTGGATGAGAGTCTCTCTGGTGACGTCGTTATATTTCACTGGTACCCAGGATTCTCTACCATCTCACACATAGACAGCACATTCATACTCCACAGAGGATGAACCTTTTCCACTTTTAAACCACTGTTTACCCCTCAGACTGTGAGATGTGCAACGTTTAAGGTCTTTTACACATCAGGGGGCTTTTTTGTCTTCATTATGAGGTTGAACGAAGGCATCAACCAATCAGATAGAGTTCCACTTATATTTATAGAACAATAACAGAAGCTCCGTAGTCTGAACCAAGACAGAAAACTGTATGACTCTTTTACTTTTCACAATAAAAGCCTGAGACATATAGTATTTCACCTTTTCATTTGTTAACCTCCAGCTCTGTGAACGCCTTCATGTCAGAGAGGAGCTTTAAATCTGATCAATTGTCGACTTGATTCTGTGATTATTTTCTTATTTATTACTTTTGCTTTGACCTGAAGATGAACATTCTGATTGTTGTGCATTCCAATCAAACAGTGAATGCTTTAAGTGATTTTGACTTATTTAAATAAGATGAATATTAATGCTCTGATCCTCCTCCTCTGGATAAACCCGGCCCTCTTTCTTCTGGATCCTCACAATAGATTTGACTTTAATCTCTGATATATTATTATAGTTTTGACCACAAGCAGGTATTTAACCTTCTGCAACTTCTTCAGTGAACTCTGGTTTCTATCTCTCCTCCCTGATGATATCATCCCCTCTGGATGTGAGCGGCCCAACTCGACTGCTTTTAATTACTCACAGCCAGACGAGCCCTCGCTGCCTCAACGTGTCCGACCGCATTCCGGCGGTATAAAACCCGACGCCATCTTTGTTTCTTCCACCAGCAGCGTGTCGACTGGCACGCTGCTGGAAAACACACGTTACACCCCCGAGGATTTACAGTTGATCAGCACCTCTTACACCCTGTGAACACACTCACACTCACACTCACACACACACACACACACACACACTCACACTCTCACACACACACACTCACACTCACACACTCACTCACACACACACTCACACTCACACACTCACTCACACTCTCACACACACACACTCACACACACACACACACTCACACTCTCACACACACACACTCACACACACACTCACACTCACACACACACTCACACTCACTCACTCACTCACACACACACTCACACTCACACACTCACTCACACACACTCACACACACACTCTCACACACACACACACACTCAATCACACTCACTCACACTCACTCTCACACACACACTCACACACACTCTCACACACACTCTCACACACTCACACATACACTCTCACACTCACACACACACTCAGACACACTCAGACACATACACACACACTCACACTCTCACATACACCCACACACACACACACACACATTACCCTCCAGAGACTCAGGTGACTGCAGCTGTTTTTTGCCTCTTCTGCTAATTAGACGGAGGGAGTTATTCATTAAATTAGGAGCCGACGTGCTGATTGGCTGTTCAACAGCATTCAACTCTCAGCGGACGTCGCACTTCATCTTGCACATCAATGAAGTCGACAATATGAAACTTCAATCGGTGTGTGCGTGAGAGTGTGTGTGTGTGTTGAATGTTGTTGCCGAGTCACGTGACCTGCAGAGGAGGAGGAGCCTGTGTGTTGTTGAGTCACGTGACCTGCAGAGGAGGAGGAGCCTGTGTGTTGTTGTTGAGTCACGTGACCTGCAGAGGAGGAGGAGCCTGTGTGTTGTTGAGTCACGTGACCTGCAGAGGAGGAGGAGCCTGTGTGTTGTTGTTGAGTCACGTGACCTGCAGAGGAGGAGGAGCCTGTGTGTTGTTGTTGAGTCACGTGACCTGCAGAGGAGGAGGAGCCTGTGTGTTGTTGTTGAGTCACGTGACCTGCAGAGGAGGAGGAGCCTGTGTGTTGTTGAGTCTGACCTTTGAGTGTTTGAGGCTGCAGGCTGCAGCTTGATGCTGCGTTGCTCTCCGCCATGTTTGGTTCAGTCTCAGACCTGAATACCTCAACAAGTCTCTGTTCTCATAACGTCGGTGATCCTCTGACTCTACAGCCACCAGCGAGTTGACATTTTTTACATTTGTTTTTAACCTAAATGTCTCGACAACAACCGGAGGACGAATTGTTAAAAAAGCAGCTGAGATCTGGTGACCTTTGGTAGCAGAACATGTGACCGTCTGTCCGCTGTGGTTTATGACTCTGAAGGCCTTCACACACCAGAGGAGCTTCCTCTTATATATATATATTCCTTCAAGCTGTTGTACTTCTACACACAACACTAATAGTACATTTGTCATGTTTCTTTCTGCGAGCTTGATTTTGTTTTTAGCTTTTGCATCGCGATTAAAGTCGTCAAACAATCACATTTGATTCAATAAATAATCATAATTAATGATAATTCAATAAGTGGACACGGAGAGATGTGGACTTTCTTTTTCTTTTCTCCAAACTTGAACTTTGCCTCCACAGCTGGAGGAGCAGAATATTAAAAAGTAACATCTCATGTTGTGTAGAAGTCTATGAGAAAATGACTCTACTTCTCTCTTGATTTATTACCTCAGTAAACATTGTAAACATGAGTTTATGGTCTCAATCTCTAGTTTCAAGTCTTCTTCACTACAGCATGATGTTCATGCAGTAAGTGATGGGCCCTGGTTCTTTGCTTGGTCCCTTCCAGTCCTCCGTGGATCCAGCTCTGTTGAATGTACTGGTTCTATGAACAATGACGTCGTCCACCATCATCTTCTACATGAAGAACCAACACGTGTCCTGCATGGAGTCAGGGTTTTATTTACTCTGTAACATGAAATGATGCGTTCAAGTTCATAGTGAGTTTGTTGTCTCAGTGCTTCCCTCCTGCAGCTGCTGCTGCCTTCAATGACCCTCCGGCACGACGGGAGAAATCTCAGACCACTCCGTGAGCTCCGTGGAGATGTTTGAGGCTCCGCTGGCAGCCAGACTGCTGAGGCGGCAGAATAAAAGGAGGCCAGCATGAAGAGGAGGAGGAGGAGGAGGAGGAGGAACAAGACTCAGTCCTCGCTGCCGCAGAATCGGCTGAGCGAGCAGTTTAAGGCTTTGAGATGAACGTTGATGAAGTAGGCTGAGCCCCCCCCCCCCCCCCCTCTTAAAGCCCTGAGTCCTAAATCACCGGACTGAACGGGTGCAGCGGCCTACATGTTCAAAATACAGAGAGAGGAAACAGCTGCCGACTGAGGAAGAGCAGGAAGTCACACATTAGTTCCCAAAAAACTGACTTCATCGTCTTCAAGCACTGATTCCTCTGAAATACATGTTTTAATAAAAAGCTTGTTTAGACATGAAGTGTGTCTTTTTAATCTTCTTCCTGGAGAACAGGGTTGAGTACAGAAGGCTTGCTTGGTTGAATGTTTGACCCAAAGAACAGCTGATGAAAGACGTGAACGTACAGAGAGAGGACGCGTGCTGCTAATGCAGATATCCTCAAACCTCTGAGAGAAACAAATCAAATGTTTGAATTATATAAATACTTTGCTTCAGTAATGAGCTCAGAGATTAAACATACTCATGTTAGCGTGTTAAATATTAATGTTAGAATCACGTTTTTACAGGAGGACCCTGAACGCTTCATCCAGATGTGAATGAACCAGTGTGTGGTGATCTGGAGACAGCATATGTCATTCATTTAAACTGTAGTTATAACGTAGGTATAACTCAGGTAGAGTGAAGCTCGTGGTTTGTGCTAAGCTAACTCATTTGATGGTTGCCTAGCAACTTAGGGTGCCCCCCCCCCCCCCCCCCGACTATGAATTCATAGTGGAATCTGATTGGTCAATGATCGCCAACTGATTCATGAAATCCTGTTTTCTTTACTCATACTTTTAAGGCCACCGTCATTTACAATCTCCAGCAGCTGATCCGCTGTCGCCACATGTTCTGCAGAGCGGGCTTGGCACATCAGAATTACTCCTGATATCTAATCAGACTCCTGATGTTGTCTGTTAAATGAAGCTTTCATGTTCTTGGAAGTTGTAGCTCTTCTTCTGTCTCCTTAGTGGCCTTTCCTCTTTGCAAAGAATCTCTCCAAAAGTGTTTCACTCATTGTCGCTAGCTTGTGGGCTTAATGTTTGAGGTAACGTATCACGTGACCGAGACGAGCGTCTTGACATGTCAAGAGCCACAAGCGGATGAAATTGCGAGAGAATCCGGTCATTTTTCAAAATAAAACTTCTTTCAGACTCTGATAATCAATAAAACGGAAATAATATATTTATTCTTTCTGTGCGGCCCGGTACCAAATGATCGGTGGTTGGGGACCACTGGTTTAATCCACACTGGTGTTTTTACACGTCATGTTCCTTTAATCCGTCCTGAGGAGCACTGTGCTGGCCAGAGGCCCTACTTTACTTCCCGGCGTCGTGATCTCACTGATTCATCATGTGAATGTGGTTTTAGTGGACTTTCTGCTGATCGGGCAGAACATGATTTAAGCACACGTTGAACATGTTGCAATGAGCTCGACGGCTCTTTTAAATGTTGCTTTTCACCTTAAACGCCATCAAACCTCTGAACGAGGACATTAAAGTGAGCCCTGCGTGCTACACGCTGTCTCCCCATGGGGAGGGGGGGTTCGTACCAGCAGAGGGGGATGGGGGGGGGGAGGGGTAAACACGCCGTCGGGTGTGGGTCCACGTCGGCAGACACGGCGTGACCTTTACAGCGCGGGTTGATGAACGTCACCAGCTGAGAGTTTGCCCTTTCCACCACCTGTATCTAAAGAAACCTGCAGGAAGTAATCACGTCCTCTGCTGCTCTCTGCGTTCTGCTGAGCCATTAGTGTGATGAAAGGAAGAATTACTCACAGCCAGTTATGCTGACTCAACATCAGGAGACGTTTACACATTCATCAACACGCTTCTCCATTCTCTTCTCTTCCTGTTAGAACCCAAGATGTTTCTGTCCATGAAGACACCCACACAGCTGTCCCTGATAAAGACTGCTGTATCGTGCAGTAGATCACATAGAAAGTCAATGCAAAGACACGAATGGACACGAAATTCGCCTCATTCGTGCGAGTTGATATTTTTCAACTCTGGCGAGAAATTGGCGTGCCGCTGTGTCTTTAAAGCCTGTCAGCGTTAAGATGCTCCTCCGTCATCACTGACGCTGTTGAATTAGGAAACACAATATTGTAGGCGTAGGTGTTCACCCAGAGCTCTACGATACCTCATATTAGTGGAGACCAAACTATGTGTGTAAACCAGACGGTACAAAGAATGAGAAAGACGCTGCTGTATTCACATCTAGATGACGTTGTGTTGAGTGTTGATGGAGCTGCTACAATAGAAAAGCACCGATCAAACCAAACTCTCAGACTTCAGACCGTCCACAATTATGTGAGATGTTTAGTTATTATCTGATATCAGCACATATCAGGAATGAAAACAAAGGTTTGCTGTGATTGTGTTTGGCAGTTCCTCGTTGAAAATGGGTGGAGCATTAGCTATCCCCTCCCTAAAGTACTGTTCAGAGACTCCTCTTATTTATGAGAGGGGGGGTCCAGGAGAAGTCTCCACTAATAATGCTCATCATCAGTTATGTATTTGTGCCACCAGAGAAGGAAACATGATCCTGCTCAATAAAGTGAAGCATGACTTCCTGTTAGTCGTCAGAGTTTGGCCCACGTGGGTCCATGAAGCACTGATGAAGCATCCCGACATCCTGTTGGTTCTTCTGGTACAAAAACACCAAACAAACCAGAAGAGGCAACAATTGATGATGTGTTCTGCTCCCGGTGAGGTGTGACAGCACCGTCAGAGACTATCTGAACTCTAGACCCATCTCACTGTGTCGGTTTGCTGCTTGGAGCTGGGCAGGTAGCGTACGGTTGATTTATCGGAGCCTTTTCTTCAGGAAACAGCTGCCTGCTGCAGCTGGGAAGCAGGTTGATGAGAGTGTTGAACCATAAAAGCTAAATAAGGACTCAGAGAGACTGAAAAGTGCTGCAGAGCTGCAGAGTTCCTGAACATTTTCTGAGGGTTCAGACCGTAAACTGTATGAGAAGTAGACGTAGTCACGGTGACATCACCCGTTGGTTTGTGGACTACAGCAGAGGTCCCCAACGGACCGGTTAGATGTAAGACAATATTTTCACGGACCGGCCTTCAAGGTGTGAAACACGACGAAATAAAATGATACGATCGGCAAGAAAACTAAATTTAAATGCATAAAAACTACAACTCACAATAACGCTGAATCAGTGGAGCCCTGACCTTGTTTCTCTGCAACGAGACGGTCCATCTGGGGGTAACGGGAGACAATGACACCCGAAGTCTGTTCCTGATGTCCAGTCTACTCCGTCATTTTGTTTTGATTGCTGTCACTGCAGAACATCCCGCTTCACAAAGAGGATGTGTGAAATGGAAGCAGAGTTTTCAGTGCTTTAGTGGTGATCTCAGGATATTCAGCCTTGATTTTAATCCTAAACACCAGCAGAGTTGTTGTCTCAAACATACTTTTAAGGCCACCGTCATTTACAATCTCCAGCAGCTGATCTTCCTCTGTCGCCACATATTATGCGGAGCGGGTTTGGCGCATCAGAATTACTCCTGATATTTAATCAGACTCCTGATATTGTCTGTTAAATGAAGCTTTCATTTTCTTGGAAGTTGTAGCTCTTCTTCTGTCTCCTTAGTGGCCTTTCCTCTTTGCAAAGAAGCTCTCCAAAAGTGTTTCACTCATTTTCACTAGTTTGTGGACTTAATTTTTGAGGTGACAAGAGCCACAGGTGGATTTTTTTCAAAATAAAACTTCTTTCAGACTCTGATAATCAATAAAACGGAAATAATATAATATTTATTCTTTCTGTGCGGCCCGGTACCAAATGACCCAAGGACCGGTACCGGTCCGCGGCCCGGTGGTTGGGGACCGCTGGACTACAGTGTTGAAGCTTCTAGTTTGCCGCTTTGGTCGTCGCCATCTTGGTTTTTGCAGCCAGAAGTGACACTATAGAGGGCGGAGCTCAGTACAACTGAATGCTGCATTAGACACTTTTAGGACCAAAATGTTACAACGTTGATGAAGTGAAAACACACCATGAAAGGGTTAAAGTTGTAAGTCGAAAACGCGAACAGCTCCCAGACCGGACAACGGCGTGGTGTCGACCTGTCAATCACCGTGTAGCCCCGCCCTAAAGCATCCCCTGCTTTATGGTCTGTTTGACTCTAAATGTACCATAATGTACGAAATGAACATCATGCTGTATTGAAGAAGACTTGAAACTAGAGATTGAGACCATAAACTCATGTTTACAATGTTTACTGAGGTAATAAATCAAGAGAGAAGTAGAGTCATTTTCTCATAGACTTCTATACAACCAGAGGAGTCGCCCCCTGGTGGACACTAGAGAGAATGCAGCTTTAACACGTTTTTTTTTCACAGTTGGTGAACTAGCCTTCTAGTGCTATTAGCGGTAACTGTGTTCTTGGTGGCATGTTGGATGATTAACTGACTATAGCGTTATTAAAAGTATAAAGAGAATAACTTGATGAAGGTCCGGTCTGTTGGCTGATTTAGTATGTTCGTCACCATCGACCAAGCTTCGTCTGAGGAAGATCCAGCAGTTACAGCATCTCTTCCTCTTCCTCGGAGCAAGTCCATCACATAAAAGAGTCGAGAGTCATCTGCAGCTCCTGGAGCCTTTCCTTCTCATTGAGGAGTTCCACTGACCGGCCTTTACAGTAGTCACAGTGTCTTTCTATTGGCCGTGGCTTCCTGCATCATCATCATCATCCTCTCCCGCAGCTCTGCTTGTCAAACACACCGTGAATCCGTTTTCAAGCTGCTGGGTTACGAAAAAATCCCCGCTGGCATCTTCACAACTCGGCATCGGACCAGGAACACACACAAACACACACTCACTCACACACACACGCTCATCTCCTCCCAATTGAAACCCAGCTGCCACGCATCAGTGATGGGCAGATCAGCCGCGGTAACCGCAATGAAGGACAACATCATTAAGCTCGATATCAGCGGCGGCAAAGCAAACAGCCTGTCCACTGTCATCAGGGTGATGCATTGGCACTCGCCGCCAAGAGGACGTTTTAATTGTGTCCAAACAGACACACACACACACACACCTCCCAGGACCCCTGTGCGTGCGTGTGTGTGTGTGTGTGTGTGTGTGTGCAGAATAAACCTGAGTATTGAGGGAGGCTGCTGCTGTTCTTTTAATGCTATCGAGCGCTCGGTTACTCACACAATACATGTGGTCTGAGATCAATTCTGTGGTAACCTTGTACGGATGAACTTTCCCATGATGCATTTGGGTGGGCTGAATGGAGCCAATAGACGTTTACAACTAAACGACAGATGAGAGTAAATCAGAAGGTTCTGGGAATAAAATCAGCTGCAGTTGACTTGAATTTTAATATAGTGTAAATACTTATTTGTTTGTTTGTTTTTCAGCAGGATTACAGAAGAACTAGGGCCCTGATTCTCTTAAAAGTTTAGGAAAAGAGAACGCATTATATTTCACTTTGGTCAACATCGTTCTAGTTTCTGTTATTCTCTGATGTTTCCTTGAGTCTCTGAAGTATCTAACATGTCAAGACCAGGACCAGAGTGTATCGAGACCACGACAAGACCAGGACCAGAGTGTATTAAGGCACTACTAATGCAGTTATCATGTACCTGCAGTAAACATCACTCCTAAAAGACCCATTCATTCATTACAAAAGACACTGTCATATAATGACGTCTATAACACATTATGTCATGGTTTTACTGGAAGCATTCAGCCAAATAGCAATTACAAAATACAAGAAATCAAATTTATTTAAGTAAAATATTTCTGCACTTTGTTTGTCGGGATGATTCAGGTTATTGTTCTCATCTGCATATGAGACTGAAACACCAGTCAGTGACAAAGATCCATTATTACACGGAGTAAAACACGAACACAGCATAACAATAAGCATCATATCAGCAGTGTTTGTGAAGATTGCATAGCTTCATGTAAAAAATAGTCCCATTATTTCTGCTATATTCTTCAAAAACAAAAGGATAAATATGTCCATTTTCCCAACTTTGGTCCCATTTCATGCTGTTCTCTTGCTTTTCATTTCACGCTCTGCTTCAATCTATTTATAGACGAGACGGCGGAAGAAGGCGGGAGGCCATTACTGACAGGAACTAACCTGTGTGTGCGTGTCTGTGTGTGTGTTTGTGTGTGTGTTTGTTATCGGCAGTTTCCCCAAAAAATCAAGTTCCAGCATTATTTAGCTAAAATATAAGACATTTGGATGTTAAAATGCTAAATATCCTCATGGTTCTTATGATATCTTACGAAAAGAAACTCCTACAAATGTCCAGCAAAATGTGTAAATTTTTTATGTCAATACTGTCTTTTCAAAATAAACTTCTGTCTTCAAAGGAAATTACTTAGTTTAGACACCAAAACTTCTTAGTTAGGTTAAGACAACTGAACTACTTAGTTAGGTTCAGACAACAAAACTACTTAGTTAAGTTTAGACAACAAAACTACTTAGTTAGGTTCAGACAACAAAACTACTTAGTTAGGTTAAGACAACTAAACGACTTAGTTATGTTTAGACAACAAAACTACTTAGTTAGGTTTAGACAACTAACCTACTTAGTTAGGTTTAGACAATAAAACTACTTAGTTAGGTTAAGACAACAAAACTACTTAGTTAGGTTGAGACAACTAAACTACTTAGTTAGGTTGAGACAACAAAACTACTTAGTTAGGTTAAGACAACAAAACTACTTAGTTAGGTTTAGACAACAAAACTACTTAGTTAGGTTAAGACAACAAAACTACTTAGTTAGGTTTCGACAACAAAACGACTTAGTTAGGTTAAGACAACAAAACTACTTAGTTAGGTTTAGACAACAAAACGACTTAGTTAGGTTTAGACAACAAAACGACTTAGTTAGGTTAAGACAACAAAACTACTTAGTTAGGTTTAGACAACAAAACTACTTAGTTAGGTTTAGACAACAAAACGACTTAGTTAGGTTAAGACAACAAAACTACTTAGTTAGGTTTAGACAACAAAACTACTTAGGTTTAAACGACAATACTTAGTTTTGAGATCTCGTTGTCATGGCAGCTACGTTGGCGTGCTAGCTGATCCCAGCTGATCCCAGCTGATTCAGGTATCATGTCAGCCATGACAGAGCAGATGGAGATGAGACAGTCTGACCCAGTAAACTACGGTCAGAGACCAGAGCAGTAAACTCACTCTGATACCGGCTGTCGACTTTGACTCTGGAGTTTTCTTCTTCTTAAATTAAATCTGGCTAATAGTGTTGGATGAGGGGGGATTTATTTCCTCGTGGTTTAAAAAAACAGCACACTTACTTCCTATTACACTTACAAATATTGAGCTCATGCATAATTTAACCTCCCGCCCACATCCAAAATGCTGCAATCCACTTCATTATTTATTTTAACGGCACTTCAATAATTTATGCCCGTGTGTATGAGAGCCATCAGAACAGACTGCTGCTCACTTAATTACCAGGGCTGCCAGCTCGCTGAAGTTCTCTGGTATTAAACAGAGTATTAGCCAGGATTAGACCTCACACACACACACACACACGCTTTATTTCGTGCTTTCTAATGAGGAAGGAGTTAGCTCAGCTAGCACGCAGACTGTGATTATTTAAAGCGAGGCTGGCCACACAGCGTTTCAGATATCAGGTTGAGATTGGATGGGATGACCGACGCACACGCTCAGATCGATACTAGATTAAGCTGTTATGTCCACTTACAACTGATATAATAGGAATAATGGATTCCATCGGGTGGGGGGGGCGCTCGGATCCGCTCCTATTCCGGACTGATTAATGGCCGCTGCTACTTTAAACGGGGCCGCTTAAAAAATGAGACTTTTCATAATAAATACTTTCCAGAGTGCTGCAGATCAATTGTGCCCGGAGAAAGATGAAGATGGATGTCTTTTCTGTGTAAAGCTGACTCGTCGGCGCAGACTTATGTACTTTACCGTCTGTGCTGCCTGGAAAAGAGGCCTTATGCAGCGGAAGATGGATTAAGTGGCTTTTTATTTTGAGTGTTACTTAGAGACAAAAAAAGAGATGGAAAGAGAGAGAGAGAGAGAGAGAGAGAGAAGAAAAATATGCTGCACAGGTTTGACTTTGTTTGTCTGACAGGTCTGATGCAGCAGAGGCTGTGTGCACAACAGATCGCTGTAGAAGCAGATTTATGGAACTCCAGGAGAAGAACACAAGTAGATTAAACATATATCACTGGAATTAAAAAGAGGGCCAGTTCTCTAAACCAGTCTGGTGTACAGGCAGCATTTAGAGCAGGCTCATGCAGCTTTAAATAAAGCGCCGTCATTTGTAGATATCCCCCAAAATCAATTTGTATATTATCCACATAATCATTAACAAGGAGGTTCAAAAACCCAAACGGAGTGGTAGAAGAAGTTGATGGATCAAACAAACAGTCTTTCCTCCAGCAGACCGCTGTTTGTTCCTCATGTGAAAGAAAAAGTCAACATTGATTTGTCATGTAACTTCTGTACTTCAGTAATGACACTAGTTAGGTTTAGAAAAAGCTGGTGGTTTCAGTTAAAATGACAAAGTATTTTTACTGCATAAACCTAAC